>NC_042625.1:97745568-98118187 GCF_901001135.1 Rhinatrema bivittatum
ACAGTCGTCATACTATAAGGAGGCGACTGCCATGCTAGGTCAGATCCTCCTGTCTCCAGCAGTGGTAGGTAATGCATGCTTAAAGTGTATTAGAAACAGGGCATGTGGACCATGGTCTCTCTCCTCTTATAGCCTCCACAGTATACAGTCGTCGTCATACTATAAGGAGGCGACTGCCATGCTAGGTCAGATCCTCCTGCCTCCAGCAGTGGTAGGTAATGCATGCTTAAAGTGTATTAGAAACAGGGCATGTGGACCATGGTCTCTCTCCTCTTATAGCCTCCACAGTATACAGTCGTCGTCATACTATAAGGAGGCGACTGCCATGCTAGGTCAGATCCTCCTGTCTCCAGCAGTGGTAGGTAATGCATGCTTAAAGTGTATTAGAAACAGGGCATGTGGACCATGGTCTCTCTCCTCTTATAGCCTCCACAGTATACAGTCGTCGTCATACTATAAGGAGGCGACTGCCATGCTAGGTCAGATCCTCCTGCCTCCAGCAGTGGTAGGTAATGCATGCTTAAAGTGTATTAGAAACAGGGCATGTGGACCATGGTCTCTCTCCTCTTATAGCCTCCACAGTATACAGTCGTCGTCATACTATAAGGAGACGACTGCCATGCTAGGTCAGATCCTCCTGTCTCCAGCAGTGGTAGGTAATGCATGCTTAAAGTGTATTAGAAACAGGGCATGTGGACCATGGTCTCTCTCCTCTTATAGCCTCCACAGTATACAGTCGTCGTCATACTATAAGGAGGCGACTGCCATGCTAGGTCAGATCCTCCTGTCTCCAGCAGTGGTAGGTAATGCATGATTAAAGTGTATTAGAAACAGGGCATGTGGACCATGGTCTCTCTCCTCTTATAGCCTCCACAGTATACAGTCGTCGTCATACTATAAGGAGACGACTGCCATGCTAGGTCAGATCCTCCTGCCTCCAGCAGTGGTAGGTAATGCATGCTTAAAGTGTATTAGAAACAGGGCATGTGGACCATGGTCTCTCTCCTCTTATAGCCTCCACAGTATACAGTCGTCGTCATACTATAAGGAGGCGACTGCCATGCTAGGTCAGATCCTCCTGCCTCCAGCAGTGGTAGGTAATGCATGCTTAAAGTGTATTAGAAACAGGGCATGTGGACCATGGTCTCTCTCCTCTTATAGCCTCCACAGTATACAGTCGTCGTCATACTATAAGGAGGCGACTGCCATGCTAGGTCAGATCCTCCTGTCCTCCAGCAGTGGTAGGTAATGCATGATTAAAGTGTATTAGAAACAGGGCATGTGGACCATGGTCTCTCTCCTCTTATAGCCTCCACAGTATACAGTCGTCGTCATACTATAAGGAGGCGACTGCCATGCTAGGTCAGATCCTCCTGCCTCCAGCAGTGGTAGGTAATGCATGCTTAAAGTGTATTAGAAACAGGGCATGTGGACCATGGTCTCTCTCCTCTTATAGCCTCCACAGTATACAGTCGTCGTCATACTATAAGGAGGCGACTGCCATGCTAGGTCAGATCCTCCTGTCTCCAGTAGTGGTAGGTAATGCATGATTAAAGTGTATTAGAAACAGGGCATGTGGACCATGGTCTCTCTCCTCTTATAGCCTCCACAGTATACAGTCGTCGTCATACTATAAGGAGGCGACTGCCATGCTAGGTCAGATCCTCCTGTCTCCAGCAGTGGTAGGTAATGCATGCTTAAAGTGTATTAGAAACAGGGCATGTGGACCATGGTCTCTCTCCTCTTATAGCCTCCACAGTATACAGTCGTCGTCATACTATAAGGAGGCGACTGCCATGCTAGGTCAGATCCTCCTGTCTCCAGCAGTGGTAGGTAATGCATGATTAAAGTGTATTAGAAACAGGGCATGTGGACCATGGTCTCTCTCCTCTTATAGCCTCCACAGTATACAGTCGTCGTCATACTATAAGGAGACGACTGCCATGCTAGGTCAGATCCTCCTGCCTCCAGCAGTGGTAGGTAATGCATGATTAAAGTGTATTAGAAACAGGGCATGTGGACCATGGTCTCTCTCCTCTTATAGCCTCCACAGTATACAGTCGTCGTCATACTATAAGGAGACGGACTGCCATGCTAGGTCAGATCCTCCTGTCTCCAGCAGTGGTAGGTAATGCATGCTTAAAGTGTATTAGAAACAGGGCATGTGGACCATGGTCTCTCTCCTCTTATAGCCTCCACAGTATACAGTCGTCGTCATACTATAAGGAGACGACTGCCATGCTAGGTCAGATCCTCCTGCCTCCAGCAGTGGTAGGTAATGCATGATTAAAGTGTATTAGAAACAGGGCATGTGGACCATGGTCTCTCTCCTCTTATAGCCTCCACAGTATACAGTCGTCGTCATACTATAAGGAGGCGACTGCCATGCTAGGTCAGATCCTCCTGCCTCCAGCAGTGGTAGGTAATGCATGCTTAAAGTGTATTAGAAACAGGGCATGTGGACCATGGTCTCTCTCCTCTTATAGCCTCCACAGTATACAGTCGTCGTCATACTATAAGGAGACGACTGCCATGCTAGGTCAGATCCTCCTGTCTCCAGCAGTGGTAGGTAATGCATGATTAAAGTGTATTAGAAACAGGGCATGTGGACCATGGTCTCTCTCCTCTTATAGCCTCCACAGTATACAGTCGTCGTCATACTATAAGGAGACGACTGCCATGCTAGGTCAGATCCTCCTGTCTCCAGCAGTGGTAGGTAATGCATGATTAAAGTGTATTAGAAACAGGGCATGTGGACCATGGTCTCTCTCCTCTTATAGCCTCCACAGTATACAGTCGTCGTCATACTATAAGGAGACGACTGCCATGCTAGGTCAGATCCTCCTGCCTCCAGCAGTGGTAGGTAATGCATGATTAAAGTGTATTAGAAACAGGGCATGTGGACCATGGTCTCTCTCCTCTTATAGCCTCCACAGTATACAGTCGTCGTCATACTATAAGGAGGCGACTGCCATGCTAGGTCAGATCCTCCTGTCCTCCAGCAGTGGTAGGTAATGCATGATTAAAGTGTATTAGAAACAGGGCATGTGGACCATGGTCTCTCTCCTCTTATAGCCTCCACAGTATACAGTCGTCGTCATACTATAAGGAGACGACTGCCATGCTAGGTCAGATCCTCCTGCCTCCAGCAGTGGTAGGTAATGCATGATTAAAGTGTATTAGAAACAGGGCATGTGGACCATGGTCTCTCTCCTCTTATAGCCTCCACAGTATACAGTCGTCGTCATACTATAAGGAGGCGACTGCCATGCTAGGTCAGATCCTCCTGTCTCCAGCAGTGGTAGGTAATGCATGCTTAAAGTGTATTAGAAACAGGGCATGTGGACCATGGTCTCTCTCCTCTTATAGCCTCCACAGTATACAGTCGTCGTCATACTATAAGGAGGCGACTGCCATGCTAGGTCAGATCCTCCTGTCTCCAGCAGTGGTAGGTAATGCATGATTAAAGTGTATTAGAAACAGGGCATGTGGACCATGGTCTCTCTCCTCTTATAGCCTCCACAGTATACAGTCGTCGTCATACTATAAGGAGACGACTGCCATGCTAGGTCAGATCCTCCTGTCTCCAGCAGTGGTAGGTAATGCATGATTAAAGTGTATTAGAAACAGGGCATGTGGACCATGGTCTCTCTCCTCTTATAGCCTCCACAGTATACAGTCGTCGTCATACTATAAGGAGGCGACTGCCATGCTAGGTCAGATCCTCCTGCCTCCAGCAGTGGTAGGTAATGCATGCTTAAAGTGTATTAGAAACAGGGCATGTGGACCATGGTCTCTCTCCTCTTATAGCCTCCACAGTATACAGTCGTCGTCATACTATAAGGAGGCGACTGCCATGCTAGGTCAGATCCTCCTGTCCTCCAGCAGTGGTAGGTAATGCATGATTAAAGTGTATTAGAAACAGGGCATGTGGACCATGGTCTCTCTCCTCTTATAGCCTCCACAGTATACAGTCGTCGTCATACTATAAGGAGGCGACTGCCATGCTAGGTCAGATCCTCCTGCCTCCAGCAGTGGTAGGTAATGCATGATTAAAGTGTATTAGAAACAGGGCATGTGGACCATGGTCTCTCTCCTCTTATAGCCTCCACAGTATACAGTCGTCGTCATACTATAAGGAGGCGACTGCCATGCTAGGTCAGATCCTCCTGTCCTCCAGCAGTGGTAGGTAATGCATGATTAAAGTGTATTAGAAACAGGGCATGTGGACCATGGTCTCTCTCCTCTTATAGCCTCCACAGTATACAGTCGTCGTCATACTATAAGGAGGCGACTGCCATGCTAGGTCAGATCCTCCTGTCTCCAGCAGTGGTAGGTAATGCATGCTTAAAGTGTATTAGAAACAGGGCATGTGGACCATGGTCTCTCTCCTCTTATAGCCTCCACAGTATACAGTCGTCGTCATACTATAAGGAGGACGACTGCCATGCTAGGTCAGATCCTCCTGTCTCCAGCAGTGGTAGGTAATGCATGCTTAAAGTGTATTAGAAACAGGGCATGTGGACCATGGTCTCTCTCCTCTTATAGCCTCCACAGTATACAGTCGTCGTCATACTATAAGGAGACGACTGCCATGCTAGGTCAGATCCTCCTGCCTCCAGCAGTGGTAGGTAATGCATGATTAAAGTGTATTAGAAACAGGGCATGTGGACCATGGTCTCTCTCCTCTTATAGCCTCCACAGTATACAGTCGTCGTCATACTATAAGGAGACGACTGCCATGCTAGGTCAGATCCTCCTGTCTCCAGCAGTGGTAGGTAATGCATGCTTAAAGTGTATTAGAAACAGGGCATGTGGACCATGGTCTCTCTCCTCTTATAGCCTCCACAGTATACAGTCGTCGTCATACTATAAGGAGGACGACTGCCATGCTAGGTCAGATCCTCCTGTCTCCAGCAGTGGTAGGTAATGCATGATTAAAGTGTATTAGAAACAGGGCATGTGGACCATGGTCTCTCTCCTCTTATAGCCTCCACAGTATACAGTCGTCGTCATACTATAAGGAGGCGACTGCCATGCTAGGACACGTTTTCACACCTGAATGTGTCAGACAGGCACTGAGGTCCACATTCAGAAGTTAGCCAGCTAAATGAATATTTGGGCACTTATCCAGCTAAATTCTAGGTGGCTCATAAGTTAGGAGGCTAGAATTTAGTCAGCTAAGTTAGGGGCATTCCAGGGGCGTAACTGGGAGGAGTCGAGTTACTCGACTAACTCTGAAATTTAGAATTAGCTCGATAACTTATTTGGCTAAGGCCTGGATTTTCTAATGGCTTTTGTCTAAATATTAGACTTTAATAAGACGCTTGTCAGCACATTTTTCAAACAAAGATATGACTCAGAATTTAGTTAGAACAAATATAAATTTAATATTTCATATCTTTGGAAGCACAATCCTGCGGTAACGGGGGGGCGAAGCGGGAGGCAGGCCTGCGAAAGCCGGCAGCGATCGCACCACTGCCGTGTTATCGCTGCCAGATTTCACCCCCAATAGCGCTACTGGCGGCGATAACGGGTCTTACCTTATCACCGCCAGCGAAGTTACCGCCGCGTCCGCCTTGACTCCTCCTCTTCCGGTGCCGACTCCGCCCCGAGTCCGCCCCTATCTAGCTATCGCGTGCGATAGGGATAGAAAATGACCCCCTAAGTTAGGTCGAGTTGAAGACCTGTCCTAAAGTTAGCCAGCTGTAGTTAGCCGGTTACATCTGCACTATTGAATGTACCTCCAAAATTAGCTGCATAGGCTGATCTGGGTAATTAGCAATCCGGACAGTATCTGGATATGGCCCTGGTTGTAGCCATTGGGCTTTTCTGTGGCACATTTGCCAGGAATTATTGCTCTTACATATCGCTCTCCCTGAGCTGCCTGTTTGCTTTAGACTTTACCTTCAGCCCAGATAGATTGAGAGAGGGTAATTAAAGAGGGTAATTTGAGGGATTAATAAACCTTCTCTCTCAAGTTTCTGTGCTTGGGTGTGTGGAAGGTTCTTGGGATCTCCTGTAAGCCCAGGAGCTGTTTGGGGAGCAGTTTGCTGAGGTGAAGTCAGCTCTTCTCTCCTACACATAAATAACGTTTTCTGCACTTTTTCCCAATTCTGTGCCACTGGAACAACAATTCTCAAAGCGACTGATGCAGGGATTTAGTGTCCTATGAATATTCATTAGCGGTCCAAAACCCGCTCTGTCTGAATGTGGCTGAAAGCACTTTAAAGCACAGAGAAGGTGGGTCCCAGGGGTAAGTTTATGGCGGGGTTGGACTGTGGCAGGAAATTAGCCCAGGGTGGGGCAGGAAGGGGTAAGTGGGATGCAAGACGAGGAGGAGCCTCTCTGCGTCCCCCTCCCCAATCACTAGCATCTCAGTCCCCCTCCCTTCGCCTCACCTTACTGCTGGGCTTGTGACTCCTTTGCACACCTGGCTCCTCTCCCTGCACATCTGCCCGTCCCTCTCACCCCCCTCCTAAACACCTTTCACTGCCTGGCCTCTGGCTGGAGTTCTCTGTCTCTTGTCAGCTGCACACCGGTTACTTTTCTAACCCTTTCTCTCTTCTTTTCTTCTTCTGAATGGGATCAGCAGTCACTGACAGACCTGGCTCTGGAAACGCACCTTTGGTGTCTTGCAGTGTAGTCTCCAGGACTGCCCCACTCCCACTTTAGGATCTCCGTCTTCTGTTTCCTGCTCCAGCCCCTCCCTCCCAAGCAGCCTGCAGGGGGAAGGAGTGTGGAAGAGGCAGAGCAGAGGAGAAAAGAGCTGCTCTGCTCCCTAATCCAGCCCATCACCTCCTGTGGTTTCTCCCATCCCAGAGAGCCCGCAGACACACAGCAGAGCGGCCCACAGAGAGCTGCCCAGTCGCCTGACGGGGCAAGCCGCACCTGCACGTGCAGATTGCATTTTCAAATCTGCAGCCATCAGTTTTCATGAAAAATCAATTCTAAGTGCACTTCCTTGTCTTTAAAATGTAGTGCAAAGTGCATGGGTATAAAAACAACCATCAGCTTTGTCCCAGTCTGAGCAGTTTGGAAATTGCCCCTAATAACAATTTGCTTTACTGTAGTTTAAAAGAAAACTGGTTGCCGTGGAGCAGTCTGCTCGGTGCCGGTGCATGAATCTCCCCTGTTCGCTGCATTGTAGAGGACTTGGCATGCTGAGCCCGTCCAGCAGTTTGATTGAATAACATCTGTGCTTTATTTCCAGTTTATTATTCTTTAATGAAATATTCCGTTTAACCAATTACAGCGCCGGAGGTCACAAGCCAGGCACCTACAGAATAAATACCTGAGTCAGCTATTAATTCACAGAATTTATACACTAAAAATCATTAACGCTAAAGCAGCCCGCTTCACCTTATCGCGCCTAAGAAGCAGTCTAATCAAGCCGGAGCCCATTGCCATGATAAAGTGCGAGGAAGGCAGAGAGTCCACAGCAATGCATTATGGCTGGAAATTGCTACACGCATTTACTTCCATTCCCAGTAATTTCAAAAAGAGTTATTGGCGTTCTCTTACTGGAAGCACTGAATTTAATTGGCATCTTAATGGCGGAAACTGATCGCTTTACATCCAGAAGAAATTTAGCAGAAAATTGTTTCCCCCTTCCTCCTCCCAACGTTAAGCACTAACCTCTAAAACTATTAATGAGCCCCCATCCCCCACCCCCAGCCTCAGGCAGTGCAGACCTCCCCATCCGATGGATCATTGCAGGCAAATTGACAAGAAATAAATGATTCAGAGTTCACTCATTAAGAGATTATTTTTCCCAACATTTATCGTTATGATTTATAGAAGAATTCACACAGGAGCCAGACTGATGGGAATTTAATGGTGAGGTGCAGAAAAATGGATGCGCCTAAGTTACAGGCATGGAAACAGGATTGAAACCTCGGCAACTGACACTACTGCTCACATGCCAGACAGAAATGCAAGGTGGAGACAGAGAAATATTCTGATAGCTCAGGTGACAAGTGTGAAGGGTTCATCTCATGTAGTCTGAAAGGAGGGCTAGCACAGGTTTTTATTAAGGATGTTACGGTACATGGACACGGAGGTCACTTGACATTAGAGGCTCGGATTTTGGTGAATGCCTCTGTTTTGAAAATTAGTGCTGTTTTAAAATATTTTTAATGTAATGCTGTAATTAATAGGAACACTGCTTCTGATTTTTTTTAATCCCATGCAAATAGTTCCTGCAGTGACATCATCGCAGGGCTGTGAAATGAGCTGCATTCCTGCAGTGACTTCATTGCCACCCCGTGCGCGGAGTCACATTTCTACAGTTACTTTCTCTCCTAGGTCATTTGCTATCCTTAAAAGTCAATGGAGCAGACTTCTCGTCCTGTATCACTCAATGGTCTTATTCAAAAAGGACTTTTCCCATTCTGCGCCTATGCAAAAAAATCTTATTTTTCTCCAAATCCAGAGGGGCGCAGGGAAAGTGGAGTTAAAATATGGCTTAGCTGCTGAAATGATCAGGGCCAGATCAGTTGTTATCAAGCCCAGCATCCTGTCTGCGACAGTGGCCAATCCAGGTCACAGGTCCCCGGAACAGATCCAGTCCTCCTCGTTCATAAGCAAGATAAGCAATAACTTTCCCAAGTCTACATGGCTAATAATGATTCTTGGACTTTTCTTCCAGGAACTCATGTAGAACCTTTTTGAACCCAGCTGCACAAACTGATTTCACCACATCTGCATGCAACTGCCTTATCTAATACACTTTTTATCTAATAGTTCAGGAGTGGCCAACGCTGGACCCAGCAGTGGATTCCCAATGAGGACCGGCCCGGGGATTCGCCACCCAGGCCGGCCCAGGAGATACCACGTGGTCTGCCGAGCGGGGCTCTGTCACGGCCGCGCTCGGCAGACCACGTGACTAGCGCGACCGGCCCACCGGGGGCTGCCCAATCCCCCAATAGGCCAATCCGCCCCTGGCTGGACCTCAAGAGCCACAAACAGGCCTGGTTTTCAGGAGATCCACAATGAATATGCATGAGATATATTTGCATACATTGGAGGCAGTGAATGTAATGCTATCTCATGCATATTCATTGTGGATCTCCTGAAAATCAGGCCTGTTTGTGGCTCTCGAGGACCAGAGTAGGCCACCGCTGTAATAGTTCTTTGAATGTTTTAAGCAGTACTCTCCGTGCCACACGTTTATAAAAATCTCATTTATTAAGCTGGCAGAGAGTTTTATAGTGCTTATATAAGGCAGAGATGAACATCTGAAACTGGGGCCTGCCTTTGTGGTTGTGAAAATTTGTGTCTTACCACATTATTTTTGTTGATCAGTTACGATATCACAGTCTGCACAAAACTTACATCAGATGTGGCTAATTCTCCATCTAAAAGGAACTCTGTTATGAAAGTTAAGCCATAAATTCATCAAACTCTTACATGGTAGCACTGAAGATGTAATATTGTCTTAATTTACTTTGATACATTCAAATACCCTGTAATGTCAGATATACAAATATTTGTTCCTTTTTGCATAAGTGGTACAGTTGTGTTATTTTAAAATTAAAATATTTTAAGTTGGTAGGTGAATGGCTAAAAACATTTTAAAAAATGTGGTTCCATTTACCCATTTTGTATGCAGTATTTGCAAGACGTTGTCCACTCCTGCAGCTTCTCTCTTAATGCTCTCTCTACAGTACATTGAAAATTTGTTAGGTTAAAACAGTGGCGTATGAAAATGCGGTGACAGCTGGAAGGAATGATGAGCTGCCATCGCTGGATGTTTTCCTCTCTCACCTGTTATGTTCCCTCTCTTCCCTTCTTGAGATTGAGAAGACCCTGGCATTAAATCATTGGGTTCATCTGTATGAATCTCAGAGAGAGGCAGTGGGTCAGACTGATATCACTCAGAGTCCTGTCCGGGGGTGACAGTGATGAATTGCTACAGCAAACTTCCTAAGAGATGGAGCTGGCGTATGCCGACAGCACTCAGAGCATTTGAGACGTGGCTTTCGTGGCGAATGTTACCTGAAATATTTGGTGAGCCCCTTCTGTGCATTTCTTCAGGTGCTTTAGCATGTTACGGTTAGGATGGAAGGGCAGAGCGTGGTCCCTTTAAAGGTATTGATTCCATGAATATTTCTGCAGACAGAGTTAAACCTGCTCCTCTCTGTACTAAGTGACCCACGGAGTTATGAGCTATACGTTGATGTGATGCTAGTAAAAAATAAAAATAAACGTATTCCTGCTTCTGACTCGTACATTTCATGTTTGTGCCTTATAAAGCAGGATTACAATTTCCTGGGTGGCAGTGAATGAAGGCCCCTGGTGCTGGATCCCAGCTCTTGTTCTACTTAACCTGGAAGCACAACGTAGAAAGGAAATACTAAAAGGAAAGATGTTGATGATATAGCAGAGAAATCCTTTCTTATCTAAGCATGCAGTGCTCCCCTTCATCCAGTGGCTGTAAGATGGGTAACTTCTGATGCTATTGTTTCTCTTCGGTCTATGTAAAATAAATAAATATCCAGGAGCCTTTTCTGATGGAATGAGGTTTTCATGGCAGTGCAGCAAGCGCGCTGCCATCGTTTCTCACCTCAGGCAATCCTCCTAGACTTGTGCCAGGGGCAGAAAATGTCCTATCACTCCCTGCATCCTATCCCTGCCCCTCGCCTCCTGGGCTTCTGTGCGGGGGTGAGGCTTGTCAGCACACTGTGCCCACTGTGCTGGGATAATTCAAACATAGAAATGACAGCGGAAAAGGGCCAAACGGTCCATCCAGTCTGCCTAGCACAGCCGCGCCATACAGGGCTCCCCTATAATATTAGCATCAGGGGGGTGGTATCTGCTGTGCCGCACAAGTTACCCTCAAACTTAGTTTCCCAAACCGTTAAAGTCAGGGCCCTTGTTGGTTATTGTCTGAGTCCAATTCCCCGTTATCTCTTATCTCCTGCCATTGAAGCAGAGAGCAATGTTGGAGTAACATCACAAGTATGAAGCTTATTGGTTAAGGGTAGTAACCACCACACCAGCAAGTTACCTCCATGCTTATTTGTTTTCCCAGACTATAAAATCCAATGTCCTTGTTGGTTGCTGTCTGAACCTAATTCCTCTTCTCCTCTTTTCGCCCTGCTGTTAAAGTACAGAGCAATGATGGAGTTGCTGGAGCTGAGTGACACACAGAGCTCAGACGTTTGCCATGTGTCGTACATACAGATACAGTGAATCCTTGCCCTGAGGCAATGGAGAGATGATGTGGGTTTTCTCAGGGTCACAGGGAGTGTCAGTGACAGAAGAGAGGGTTGAACTCGGCCTGTAGCATCAGGTTAAGCAGTAGTGGACTGAGTTCAAGTCCTGCATTTGTCAGTAGTGACCCTGCCCTACTGTGAGGGGAACTCAGCTGCACATCGGATGCCATAAAGTCTCCCATCTAAATGCCTCTCATTTTTGTCCAGCTAGGTACTGGCCATATGCAAATTAGGTAATAGGCAAGGGTCCAACCATCAATGATGAGAGACCAATGAGGAAAGGAAGGACATAGAAAGTTCAAACAATGTCCAAAAAGTTCAGTTTAATTTATATTCTGAGCAAGCGAAACGTTCACGTTCTGAGCACCAAGCCCCAGACACGGGCCGTGTTTGGAAGGGAGCCTACAGGAAGCAGAGGAGGTTTAAGGCAGGCTTGTGGCAAACGTGGCAGTAGAGTTGAGCAGGAGTATAAATGCTTGTAATGGTGCAAGTGGGAAACGTTTCTTTCCTAGATTAATTGGGCATTTAATAAACTCAGGTTCACAGAACAAGGAGGGCAGTGCTGGTGGAGCTTTTTGAATCACGGCCCGTGTCGGGCGCTTGGTGCTGACAACGTGAACGTTTCGCTTGCTCAGAACATAAATTCAACTTTGAACTTTTTGGACATTGCTTGAACTTTCTCGGTCCTCCTTGGTCACTGGCCACATGCACCAATGAAAGATCTTCCTTCTGGAGACCTGCCGCCCTCTCTGCCCCACCACTAACATCCCATGATTGTCCTCACGCTTTAGCAAGCCCAGAATTATTGCTGCTGGGGAAGGAGGTGGCTGCTGGGATTTTGACAACCAAAATACAAAACTGAGAAGGATTGCGGAAGCAGAGGAAAAGGCACTGTGCACTTTAAGTTATATTTCTAAAGGCGTACACTTACAAAAGAAATCTAGTGAAGAAGATTTCTGCAGTACAGTGAAATATTTGCCTGCTTTTTTCACCTTTCTGGCAAAACTGGAGACATCTGATCCTATTGCCAAAGGATTTTTTGCCATAAAGAATGGGGAAGAGCTGGATAAAGGGCCCAGTATATTTTAACTGTTCTTATTTAATTTAAAACTGGAGTTTCATAGGAATCACTGTAGTCCCCCTGCTTGGTCTCTGCAGAGCAATGGGTAGACCACAGTGTAATATTGGAGTTTATTTATCTTTCTCAGTGCTCTGAATGGCTAATAAGCCATTCATGCTTTGTTTTGGTATATATGAAACTACAAGAAATACTCTCAGACTTTCTAGTTGCAAAGTCAATCTACTTGGGAATGTAGTCATAAGTGTAATACATTTCTACATTAAGAAAACTTTATTAAAAATTATATACTATGATTATCTTACATAAGACTTGCCATACTGGGTCAGACCAAAGGTCCATCAAGCCCAGCATCCTGTTTCCATCAGTTGCCAAGCTAGGTCACAAGTACCTGACAGAATCGCAAGGGGTAGATAGATTCCAAGCTCCTTATCCTAAGAATAAGCAGTGGATTTTTGAAACTCAGTATCCAGTATGTATTATGAGCGGGCATGGGCCCAGTTATCAGAGAGAGCATGAGTCCTTGCACCACGGCACAATCCCAGGGCGAGGCTCCAAGGTACGTGCTGCAGGAGGCGTGAGTATCCGGGCATGGGCTGGAAAGAAGCTTGGAAGCACTTGGAGACTTGGAGAACTTGGAGACTCTACTGAACCTGTATGCACAGGAATGAGACCCAGCAACGCAATGCTGGTCTCTGGGATAGCCCTCTGGACACTAAAAAGCCCTTTTGGACCTGCCATTTGGGAACGGCTTGTGTGTCAAGACAGATGGAGGTTGAGACAGAAGATAACTCTGGAGACAAGGACTTAGACGAAGGCACTGAAGACTTGGAACTTAGATGAAGGCACTGAAGGAGCCCTGTGCCGCAGGAAGCCTTACACACGCTGACAGTGGGACAGACTCTGGACCTGGAACATCGAGGAACATCACTTGAAACAAGGAATAAGGCTTGAAACAAAGAATATGGCTTGGAACGAGGAACAAGGTGATGCACCAGCTGGACAGGCTCCACGAGGCGAGAACTAGGAGCATGTCTAGGAACTTGGAACTTAGAACAAGGATGGACTCCAAGGACTTCATCCAGCGAAGATAGACTTGGAAACTTGGAAGCAGGTCTTATGCTACGAGGCACCCTACACAGCCCGCCATGGGGTGGTCACGGACCATGACGCTGGTGTGCCTCCAGAAATTTGGAACTTGGAATAAAGACTTGGACTGACATTCAAGAGACAAAACCTAGGACTCTGGAAACAAGGAACAGAACTCTGAAGACTTGGAAGACTTGTCCCCAGCACAAGCAGTGACACAAACTACACAGACCGCCATGGGCTGGTCATGGTCCATGCAGTTGCAGGACTTGGGTCCAGGGCTCTGAGGCTAGGAGTAATTGGACACAGGAACATGGCAGAGACGCGGGGAAACTTGGAAGATCAGGACTCAGGAACAAGATGAAGACTCAGGAACGAAGACTTGAGCTCCGGAACAATGGTGAAGATGTGGACGGAGGACTGCAGACACTGAAGACAGGAACTAGGAACCAACAAGAGACCAGGAACATGGAAAACAGAGCAAGACGACCATTATAATGGGAGAATGACCATGGAAGATCTTGAAGGACGAAGTACACCATGGACAACCTTGAAGGTCCTTGCGAAGGCCAGGAGTGAAAACTGAAGAGCTGTTTTATAGGGCTGGCTGGATGACAAGGCAAAACATCAGAAGGGGCCGCAGGGCTTTTCCCACCATGGACCCTTTAAATTGCAGGCAGAGGCGCGTGTCTAGGAGGACATCGGGTGAAGCGACATGTCGGCGGTGTTCAGGCCGCGAAGAGAGCAGCGTCAGTGGTGTTCCAGAGCCGCAGGAAGCAAGGCAGTTATGGATTCAGCGCTGCATGGGAGTGGCGGCACGGCAGGGTCGGGGGCCTCTTTCTAGGTCACACCGAGATGGCAGAGGTGCATGGAAGCAGGCGTCAGTAGCACTCAGGCTGTGGCTTCACTAGTGGTGTTGGGGGAGGTGAGTGGAGCCGCTCGCTGGCCTGTCCTACGAGCGAGTGCGCCCATCAGTATGTAGGGGAAGAAATATGTGTTCAGAGGGCATCGGCTGGGGCTTAGAGTACAGAAAAGACCCTATAGTTTGAAAAGTTAAGTGCAAAAGGTTTTTCACCAACCATATTTTTACCCACAGGACCACCTTTTGTATTGGCACAAGCATGAAATATGAGAAACTGCACTCGTTGAGAATTCACTGTGTGATAAACTTGTAAGCAGTTCCACAGTCAAGTCCAGCTCGCCTCCTTTCTCTTCTCCTCCAAACTTCCTTCCTAGGTCCTGTTCAGTACTGCCGTGCATGGCCCCAGGTAGAAAGGAATGCTTAGGACCCCTGTTTAATCCTGCACCCCTGTGCGTACCTTGAATGTTTACCTCACTTCATTATCCTACTGTCCAGTACCTGCGAAAGAGAACCCCGGAGTTCAATTCTAGGGGAATTTATAAAAGTCCACAGTACTGCCAGCCATCTCCAACACACGAGTGGCAAGCGTTCGTAGAAGTGAGGCAAAATCCTCCCTAAAGGTTTCCTTCATGACTTGAAGTGGGCGGAAGTTCTGCTTTCATACACAGAGCATGATCGGTAGAGGGTGGAAGAGGGGAGCAGGACCATCTCATTTTTACCGTCAGACAGGAGGTGGCACAAGCTTTGTAACCCTCTTCAGCCTCTTTTGTCCTTCTCTGATCATGCCGAGGGACATCAAGCCACACATTCACCACCACAGCAAATAGCATCTCTCTAAGAGGCTCTTTCAAGTCAGTGCACGTAGCATTGATAGTTAACGCAGAAACTGGCCTATAATTCACATCCTAATCATAAGCCTTAGCAATGTAGAAAAACAGCAAGGACAAGAGAGAGTGATTTGCTCTTCTCTCCTGTCTGCATGCACAGTGTTAATGTGTATTGGTCATACACTGATATAAAAGATAATCAGCAATTTTGCAGAGCACTCTTAGCCTATACTTAAGGTTCACAGATGATAGTTTTCATTACATAACTGTTACTTAATGAACCCTTTTGTGCAAAGTGTAATTGAATATGGGTTCTAATTTGTTATTTGTCACCATCTTTTGCTAAGGAAGAGGAGAAATTAATCAGGGTGGTTGATTTCTTAATCTGATCATGTTAATTTGCCACAGTGGAGAATGAGAGAAATTCCCTTGAGTGTTACGTTGACTATTCATGGTGTCCTCCCTTAGATCTAGAACTCTTTACCTTGTACAGTGCTTTGTACAGTGTCAGTGTCCTCCTTAGAATAAGGACAGTAATAAGTATAAACTGACAAAAAAAAGTAGCCTCCCACAGACAGACGGGTATTCATTTATTCTGTGCTTAAAAAATAGTCACATGGCAAACAACTAGATGAAACACAAAAATGATCTCACATTCTATTTGAAAAAATAACAAAGAGACGTCATAAAAATGAATTTACCAAACAGCTTCATTTTCTCATTCTATTAGAATTTAAGTTTGGAATTTTACATCAGCCTTGCAATAAAGTTATGTGCGGAATATGAGCTGCCATCTGTGGAAGTATAATTGACAAAAAGGGTATGATTATATAATCAGAACTGTCAAATTATCAACAAAACTGGTAGGCAGTAAAAAGAATATATGTGCAGTCTTGTAGAAGTAATAATGGGCTTAATTGTCATAGTTTGCTTATGCTACTTTGAAAGGAGGTAGGGAATAGCTACTGGGTGTCTATGCTTGGTCTCTAGTTGAGAAGGGGGTTCATCTGTGTTTATCCCCGGTCAAATCCATTAGCTGTGAAACCTGAAATCAAAGTTAGACCAGAATATCAACGTTAGTAACATGACAGAGTTATAACAAATGCATATCAAACTCAAATGGAAATGGTCTTCAGACACGTTTGAGGAATAGATAGTGATCTCGTCATTGTGCATTTCTCCTCAGCAGGAGAAAGCTTCTGCAAGCCAAGGACAAGTGCCCAGGAGGGCCTATGAATTCTCTTTTCCATTCCCCTATGTAGATGAGAGAGAGGCTGTGGTCCCATGATGCCCCTCTCTTCTCACCACTACCATCAAACACGCTTTCAAGTAGCTCTTGTGAGATCAATGAATGCCTCAGTCATTAATCACATGGATGGCTAGAAGCTGCTCACAATAAGTTTCCTTGCATGGATGCCTATCCGCTTCCTAGCACTGACATGTTTATGGACTCATTGTAAACAGAAACTTTTCAGGAAATTGCAGTCACCTTATTTGACCTCCTTCCCATGCTCTGATAATCAGACATGGTTTGCCATTCCCACTGAATGGCTACGCTAAGCCACTAGTCTCAGGTGCTCTAGGTGTAGACTTAAACATGATGGAAAAGATATTTTCTAAGTGGGGAAGGATGTTGCCTAATAAAAGTATTGTTTATGATATAACAGAAAATGGCCATAAAAGTCAAGCGACTGAAAGTAATAGGGACGTATTTCCCTCTGCACTGATCTCCTGGCTGTAATTAGGTTCTGACTTTATCTAATAAATACATTCACTGTCATTACAGGCTGCTCTGAACTTAAAATAACCTAAGTAACTTACACTCCATGTACACACAATTTCACTTTAAAAACGATCCCAAATATTGCACACAAACTGACCCACATACTTCATATGCTTTTCGCACATGTGACTTAATTTATGCACATATTTTTTTAGATGAAAAATCAGTTTATGGACACAATCCCTGTACAATTTTATAACCAGCGATTTGAACACAAAGCACGAGTGTATGCACTTACAGGACTTGTTATAAAATCGGCTGTTCCACTGCAGGGCAGTCTCTGTGTAACCTTAGATTCTGAGTGGTTTTCATCTATATCTTGACTCATTTTCTCTTGCTTTGACTCAATATTTAAGTCCTAGCTTGAGCAGCATTTACATTACAGGCCGAGACCCCTCTCTTATGGCCTCCAAGGCTGTTGGTAGCATCCCTTGACTAAGCCCTGTCTCTCTGCCTGTGAACCTGTGGTGGGCCAGCAGGCGGAGGCCACTATGCCAGGGATAACATACCCATATAGATTTGGAAACAGATACTGCAGTCCATCACCTGCCATCGGAGGAGGATCCCGGGTATTGCCAGTGCTTTTCTGGGAATTCCACTGCTGGAAGGAATAATTAGGCTGAACAAGCGGAATATAACCCATCAGAGGGGTGTAAGGAGACCTTAACAGCTGCTGTGCTACTTGCTGGTGGCTGTATGGACTTATCTTCAAAAAAGAAGAAGCAAAAAATGTATAATGTATCGCTCTATGTTACATACGTCAGAAATCTTATCAAGGCATTTTAGTACCATTCTAACATAAACATGACTGGTGTCCCCAAGGGCAGGACAGTAACTGCAGAGCATGTGTCAGCGATCCCATACCTGACCAAGGCTTCTGAGGGTGGATGCTACTGTTTCCTCATCCTAAAGAATTGTGGTAAAATTTAATTTGACGAGACACACTTAGTGGGATAAACTGTTCCACTGACACAGATTTGCTTTGAGTACAGAGCTGTGGCATCACTTTTCCCAAACAAGGTGCAGATCAGATGCAGGTAACAGCAGAGTCAGGTGAACCCATGAGGTAATTAGGACATAAAGGTAGAAGTGGTGAGTTTACTGTTAACGTTGTCTCCAGGAAGCTGTAAAGGAATGTGTAGGTTTGGCTATTGGCGAGGCAAGGTACGCTGCCATCCTGGAGAGGCCTTGCCTGCCTCTCAGAGAAGGTTTATTGGACATAAAAGTAAAGGCAGGGGAACTCTGCAAAGTCAATAGTCAAAATGGAAGGAAAATACCAAATCATGCAGAAGATTTACTATAAATATCCAAACAAAGGAACATTATTGCTACCTAATCACATTACTTCCAGGAGAGATATAGTTTTATGCCTTCTGTGCAGTTAAGTCATGCTTCACATTCTGAAATACATTATTTTGATATATTGTAATGTATGCACTACCTTGTGTTTCTATAATTCTGTAGGAAGTGTACAGTATAAATAACATGCTAATGTAATTTGCTGGATCTTAGATCCATGGAAGGAATGGTTATGTTGTTAGCTTAATGGACACAGTTGGCATGCACTAGCATGGCAGACCTACCCCATCGCGAGCCATCGCGGCATCTGATTCCCGGTCTGATTTGGACTGTTCATTTTATGGGGCCATCTTGGAGCCCACTAAGATCTGTATATTTCATGAAGTTCCTTATTGATTAATTGTACTTTTGAATGGGGAAAACACAAAAAAACCCAACATAATGCTATGAAGATCTAGGCAGGCATTCCTATTTGGGCAAGGAGTTGATGGGCCTTGTCAGAAAAAAAATAAAATAAAATAAGAGGCAATGCAGAAAGTGCCTTCAGCTACGTTTTTTCTTGCATGGATACAGAACCTCTGCTTAGCACTTGATAGAGCTCTGGAGCCATCTGGAAGTAGTGGACTAAGGCTCAAGGTTACCATGCAGGCTCCTAAAAGGCAACTGACGCCACCACTGGCCACCATAGGCAGTGAGTGGCACAGAGTAAGTAGCAAGCATCTCCCGAGGAAACTGGGCCCTAGGGTTGTATGAGCTCTGCTTGTGTAATACAAATCTTCCTCTTCCCGTCCCCAAAGACTTTTTATGCACAGATGCTTCCATGTGAAAGAAGATGATTGGTAAGGACATACATATATCTGAAGACTGTTTAAAAAAAATGGATATTTAACTTACAGGCTAATTTTAAAATGAGCACATGCGTGTATTAGCGCACAAGCGGAGATACGCTGAAATTTAAAAATCACGCACGCAGCTGCACGTATGATTTAAAATACACCTGGTGCACATAAGTATGCTCCTAATTTTAAGCGGTTGGTTGAGCAAACCTCCTTCGCGTATCTTCCATGGGACTTTGCCGGCTCTAATGTGCGCATTGTAAGCAGATTTTAAACCATGCTTTACCAATTAGTTCACCAGTTTATCCAGTCAATCTCCAGACCCCTCTGGATCTTCATCCTGCACGTCCCCCCCATTGACAGGGACCCCCTCACCCTGTCGTGTGAGCCCTAAAACACCAGAACTGCAGGGTTGCTCCTCATCTCTTTTCCACCCCCTCAGTTTTTGCAAGCGCCGACGTACACGTAGATTTTGGCTTTCAAAATCTGCGATGCTCGTGCGCGGCCCAGGTATGTGCGAATGTGGGCATTTCAGCAGAGCAACGTTTTAAAAAGGGTGTCACTGTTCTTTCAAGACTAGATAGGGTACAACTTCTATACAATCCTACGTTTCTAGATGATTTTCAGAAATCAGCCACTTGTTAACATAGCACATGGTGTTTGAAGCAAGGTTAATCTGCAGAATAAGGAAAGCACTCTGCGCTGATTTCCGTACCTGTCTGGAGTAGCAGCCTAACTGGGGGTGCAGGGTCTGAGGAAACGGGAGGCGCGCTCTCTGCTGGTACAAACCCTGCCAAGCAAAAGGTTAAAAGCAGATAAATAAAAAAGGGGTTCAGTGGAGCCAAATCTACCACCTTTTGTCCATATAAAAAGTGTAAACAAAAATGCTTGTTTGCCCCCTGTGCTAAAGAAAGATCATTTGCAGAATACAACATGTGGGTGTGATATCTCTGACTGAACAAACAAAAAAAGATGTTATAATACATGAGATTTGAAGACCACATAGATCATCATAGTTCCCAGAAAGAGGCCTGTGACATCTCAACAGGGCATGAACTATAGCATTCAGCAGCCTTGCAGCCTGAAGAGATTCGTGTGGCGCATTATTGTAAACTCACTGCAGATATCTGCATTGGATTTTGTGCTACAACAGCTTTCACTTCCAACCCTTCTCACTGCTTCATTCATGGGCAAAACAAATCTAATTATTAAACAATTATATATTTGTAACTATATATAAATACTATGACGCATGGGAAATTTTATTCTGTCTTGTTTTAGTTTTCGGATTTGGTTTTTGGCACAGATATTTCCAGAGGTACCGTTAATTGGAAACCTACACCAGAGTCAGTTTACCAGCCATTGTTAAAGGGTTACAAGTTAGTGACAGCAAGCAATCAGAAGCAACATCTAGGAGCATCACTGATTTGTCCTTTCCTAGTCATGCAAACAAGGGATTTATTTAAAGGTAATTTAAAAACGCTAGACAGACCTGAAGGGTTATTTAATTGCAGTAAAAACTTCCATGAAGAGCATTTGTGTGAATACAATAACCTTGGCTATGTGACTCAGCCCTGATAATTACCTGGGTGCTCTATGTTTAGTGTTTTACAACCTAATTATTCACAAGTAACAGTTATTTTGGGTTGTACACTATAGAACTGAAACAATTTGGCTAATCCAAGGCCACAAGGTCCTGATCCCATTTCAGCTTTGTGTTAAATCCTGTATTTTATCTGAATTAGGGTAATGAATAAAATAGTTTGTACATTAAAAGCTAAGCAGCTCTGCATTGTTAGGTTTTGCTAGTGATTTTTTTTCTTAATGCAATGCCAGACTTTCCTTGGTGTGAAGATGACCCAGGTATCGTTGCTGTGTCTCAGCCATGCATGCAAGCTCCTCATCTCATCCTAAAGCTGCAACAAAGGAAGTGCCTTCCAGATTGATGTGTTCCTTTGTAAAACACTCACAAGGCAGCAAAGACCTTTTAACAGTAAGAAGTTCTGCTGAAATAGCTTTTCTGTACAAGGGCGCCCTACAGCATGCTATTGAAAAGCATTGCTCTGCCACGGTCATGAAGCTGCTTCCAATTAAGCCAGGAACGAAGAATCAACCTTTCCAACCATCTGATTTGGTTATTAGTGTTCCATGCAGCCAATTACAGCATCAGAAAGCCTGACAAAACATCCTGGGAAGACTTCATATGGGATTGCAGCAGTGATGGATTTAGGATTTAGCTTCCTCCAAGCACTGTAAGTACTGTCGCCCTCCTCCCCCCGCCAGATAACAGAGCCGAAAATCTAAGTCAAGGCCTTCTTGGCTCTGCTTTGTCGGGCCCCAGGCTCACCTCATCCCCTCATGTTTATTTTATTTTTATTTAACCATATTCGTTTGTGCCATATCAGAATATCCAACATAGTGAGGCACAATAAAACAAATTACAGTATACAGAAAAATAATAAACATAAAAACAAAATAAAATACTTAAAAAGAAATTAAAAAACATTCTGCAAATAAATTAAAAATGTAATTCTCCCTGAATGGCAGGAGGAGAAGGGGCAGAGCAGGGAGGAGGGCAGTTTTATTGCTCTCTCCCTTCCATTTCGAACCCTCCCTTCCAGGAGAGGGCTGTTCAGTGCTGAGTGAGATTCAGCACTATGGGAGGGCAGTAAATCTGCAGCTGGCCTGCAGCCCCCCCCCCCCCCCCCCCCCCCCAGATGTTTGCCACCCTAGGCCCAGGCCTGGATAACAGAAGCAAAATGATTAAAGGTGAACTCAGACTTGTAGCTGCGGAACATTATTCATCCCTTCCCCCTCAAAAAACTTGTATTTCTTTTGTTTTTGTAGCATAAACCTGACTGCCCCATATAGACAACTGGTTGTCTATTTATGCTGTACGCTTCTTCAGTATTTCTTTTGTTAAATGCGAAAATTAGAACAATTTTACACTCAAGTTATGGACTCACTAATCGTCTTTGAAATTTAAGCCTCAGGCTCAGGGCAGCCGGACTCTTTCCAGAATAAGAGAAATGGTGGTGTTGGAGTAAAGTCATTGGAAGAGGTTTTGGAGACTGACATCTGTCTGAGCCTTGAAGTGACAAAGCATAGTCGCAATGGCCACGTTTTGCTTGCAGAATCAGCTAGCGTTAGCTTACCTGGAACTGTGAAAAGTTTGAGTGATTCGGAAGATGGCCAGGTGGAGGAAAATTGAGCAGGAATGGCCGGTTTAATGCTGCCGAGATGGACGTGGCACTGGTACGAGCAGGGAAAGTGTGTCCGCAGAACTTTACATTATTCTTGTCTGACGCCGCACTGCTGGTTGCTAAAAACAGATAATTAAAATACAGATTCTGTATCGGAAGTAGGCTAATGAAAAAAATCTGGGCTTTACAGGGCTTGGCATTCAGGCCGCAGCATGAGAAAGTGTGGACGTTAGGCTGGCTCTGACTGACATCTCCGTCACAGGCCACGCTAACATCCACTGCTGCTGGCCCTCCTCTTCCCTGACAGCTGATGCTTCATCAGTTCGGGTGCTGGCATCCTTCCCCCAAGCCCTTCCAGGATCAGGACACATTCTAACATCACTAAGGAACTCCAGGAAGTGAAAGTAACTCCCTCCTGTGAACATTACTTAACGTACATTACTCGTGCTCCGTACCCGGTTCACATACCCACACTCTTGCCTTATTGATTTAGTCTGACTTTGGTTTGATAACTTGCTAAAGGCATTGGCAATTTTTGTCATTTTGTTGAGCTCTGCTGTATAAAGAGTTGTATTTGAATTAGTACCAGGGCTGGAGACTGTATGCATTCTCTATAAGACACACTGAAGTAAAATTTAAGACCTGAGCGCACGTTTGCCGGCGCGCGCACATAGATGCATCGATTTTATAACATACGCGCGTACGTGCGCACATATGCACCCGTGTTATAAAATCGGCTGTCTGCGCATACGTGCATGCACGATTTTATATTGACGCGGGCATGTGCGTGCGAATGCCGTCTCGAGCATGTAAGTGGGAGGAATTTTAGTAAGCGTGACGACGCAATTGGCCTTTTTCCCAGTTCGCCCCAGTAAAGGAGAGGACTTCCTAAACCCCCTAGCTAACTTGCCTCCCTTTCACCCTATTACCCCAGACCCTTTAAACCCCTCTACCTAGCGTAATTGTTTTGTTACATGACTTACACACTGTCCATAGAAGAAGTAAAATTATGTGGTATGGGACCCTGGCGCGCGCTTGTGTATGTAAATACTTACGCGCTGGATTCATGCTACAGAGCTGGCCCGCCCATGCTCCGCCCATGCTCCGCCCACACCACGCCTCTTTTCCGCCAAACCTTCTTTATCTGCGTACCAGGAGATACGCATGTGGCCGCGGGCCTTTTAAAATGCACATGGCCCGCTCGCGTCCGAGTCATGCACCTATCTCCCGGCTTTGGCGCGCACAGGGCTTTTAAAATTCACCCGATTGACTCATGTTCACTTTTGAGCTGATTAGCGTTTATCCTGTCTCTCTTCCTATGAAGAAAAAGCCTGCCAACCTTGCAGCCAAAATTTAAGTCTAAGAGAGACATTGCTCAGCGAGCATCGGCCACAGGTCCTATAACAGTTTTCTTGTCTTTCGTTCTATCTCTAGGCTCTTTCTTCATTGTCTCAGAATACAACAAACCTTTGCTATGGGACGCAATGCCCATGTGCGGGGCGGTGCGTTTCTCTTCATGCCACCAAAACGCTGCTAAAGTGGCAAAGTAGAAGGATTTTATAAAGCAATACAATGTGAGCCTTAACAACACCAATGTGCACCCTTATTATAAACAGTTCACAAATTCAGATGCACGTGAACACGCTCTCGGCGCAGAAATGCAAATATATCCACTTAAGTTTTGCTGATGGTTTCGCACACGTGACAGATTACGTAGCACAAGGATGGTAAATAGTTTTTAATTCCAGTGTCATAAAGTGCCAACCATCTGGAATTAGGGTGATGGATGGCAAAGTCTGTGGGACTTGAATTTCATTTGGGTTTGTGACTTTTGAATGGCAGTCAAACTGGCTATGAGTACCACCTTGGTCGTGCATGCCATAGGGTCATCATCACTTGTAATGTAAAGTCACAATTTGGCAAACATTTGGTGGATTCCAACTAGTAGGAATGTTACTGGATTGTGGTAAATCTGTGAGAATTCTGCCAAACGTTTGGCAAATTTTTGCAAGTTTTGGGAATGTAAAATTCCTTGATGAGGTTTGAGTGAAATGACTAGACTTCACCCTATGGTCCAACCATTGTTAGCTGCTTTCATGTGCAGTTGGCCATGCTGATACCAAAACAACCCATGATGCACTGCCCACCTAGGAGGATGGTTCCCTTACTTTTCATCCCGATTCCCTCAGCCTCTGCTTTACTCCTGCCAGCTGGCTGCCCATCAGCATTTCTTGGTGCACCGACGCACTGATACAGAATGTTCTTGTCTGGCCACGTCGACATTTTTATATTGTTACAGACAAACGCGTTGGTCTGTTTGACATTGCCGAGGCTCTCATCACACATGGCATCCTTCTTAATCTGGGACAGCTGGCACCCACCGTCATCACTGCACTTATTAGCCTCCCTCGCACTCTGGTTTTCTTCTGCAGCAGAAAAAAAGACAGAGAATGTATTACTTGTACGAGCATAGAAGTACAGATATTTCTTGTTTGAGGGTTGGATGGACCAAAACATGGCTGTAATTCATCTGCAGTCTCTGACACCATCTCCAAATGTTTGGAGACCTAAACTGAGTGATTTACAGTTAGAATTCATTTGTAAGCTTGTTTTCCCCTCTCTGCTGGGAAAGACTTTAAATAAAATGCATTATATTATTACAGGACCAGCAGTGCACTCCACTGTAACCTGTGCAGTACTCTTGCTTCTTCTGTAAGCGGGTCTGCAGGGAACAGTAGAGAAGTGGGCAGCTGGGTTTAGTTTGTCACTATATGTTCCCTGCTTGTGTGAGGACGAGACAGCATCATGATAGATTTTAACATCTCTCCTTCCTCACTTACTTTGAATAATATGTATTATAAGTCGTAATGTGTTCCATGAATAACGCTTATCCTGATAAGAGTGGTGTCTCTCTTCATGGCAGGGGCTTTCAGCTTCTCTTTGTGTTTCTAACATCTAAAGAAATTGTGAGAAGGTACTCTTATGCAGATAAGAATCTGTATAACCTGTGCTTTTTACCATTTCCTCTTGCCATTCCTGTCCTGCATGTTAACACAGTGATAAATGCACATGCTAGATACGTGCATGGTTTCCTTTGTCTAAGACCTATGCTGTGCTTCTGTTGTACCAATGTTGTACATTTAAGATGATTGATACATTTTATTGTGGATCTCCTGTTTCTCTTTTATCAAGTATTACCCTAGAACCTTATTTGGAAGGGAACAATATAAATTTTCATTCCATCTATAGTAAATGCAGATACCGGCATTGGTAGCATGGGATCTTCTTAGTTTTTGGGCACTTGCCAGATACTTATGGCCTGGATTGGCCACTGTTGGAAACAGGATGCTGGGCTTGATGGACCCTTGGTCTGACCCAGTATGGCAACTTTTTATGTTCTTATTATCAGTAAATTGGACAACCTCTATGTAGCCAGTCTTTACTTAATGAGCTAAGACAGCTAGGCTGAAAATTAAACTGCGTTCGCAATATATGGTGTTCACTGCGGCATCCCATAATCCATGCCATGCCATATTCCTGTCATCCGCAATGCCCTGTCAATGGTGGTCTGCAGTATACAGTCATTTGAAATGGAGCTACTGATTTCATCATTAAATCTGTGGAAGGTTAATATGAATGTATCACTCCAGCATGATGCATCTCACTGTGCTGGGATCCCAGAATGCTAATGAAGATAGACTAATCGCTGGAAGTGCAACTCTAATTCCTTCCTCTGTATACAATGAAAAGAGATATTGCATTCATTGTATGGAGCCTGTGTCTGAGCGTGCAGATCACCCTGACGATTTTGCTGCTCATTCATTCCTTTTATTAATCAATACTTTAGCTGCCGCTCTCTTAAGATGGAAAAGCATAAATGTGTAGAAACATAAAAGCGAAGGTGAGTGCAGGCTGCAGGGTCAGGGTTTGAAGATGCTGTAAGGAATAATGGAAATTCCCTCCTTCTCCAGCTTTAGATCATATTCCGGGATTCTCAGGAGACATCTCATGGCTGGCACTTGTCTCCTGTTCTTCTTTTGGCATCTACTTGAGTTTGTCTGGAAATGGTTTTGATTGTGCATACCCGCTTGATAGCCAGGGTACGTTGCATATGATCTCGGTCAAACGTATGCAAGCCTCTTCTTAATGCTTGCTTCTTTCTGGAGTTCATGAAATGTAATATACACAGGCAACATTTTTAGGTGTGCTTGGAAGTTTTCTTTAATTAGACTACTTTGTGATGGTAAATGCTCTTCAGATGTGCTTTTAGAGCTGAGGTGCGCATGCTTATGTTGAGTATAAGTAGGGCTGGAAATGAGTATAGTCAGCAGACCTCCTCTGATTGAGCCGATTATGACTCTATACACTTGAAAAATATTTTTAGAACGAGAAAATCAGCTAAAATTGGCAACAGTGTTTTATGTGATCATGTTGTTTTTCGATATGATGACTGTCCTGTTAGCTTTCCACTACAGTCTGTCAGCAATCTACACATTTATTCACTGTTTTCTCACTACACAGTCAGGTTTTATTTTTTTTTTTTTATTAACAAAAGTCCTGGGATGCTTTTTATCAATCCATTCGATCACTAGTGGAAAGATGTTGACTCACTTTTTCTATATAGGAGCTTAAGAAGTGCCATGGCGGGTCAGACCAAGGGTCCATCAAGCCCAGCATCCTGCCTTCGACCATGGCTATTGAAAATACCCGGCAGATCCTAAAATAGAGATCCATTCCCTGTTGCTCATTCCAAGGCGGAGGAGGTGGTGATTGACAAGTCGGCCTGGCTAATAATTAATAGACATGTTCTCCAGAAACTTCTCCAAACCTTTTTATAAACCCAGCTATATCACTAACCTTAACTACAACTAACCCCCTCTGGCATCAATTCTAGTTTAATTGTGCATTGACTGAAAAAAACTCATTTCCAAATTTGCTTTAAATCTACTACCGGTGAGTCTCATGGAGAATCCCCTAAACCTAATAGCACCTGAAAGGTTAAATAACCATTCCCTATTAACCTAGATCTCTCAGCCACCTCTTTTCCAAGCTGAAGAGGCCTAACCTGTTTAGCTTTCTTCACCCCCTTTATCATGTTTATTGTTGTTCTGCTATAGAGCGCACCTATAGAAATATTTTCAAAGGGGGCATAATAAACAAAAAGAAAATAGGAATGTATTAAAAGAAAATCAGGAGAGAGGCAAATTGCTACCTGCTATATCTTTTTTGATGTGGGCCAACCAAAACTGCATGCATCACTAAATTTGGTTGCACCATAGATTTATACAGAGGCTTTCTGATATTCTCTGATTTATTTTCTTTTTAATAACATTCTGTTTGCTTTTTTGCCTGGCACACACTGAGCTAAGGATTTCAGTTGTCTGTAATGACTCCAAGATCTTTTTCCTGGGTGGTTATTCCAAATATGGAGCCCGGCATTCTGTACCTGTAGTTAGGATTATTTTTCCCTGTCTGCATCACTTTGCTAGTGTCCTCATTAAATTTAATCTGCCATTTGCCCAGTCCCACAGTCTTGCAATGTCCTCCTGCAATTCCTCACAGTCGGCTCGTGTTTTAATTACTTTGATTTATTGTTTAGATCATTTGATTAGATACCTAATTTCCTAAGAGCTCTAACTATTGTAGAATAATACATAACCATACATAACCCATCAGAAAATATGTCTTCAAATTAAAACACAGAGTTAAAACAACCATTAAACAAAAAACAGAACATCCATTCCTTAACTGATATTAATTATCTAAAAAAACAAAACATGCTTTGCATGGTTTCCTAAACATTAACGGCCTGATTTTTAACCCCCCACGCACGTAAAATCCAGGGGTAACGAGCGCAACTGGGCTTTGCACCCACTGCTCGCATTTTAGAAGGGACCTGGCCGCGTGTGTAACCTCTGGGGGCCGGGGGCCTGTTCGGGGCGGGGCAGGGGGTTGAGTGGTGTCCCAAGACTTCCGCGGCGGCCAAGTTAAAGAAGGTGGGGAGGAGAGGGGAAGGGTAGGGAAGTTCCCTCCCTGTCCGTGCGGGCGCTTCTTTTAAAATCTACCCCTAAGAGGGTAATTTTATAACTGTGGGCACAGAGCTGAAGTCTGCAAGTAGAAAGATCTTGCAGACCTGAGCCTGAATTTTCATCGTGGACTTAGGCTCATATGTGCGCTATGAAAATCAAGGCAGACTTACGCATGCACATTTACACCTGCTCTGGAGCTCATGTTTATGCATGTACTTCTGAAGACTGAAGAATGCACATAAATGATTTCCCTGCCCCAACTCCATTCCCCTGGAATGGCTATTTTATTTTTAGTGCACCGAAAAATACTCAGGTACTTTTACATGCACGCTCCCACTACCACCACCACCAAGTCCATTTATGATTGCAAAACCTTTTGAAAATCAGGCCTTTAGTAATTATCAATTATTCTCAATCCTATGGTAAGCAAGTTCTAAATTTTTGGACCGATCTACAAAAAAGCACATTTTTGAGTAACAGTATACTTTGCCATAGAAGGAGGAGGAAGGACTAAAATCATCAACCAGAGAATACAAAGCCAAAGTTTATACCATTTGAATTCCTCTTTCAGATATATTGGCAGAATTCCATAAATGGCCTTATGAACCAGCAAAAGAATCTTAAAATCCAGTTTTTCAATAGGCAGCCAATGCAGTTTTTTCTTTTAACCCTGGCATGAAATGATCACATACTTTTAGTGCCAACAACAACTGAACCTGGACATTGTTTAAAAAAACCTTCTTGGAAGCTCAGACCAGATGTATTCCACGCATTAAAAAAAAGTGGAAGGAAAGCCAAATGACTACCATAATGGTTAAAAGGTGAGGTGAGAGGGGCTATTCTAGACAAAAGAACATACTTCATTAAATGGAAAAGGGATCCGAATGAAGAAAACAGGAAACAGCATAACTGGCAAGTTAGATGCAAAGCATTGATAAGGAAGGAAAAGACAGAATTTGAAAAGAAGCTCGCTATGGAAGCAAAAATTCATAACATTTTTCTCAGGTACATTCAAGCACAAAGCCTGTGAGGGAGTCAGTTGGACCATTAAATAATCAAGGGTTAAAAGGGGCACTAAGGGAGGCAAGGCCATAGCCAGAGAGATTAAATTAATGTAAGATGTAAGACAGATACTCATGCTGGAAGTGATATTTAAAGGTGATGATTCAGAGGAACTGAACCTGGACGATGTAATAGGGCAAATTGAGAAACTAAAGAATAATAAATCACTTGGACCAGATGGTATACATCCCAGAGAGCTGAAAGAACTGAAAAATGAAATTGCAGACCCTACTATTAGTAATCTTTAAACTCTCATTAAAATCAGCTACAATACCTGAAGATTGGAGGGTGACCAATGTAACGCCAGTTTTAAAAAGGGTTCCAGGAGTGATCCAGGAAACTACAGACCGGTGAGCTTGATGTCGGTGCCCGGAAAAATGGTTGAAACTATTATAAAGAACAAAGTTACTGATAGTCATAGTTTAATTGGACAAAGCCAACATGGATTTAGCCAGTGGAAGTCTTGCTTCAACAATCTGCTACATTTTTTGAAAGGGTGACCTAACTATTAGGGATGTGCATTCGTTGGACCATTTGTTTCATAGGTACGTGTATCTCATGGATTTATGGTATGCGCGTAAGAATGGATGGTACACGTGTAACTCGTTAATAAAATATGCGTGTACCATAAACTCACAAAGTTCGCGCCTATCGACAAAATTAATCAAACAAATGGCCCAATGAATGCACATCTCTAATTAATATGTGGATAAAGGTGAGCCAGTTGACATAGTGTATCTGGATTTTCAGAAAGCATTTGACAAAGTACCTTAAGAATGATTCTTGAGGAAATTAAAGTATCATGGGATAAGAGGCAATGTTCTGTTGCAGATTGAGAACTGGTTAAAGATACAAACCAGAGTAGGTTTAAATGGTCAGTGAAGAAAGATGAATAGTGGAGTGCCCAGGGATCTGTATTGGGATCACTTTTGTTTAACATATTTATAAATGACCTGTTCTTCTTATGTTCTTATGTTCTTAGATGGGAACGAGTGAAGTGATCAAATTTGCTGATGATACAAAATTATTCAAAGTTGTTTAATCAGAAGAGAATTGTGAGAAATTGAAATTAATGTGGACAAGTGAAAAGTGATGCACGTAGGGAAGAGCACCCCAAAGTATAGCTACACAATGCAAATCCCCATCCAGGAAAAGGATCTAGGCATCATCATGGATAGTATGTTACAATTCTTTGCTCAGTGTGCGACAGTGGCCAAGAAAACAAATAGAATGCTGGGAATTATTAGGAAAGGAATGGCGAATAAAAAGAAAATATCCTAATGGTGAGACCACAACTTGAATATTGTGTACAATTCTGGTCACCTATCTCAAAAAAGATATAGCAGAACTGGAAAAAGTACAGAGAAGAGTGACCAAATGATAAAGGGCTGGAGAAATTCCCCTATGCGGAAAGGCTAAAGAGGTTAGGACTCTTCAGCTTGGAGAGGAGATGGGAGATGAGATAGAGGGCTATAAAATAATGAATGGAGTAGAACAGATAAACACAAATCAGTTGTTTACTCTTTCAAAAAGTACAAAGACTAAGGGACATGCAGTGAAGTTCCTAGGTAATACATTTAAGGCAAATAGGAGAAAACATTTTTTACTCTATGCATAATTCTGGAATTTGCTGCCAGAGGATGAGGTAAAAGCTGTTAGTGTAGCTGGGTTTAAAAAAGGTTTTGGACAAGTTCCTGGAAGAAAAGCCCATAAACCATTATTAAGATAGACTTGGGGGAAATCCACTGCTTATTTCTAAGATAAGCAGCTTGAAATCTGTCAACCATTTGGCATGCTGCCAGGTTCTTGTGACCTGGATTTGCCACTGTTGGAGACAGGATACTGGGCTTGAATCATCTTTAGTCTGACTTAGTTTGACAAATCTTATGTTCTTATGTTTTTAATAGCAGTATTCTGGACATATTAGAATCGAACTGACAAACTTTTATTTACCCCAATATATAAAGCATTATAACAGTCAAGCCTACTAAAAACCAGAGCCCTAATTATGGTAGCAAGATGAAGTTACAAATAAGACGCAATAGCTAGAAGGAAACCATCATTACAAGGTTAATTTGAGATCTTATAGAGAGTAGAATCCAAATCTTTACTTCAGCTCTGTACATTCCCAGTCATCAGGGATGGTCAAGATAATTTATTTATTTATTTATTTAACACTTTTCTATACCGACCTTCATAGTTAAAGACCATATCAGATCGGTTTACATCGAATTGGGGAGCAATAACAAAAACAGTAGATTTAACCGGAAGAACAAAGTTACATACAACAAGGATAGAAAACTTGGAAGCATAGACTGCTGGAGAAATAAAGGTCTAGGAACGCCGTAAACAAAAAGAATAAACTATTGGTGAGATAATGCAACAGATAATGCAACAGATGGGTTATAAACCTATGATAGCTTAGACTTCTAGGCATTTAACACCATTGCAGAACATGTATGTCATCAGCATAGTTTTCAGCCCATTCCAAACTCATTAACCAAGTACCCTAACAGTTGGACAGAGAAATTAAACATCATGGAGAGGAAGACAGAGGTTTAAGGTATCAGGGCACTGCTGCTGGGTTTGGAGCAGGCTGGACTCTGGAATCTGGCTTACACAGGAACAGGGCTGGCCAAGCATCAGGGTCTTCTGCCCGAACCGGCCCCCTCTCCCTCGGATTGAGCCCTCAGTTTCTGGTGGCTGGCCCTACTTGGCAGGAGGTGAACTCAGGAACCGAAGAAAGGGTCACCCACCAGGGCAGAGCTAGGCTGCAGAAATACAGACTGGGTGTTGTGTCCGTCGGTACCCGACACCCTCTCTCTGCCCTCCTTACCTCTTTGGCGCCTCCCTCTTCATCCGCGGGAAGATTGGCTGCCGCAGCGTTGTTCTGCCGAAGTCCTCCGGCGTCCCCGGACCTGCTGGACGCTGCAAACCGCCATGTTTCCTGGAGGCCTAGGGGCGCGCATGGCGCAGCCCCGACTGAAGTACCGGCGATGGCGCGAACCTTGGGGGCGTCCCCCGAAGTTGATGTCACCCGTGACGGATATATAAGGTCTTAGAATTTGCTAACAGATTGAGTTAGCAAGGGTTAATCTACCTAAGCTACTCTGCCTCCTCGGACTTACTAGGGGTACCCGCTCCTCGGGGGCCTCGCTCTCTCCTTTGTTTTTCAGGTGACAGTCTGGAACCGGTACTCGCTCCTCGAGGGCCCTCGTTCCCAGACTTGCTCCGTATTCTCTTCTGCCTGGAAGTCATCGCTGCCAACTACATCAGTGAGTTACCATCGCTCTCTCAGAGCTTTCCCTGGAACCAGGTACTCGCTCCTCGAGGGCCTATACATTCCAACTCCTGGGCTTCTATGAGACATTGTGTGAGTGTTACCATCTGGTTCAGTACATGAACTCTGCATACCCTGCCTACTCACTATATTTCAGTTTCTCTACAGCTCATCCTCCAGGGATCGCTGTTCCAGTATCTGAGGGTCTACAGCCCAGCCGGGCACTTCCAGCTCACTACTGCCACCTCTGGTGGTTCAGTATACTGTCTAATAAAAGAACTAGTGTGTGTCTATGTCTCCTAACTCTGAGCCTGACCGGTGGTCCCTCTCGGGATCTTCCCCCGGGGGCGAGGTCATCTGCCACCGGTCCAAGGATCCACCCACTACTCTCCTAAATAACAAAACATTGCTAACTCCTAAGCAGACTGTTAACTCCAAATTGAACACAGGGAAGAGAGAGTTGCCCACAGGAAACACGAGACAGGGATTGCACCAAAAATATGATTGAACAAATACACTGCTAGACAGACAGGGACAGGATGAACACGTAAGTACCAGGAAGCCACAGAGTAGGGCCAAATAATCCAGCACAAACAAACACAAACAAAAGATAAAGCTACAGTACTAGTGTCCCAATACAAAACTAAACAGAATAAAAGCAAACAGGGCAGAAGAATACAGAGATCAGAAGGCTGCAATACTGGGGCCAACTGCAAGGCCAGCGTAGCGTAGGGCAACAACGAGTAACATAGATGACTCCAAGCTAAGGAGTGAGTGAGGCAGACTTTTAAGGCTGAGGCAGTGCAGAGAGCATGGCCTCCATAGGGCTTGGATGACTGAGCAGCAGGGAACATGGCTACTGAGGGCCCCTGCTGGTGGGAGGGCAGCACCGCACACAGGCACTTACATTAAGGAACATTAATAACGTTATAGGTACTAATCCTCGTTGTATTCTATGATCAAGAAAAGAGATATACCAAGACCTTACCCTCCCAGATAGACCCAATCTCTGAATCAAAATAAGGTCTACCATATTGAAAGCCAAGGAAAGATCCAATAACACCACTAATGAATCTTTCCCTTCCTCGAAACTCTTCCTGAGACTATGCAATAAAGAAACCAAAGAGGTTTTATCATCTGCAGACTTGATCACTTCACTCAGTGCTCCCTTTTCCATATCATTGATGAATAAATGAAACAGCCCTGGTTCCAGTACAGATCCCTGGGGCTTTCCACCATTCACTGCTCTGCACTGGGAAACTGACCATTTAATCCTATGCTTTATTCCTTATCCTTTAACCAGTTACCAGTTCACAACAGGAGGACACCTCCTATCTCATGAGAACTTTATCAGATTCCTTCTGAAAATCCAGATACACCATGGGGGCAATTTTTGAATTGGCTACAGTACTTGCAGATCTATGGGTAGTGAATTTTCAAAGGGAAAGTCTCCACAGTGTGTTAAGAAAATTTGGGGCTGGCTGGCACCCGGGGTGCTTTAGGGTCTGTGGACTTTGCACCGCACCTGAATGTAATCCGCTTTGAAGTGTCACAAAAGGTGAAAGTAAATGTAAAAGGTCATTACTATTGTTGTCATCATGCAGTGAAGCTTTGCCAGGTGCTCGGCCTGGTTGTGTAATACAGAAAGTGTTACTGAAATGAGAGGTGAAGATCACCTTACCTATGCTGAGAACCCCCCCGCCGCCCGGCTCGGCGTCGGCTTTCAGGCACATCTTTGCAAACACGGGAAGCTGACGCTTGTGGCCAGGCGCCTGGCCTTCCGCTGCCCTGCCAGGCAGCAGTGAAAGCGGCAGGGCAGCCTTCTTTCCGCTGGCCGAGCTGAACATGCTGTTTTTCAGGAAGTCCTTGATGATTTTGGTCTCCTCCATCACCATCTTGTTGTCGGGGGCTTTGGAGCTCTCGATGTGCTTGAGCGGGAAGTGGGCCAGCAGGTACGTGATCTCCTTGTTGGAAGCTGAGCTGGTGCCACCGCTTCCGTCTGCCAGCATCATGCTCTTGAGAGAGCACTTAGCTGGGCGAGCCGCGCTGGGGGCGGCAGGTTTCGCGGAGAACTGGGGCTCGCAGTCTGGCCGCGCTTTCTCTTCCCTGCCTTTGCAGCCGATTATTGACTTCAACATCTTCTCCACGGCCATCTTCTGATCCGCTAGCTGGTCTGGGGAAGGCAGGGCTAGGCCGCTCTGCAAGGGAGATTGGTAAACATCTGGAGTTGTGTTTCTGCCGTCATTGGGATGTAAGATTTTCACCTCCGCTTCACTGAGGTTCTCTTTTGTGAGGCTCAGGTACTCTGCTTCAACGAGGCGAGAGATTTCATCCTCGGCGTTTTGCTGCACGGGTCTGTGTGAGAGAGAGAGAGAGAGGGACTAATGTGATAGAGAGAGACACTAAGTGATTTATGTAAGCACCCAAGAGGCTCCTGGACCTCTCTCATTCCCCTTCCCCTCAACAGAAAGAAATATATTATCTAGGTTAATGCATGCAAACTATTAAGCACAGTGCGGAGGACTTCTGACATGAAAGTCTGGGCAGTAAATTTGTATGCTAGTGAGAGATTATTTTTTCCCTGCACATTTGGCCTTCCAGCTCTGGTGGACTTCAGCACCATGAGCCTTCAATCACAACTACCTGGAGAGCTTTCCCATTGTTTTGTAAGCCCCCTCCCAACTCTCTTAGTCCAGCCATCACAGTGACAGGGGCCACAAAGCACAACACACTCGGGAACCCGGCTAAAATGGACTCTAGATTACCAGATGTAGCTGCTGTTCGGTGGCTGGGATTCCCTCTACCAAACCCATCCCAGAAGGGACTGGTAATGTATCCCCACCTAGAACCACGAGGAGATAAGCTGCGACACTATAAAGTATGATCCTTGTAAGCTTTGATATTCCCTATCCAAAATAGTATAGTCAAGCACAGCTCTGCGGGGGTGAAAAACACATATGGGCTCCCAGAAATGGTATGAAAAGTGCTCTATCTACCAGATATTCTGATTCTGTTGTTTTAATCAGTGTAATGGACCCGTTTTTTATTCCAGCTGCTAAGCCGGTTGCCTGTTTGGTCTTGCTTTCCTCTCTTCCCCCTGCAGTAATTACCGAATCTATGAATCACAGGCAGGAATGTGCTTTGTATACTTTATCCATTTCTATTTCACGACCGGGGTAATAAAATAAAAAGCTTTCAGAATCCCTGAAAAGTGTGGACTCCTGTTCCATGGGACCTGCTGATGAGAAAGCTGCTCTCTGCCAGTTTAACTGTAAGAGGTACATCTGAGGCGCTTGCCCGGAAAGCAATCAAAACTTTCCCCCACTGCTGCAACATGAGCCTGGCACATGGAAGATTCCCGCCTCCTCCCAGTCGTGGAGCTCCCACCCCCTCACCACTCTGTGTGCCGATCTCTGATTGGCCCTACAGAAGGTCAGAGGGCAATGTGAAGCAGAGGGAGCTGGGAATTCCTGAAATTTTGGGTGCTTTCAGGTTTGCTTATTTCCCGCAAGTTTGGCCTTGTTGTTATAGCGATTAGCTTGGGGTTTGTTTGCATTCGCCGGTTGCTTAGAATTGTGGGGTTTTTTTGGGCTTGGTGGGCGGGACCTGTGCCCTTCTGTTCCTGTGATTGGCTGCTGCTGCTGCCGACGAGGCCTGTCCATAGCAGTGGCGCAGCTGTGGGTGCACCCTCTTTTCATTCAGGCCTGTAAGAAGCAGGTGTCGGGGCACTGGGGCAGTCCAGGCACTCGGGCAGGATTCCAAGCAGCAGAGGGCAGTGCCGAGTGCAGACGGAGAAAGTTGCCTTGAGGCCAGGCATGTTTCTGGCAGCACGGGTCACCGCCAGAGAAGCACGTGGGCAGACACGGCACAGCAGAACCAACCTGACCTAGGAGGATCAAGCAACAGTGGTGGGTGACCAAGTCAGGCACCAGTGCGGCGCGGTACTCTGGCTGCCTTGCACCACAATTTTCTGTACCTCGAGAGGAGAGGAAGCACTGAAGGGAGTGAAGCACTCAGCTGGCAACAGTTAAACAGGTCGTGCGCAGAGCCTAACGCACAGGCTAACGAGCTCTTGGACGTGCGTTTTGGATGCGCTAGGCTAACACCCAATGCAGTAAGGGGATTAGCACATCCAAAACATGCGCACAAATCAGCCTGTAGCTAATAACGCTCGTCATATGTAAATGTATGTAGATGAGGCTATTAGCTATTACCTCCGATGCAAAAAATCACTGTGTGCCCGATGTACACATTGTAAGACGGAAAACTTAAAGGCAGCCCCAGGGCTGGTGTTAAGTCTTACGCGCTATGAGCCTTCTAAAAATAACACCTCGCAAAGCCACAAAAAGCCCAAAATACTGCTTTTCCGTGGTTCCTCCTACTTAGTATCGTCCCCATACTAAGTAGGAAGAACCAGAAGAAGCAGCATGAAAACAAATGTTTGCCGGCAGTCAGGTCAGGGAAACGGATGCCCATTAATTGAGCGTCCACTTTCCTAACCCGTGCACAGCCCCTTCTCCTGGGAGCCCGATGCCATGGACGCGCTAGGGATGCAGAATTTATCCCTAGCGCGTTCTTTGTAGCATGACCCCTCATTTAAAGAATGCATTGCACACCGAGGAGAGGTGGCTGGGCGCGTGTTCGGAGAGAGTGCGCTCAATTATGAGCGCCCGTTTTACATAAGCTGATATTGCATCGGCCTGAAAGAGAATAGGTACCTGGAGGGGTAGAAATGAGTTGAAGTGGGCTGGAGACGTATTTGCAGGGGGTGGGGAGGGGGGAATGAGTGTGAGGGAGTGGGAGTGGGAGACGTGCTTGGAGAGGGTGGGGAGGGGGGAATGAGTGTGAGGGATCGGGAATCGTGCTTGGGAGGGGGGAATGAGTGTGAGGGAGTGGGAGATGTGCTTGCAGGGGGTGGGGAGGGGGGAGTGAGTATAAAGGGAGGGGTGGGGAGGGGGGAATGAGTGAGGGAGTGTGAGACATGTTTGCAGGGGGTGGGGAGGGGGGAATGAGTGTGAGGGAGCGGGAGACGTGCTTGCAGGGGGTAGGGAGGGGGGAATGAGTGTGAGGGAGCGGGAGACGTGCTTGGAGGGGGTGGGGAGGGGGGAATGAGTGTGAGGGATCGGGAGTCGTGCTTGGGAGGGGGGAATGAGTGTGAGGGAGTGGGAGATGTGCTTGCAGGGGGTGGGGAGGGGGGAGTGAGTATAAAGGGAGGGGTGGGGAGGGGGGAATGAGTGAGGGAGTGTGAGACATGTTTGCAGGGGGTGGGGAGGGGGGAATGAGTGAGGGAGTGTGAGACATGTTTGCAGGGGGTGGGGAGGGGGGAATGAGTGTGAGGGAGCAGGAGATGTGCTTGCAGGGGGTGGGGAGGGGGGAATGAGTGGGAGGGAGTGTGAGATGTGCTTGCAGGGGGTGGGAGAAGTGCTTGCAGGAGGTGGGGAGGGGAGTGAATGTGAGGGGAGGGGGTGGGGAGGGGGGAATGATTGTGAAGGAGCGGGAGACATGCTTGCAGGGGGTGGGGAGGGGGAGTGAGTGTGAGGGGGTGGGAAGGGGGAAGTGAGTGAGGGGAGGGGGAGTGAGTGTGAGGGGAGGGGGTGGGGAGGGGAGGGGGAGAGTGTGAAGGGAGGGGGTGGGGAGGGGGGAGTGAGTGTGTATAAATACATTTTAATAAAAGTAGTTTTAATCTCATGTGTTTTGGACCTGTTCATTCAGCACTACCTGCTGTCCCTTGTTGCTTTCTTTTTCTAAATGTGGTGAATGTATTTTGGCATGAGGTTTGATTTACAGTGCAGCTGCAGTGTTAATATAGCTCTAAGAATATGTATATCTGTGTGTATAGTATAGATAGATATCCTTTCTAGCTACGCTTCTTTGAGATATCTATCTGTATCTATATACTGTATATATTATATATTACACAGTAATATACATACTCTACATATATATTATATATATATAATATTATATATCATATACTGTACATATTATATATTAATATATTACACTGTATAGTATAGTATAGATAGATATCCTTTCTAGCTATGCTTGAGATATCTATCTGTATCTATATACTGTATATATCTATATTTATATGTCTGTGTGCATGTGTATAGTATAGATAGATATCCTTTCTAGCTACGCTTCTTTGAGATATCTATCTGTATCTATATACTGTATATATTATATATTACACAGTAATATACATACTCTACATATATATTATATATATAATATTATATATCATATACTGTATATATTATATATTAATATATTACACTGTATAGTATAGTATAGATAGATATCCTTTCTAGCTATGCTTGAGATATCTATCTGTATCTATATACTGTATATATCTATATTTATATGTCTGTGTGCGTGTGTATAGTATAGATAGATATCCTTTCTAGCTATGCTTGAGATATCTATCTGTATCTATATACTGTATATATCTATATTTATATGTTTGTGTGCGTGTGTATAGTATAGATAGATATCCTTTCTAGCTACGCTTCTTTGAGATATCTATCTGTATCTATATACTGTATATATCTATATTTATATGTCTGTGTGCGTGTGTATAGTATAGATAGATATCCTTTCTAGCTACGCTTCTTTGAGATATCTATCTATATACTGTATATATGCACAACATGGCTTCCAGTTACACTGCCTTATTGCAAAGTCTGATAATGCCCTTAATAATGTTTTCACCTACAAAATTTATTTTTAAACTCAAATGTTTAGTAAACTAAATGTCAGCATCTGAAAATAATGGTAGTAAATTGCATTCTGGTGTAGTCCCATGATAATAAGACAGCTCCTGTTGTGGGTGGTGTGCTGTTTGCAGTAGGTGCATTTGAGCACTAATGTATAAACTGAAAGTAAATTGTAGTCGTTTTTTAAAATTTTGTATGTGGCTCCTCACACCTAACCCCCAGGAGAGCCTCTGTTTGTAATAGTCCAAAATTATATCACAGGTGGTATTCTTACTTAGCTATGATGTCATGCGTGACATCACACATGCAGGGGCTTCCTCTCCCCTGCCACAGACAATCCCAGTATAATCAAGAAGGTAAGTGTCAATGCACGGAGCGGCAGTAGCCACAGAGGCGTTCAAACACTGCACGGAGCGGCAGTAGCCACAGAGACGTTCAAACACTGCACGGAGCGGCAATAGCCACAGAGGCGTTCACGGAGCGGGATGCCAGTGGCCAGTAGTTGGTGTTCCACCTTCACGGAGCGGAAGGATGGAGGGCTGCTGTTTCCAAAAAAATAAAAACAGGGGTGGGTAAGAGCATGGGGCAAGGGGGTGGCCTGCTTGTTACAGCGGTTGCTACCCCCAATTGAGCTGGATGTCACTTGGATGCAGATTCAAAGTTGCTCTCTAAATTGGGTGGAGGGGAATTAGGGCTGGAGGGTACTGGAAGCCAATAGTAACAGGTGGGAGAGAGAAAAAGGGAAAAAAAATGGATAAAGTGCGTAGCTTGCTGGGCAGACTTGATGGGCCGTTTGGTCTTCTTCTGCCGTCATTTCTATGTTTCTATGATGGACACCTCGGAGCAGCCAAAGAGAATCCCTGTTACTTCTGTGATTGTGCTCAGTCCCTTCCTGTGTCTGTCCACTCCCGTACTGCTTCAGTGGGGGCTCAGGGGCCAGCCTGCTAGCAGAGCAGAGGATAAATACTTAAGTGTTTAATAAGTTCCTTTGCCTGCTGATGGTGCTCAGTGCTGTACTGTAACACTGTACCCTCTGAGAGCTGATTTTTTTCAGTCATTTAGATTAAAGGGCTCCCTGTGCTAAACAGCAGCGCTACACCAGAGAGCATGGAAAGGATTTGGCTGATGACTTTTCATTTGTGTAGATTGCAGTTACTGTGCAATCTCTATGAAGACCCTCATATTTTTGTATCTTAGGGTCTTGTTTGCCTTGCTCTGGCCCCTTCTCGTATTGATAAGTAATCCATCAATACGTGCAGTAAATATTAGCAAGGCTTCTGCAGACAAAGATTGCTGAGCTTGTTTGCGGATGGTGTCTAAAAGCAGTTAAATCCATGCTCAGGGTTTTCAGTCGCTCCTGGTATAAATATTGTGAATGCTTATTCTGGAAGGCTCCTGAGGAAGCTGAATGTGTCAGCTGTCCCCTGGGCTTCAGAGTGCTACACGTTGTGAGTCACCAGCAAGCATCTGACACGGGAAAGCTGAGCCCGTGCTGCTGCCAGCTCTACCTTTCTTTCTTTCTGTGCTTCCAGCTCCCTCAGAACCAGCCCAGTCATTACCATGGCAGCCCTCTCCCCTCTCCTTACTCCCGTGAGTAGGTGTCACCCTCCCTCTAATATTCATTACATCTCTTTTCCCCTGAATTCCCACCTCTGTTGTCTCTGCCGTCTCCTTTCCAGACTTGACACTCTTAACAGCTTCCCTGCTGCTCTCTCTGAATCCCCTCATTCACTGCGGTCTATGTCAAGCAGGCCCACTTAGTTAGCTATGAACTTATTCCTGAGTGAGTGAGTGAGTGTGCATCTCCCATCAGGCATTGAGGTTTATGTGCCTGAGCACATCTGTGCCAGTCAGAGCTCCTCACACTTCACCATCACATTGGTGCAATCCTAAACCCCCGCATTCCCCCACCCTGGCAAGATCCTCTCACTCTCCTATCCCCATCAGTGGAGGGAGAGGAGAGGCAAGGCAGGGAAGATGCTAGGGGCAGGCAGGGTGTGTATAGATGCTAGGGGTAGGCAGGGTGTGTATAGATGCTAGGGGCAGGCAGGGTGTGTATAGATGCTAGGGGCAGGCAGGATGCTAGGGGCAGGCAGGGTGTGTATAGATGCTAGGGGCAGGCAGGATGCTAGGGGCAGGCAGGGTGTGTATAGATGCTAGGGGCAGGCAGGATGCTAGGGGTAGGCAGGGTGTGTATAGATGCTAGGGGCAGGCAGGATGTGTATAGATTCTAGGGGCAGGCAGGGTGTGTATAGATGCTAGGGGCAGGCAGGATGCTAGGGGCAGGCAGGGTGTGTATAGATGCTAGGGGCAGGCAGGATGCTAGGGGCAGGCAGGGTGTGTATAGATGCTAGGGGCAGGCAGGATGCTAGGGGCAGGCAGGGTGTGTATAGATGCTAGGGGCAGGCAGGGTGTGTATAGATGCTAGGGGCAGGCAGGATGTGTATAGATGCTAGGGGCAGGCAGGATGCTAGGGGCAGGCAGGGTGTGTATAGATGCTAGGGGCAGGCAGGATGCTAGGGGCAGGCAGGGTGTGTATAGATGCTAGGGGCAGGCAGGGTGTGTATAGATGCTAGGGGCAGGCAGGATGCTAGGGGCAGGCAGGGTGTGTATAGATGCTAGGGGCAGGCAGGATGTGTATAGATTCTAGGGGCAGGCAGGGTGTGTATAGATGCTAGGGGCAGGCAGGATGCTAGGGGCAGGCAGGGTGTGTATAGATGCTAGGGGCAGGCAGGATGCTAGGGGCAGGCAGGGTGTGTATAGATGCTAGGGGCAGGCAGGATGCTAGGGGCAGGCAGGGTGTGTATAGATGCTAGGGGCAGGCAGGGTGTGTATAGATGCTAGGGGCAGGCAGGATGCTAGGGGCAGGCAGGGTGTGTATAGATGCTAGGGGTAGGCAGGATGCTAGGGGTAGGCAGGGTGTGTATAGATGCTAGGGGCAGGCAGGATGTGTATAGATGCTAGGGGCAGGCAGGGTGTGTATAGATGCTAGGGGCAGGCAGGATGTGTGTATAGATGCTAGGGGCAGGCAGGGTGTGTATAGATGCTAGGGGCAGGCAGGATGCTAGGGGCAGGCAGGGTGTGTATAGATGCTAGGGGCAGGCAGGGTGTGTATAGATGCTAGGGGCAGGCAGGATGTGTGTATAGATGCTAGGGGCAGGCAGGATGCTAGGGGCAGGCAGGATGTGTATAGATGCTAGGGGCAGGCAGGATGTGTATAGATGCTAGGGGCAGGCAGGATGCTAGGGGTAGGCAGGGTGTGTATAGATGCTAGGGGCAGGCAGGGTGTGTATAGATGCTAGGGGCAGGCAGGATGTGTGTATAGATGCTAGGGGCAGGCAGGATGCTAGGGGCAGGCAGGATGTGTATAGATGCTAGGGGCAGGCAGGATGTGTATAGATGCTAGGGGCAGGCAGGATGCTAGGGGCAGGCAGGGTGTGTATAGATGCTAGGGGCAGGCAGGGTGTGTATAGATGCTAGGGGCAGGCAGGATGTGTGTATAGATGCTAGGGGCAGGCAGGATGCTAGGGGCAGGCAGGATGTGTATAGATGCTAGGGGCAGGCAGGATGTGTATAGATGCTAGGGGCAGGCAGGATGCTAGGGGTAGGCAGGGTGTGTATAGATGCTAGGGGCAGGCAGGGTGTGTATAGATGCTAGGGGTAGGCAGGGTGTGTATAGATGCTAGGGGCAGGCAGGGTGTGTATAGATGCTAGGGGCAGGCAGGATGCTAGGGGCAGGCAGGGTGTGTATAGATGCTAGGGGCAGGCAGGGTGTGTATAGATGCTAGGGGCAGGCAGGATGTGTATAGATGCTAGGGGCAGGCAGGATGTGTGTGTATGTAAGTGTCTGCTGCTCTGTACCACATGCAGTGAACGTGCTTCACCTGTACCTGCTGCCACATTAAGTCGCGGCCCTCGCACGCGTCCGGTAGGGGTTTGTGGGACTCTGTCAAACACTCACTCTTCCTTGGAGTGGCTGCCGCAGGCACTGTCCCCCCTGCTGTCTCCTTGCGTGGGGCACTTACAGGCCGGCGGCTCCGGGAGCGCCTCCTCTCGACTTTTGCTTTTCAGTCCATCGGGGAGGTCCTGGACCCGTTTCCAGATTTCGTAGCAGGCTTTGTCTAAGCTGTCTTGGGGCGTGTCCTGGTGTATCCAGATGTAGCGGGGGAAAGGCCCTAGGGGGGGTGGGTGCCTGGGGGAGGCCTGAGTCTCCAGCACGCTCAGCTTGGTCAGCATCTTCCTCTCTCTTCCACTTTACAGAGAGGGGGGCAGATTTTCTCTCAATAAGAATAAAAATGAATTTCACTTATGCAAGGATTTCCGTTTGGAATAAACGCCAACAAACCGCAGTAGCTAAGTAACCGTGGAACCACGGAAGGCATCGGGCACCCGGCAACCGAAAGGAAGGATAACAATTATTCAGGGTCCGGGGGGCAAAGGGCATGGTGGCGTTGGGCGCGGTGACGAGGATGCGCGCCAGCCCCTCTGCTGCTTGCAGGATGGCACGGAGGTCAGAACGTGCTCTGCCCCTCATCCAGTGAGGCAACTTGTGAGTGCAAACAGTGGCAGCAAAACACATGCATTATTCTGGAAACTATTCTCAAGATCAAAATCGCAGAGCGTATAGAAAGACGAGGTTTAATGGGACACAGTCAACATGGATTTACCCAAGGGAAGTCTTGCCTCACAAATCTGCTTCATTTTTTTGAAGGGGTTAATAAACATGTGGATAAAGGTGAACCGGAAGATGTAGTGTACTTGGATTTTCAGAAGGCTTTTGACAAAGTCCCTCATGAAAGGCTTTTACGAAAACTAAAAAGTCATGGGATAGGAGGCGATGTCCTTTCGTGGATTGCAAACTGGTTAAAGACAGGAAACAGAGAGTAGGATTAAATGGTCAATTTTCTCAGTGGAAAAGGGTACACAGTGGAGTGCCTCAGGGATCTGTACTTGGACCGGTGCTTTGCTTTTTAATATATTTGCAAATAATCTGGAAAGGGGTATGATAAGTGAGGTAATCAAATTTAAGGATGACCCAAAATTCTGCAGAGTAGTTAAATCTCAAGCAGATTGTGATAAATTGCAGGAGGATCTTGTGAGACTGGAAAATTGGGCATCCAAATGGCAGATGAAATTTAATGTGGACAAGTGCAAGGTGATGCATATAGGGAAAAATAACCCATGCTGTAGTTACACAATGTTAGGTTCAATATTAGGAGCTACAACCCAAGAAAGAGATCTAGGCGTCATAGTGGATAACACATTGAAATCATCGCCTCAGTGTGCTGCGGCAGTCAAAAAAGCAAACAGAATGTTGGGAATTATTAGAAAGGGAATGGTTAATAAAATGGAAAATGTCATAATACCTCTGTATCGCTCCATGGTGAGACCGCACCTTGAATACTGTGTACAATTCTGGTCGCCGCATCTCAAAAAAGATATAGTTATGATGGAGAAGGTACAGAGAAGGGCGACCAAAATGATAAAGGGGAATGGAACAGCTCCCCTATGAGGAAAGACTAAAGAGGTTAGGACTTTTCAGCCTGGTGAAGATACGGCTGAGGGGGATATGATAGAGGTCTTTAAGATCATGAGAGGTCTTGAAAAAGTTAATGTAAATCAATTACTTACTCTGTCAGATAACAGAAAGACCAGGGGGCACTGCATGAAGTTAGCAAGTAGCTCATTTAAAACAAATCGAAGAAAATTCTTTTTCGCTAAGCTCTGGAATTCATTGCTGGAAGATGTGGTTATGGCAGATATTGTAAGTGGGTTTAAAAAAAGTTTGAATACGTTTCTAGAGGAAAACTCCATAAACTGCTATTAATTAATAAGTAATAGTAGCTTGAGATCTATTTAGTTTTTAGGTACTTGCCAGGTACTTGTGACTTGGATTTGCCACTGTTGAAAACAGGATACTGGGCTTGATGGACCCTTGGTCTGACCCAGTATGGCATATCTTATGTTCTTATGTAAGGTGGATTTCCACCTGCCTGAGAATGGGAGAAGCTTATGCCACTATGAAGGTGGATTTCTATCTGCCTGAGAATGGGAGGAGCTCATGCCACTATGAAGGTGGATTTCTACCTTCCTGAGAATGGGAGAAGCTCATGGCACTATGAAGGTGGATTTCTACCTGCCTGAGAATGGGAGAAGCTCATGGCACTATGAAGGTGGATTTCTACCTGCCTGAGAATGGGAGAAGCTCATGCCAATATGAAGGTGGATTTCTATCTGCCTGAGAATGGGAGAAGCTCATGCCAATATGAAGGTGGATTTCTATCTGCCTGAGAATGGGAGAAGCTCATGCCACTATGAAGGTGGATTTCTACCTGCCTGAGAATGGGAGGAGCTCGTGCCACAATGAAGGTGGATTTCTATCTGCCTGAGAATGGGAGGAGCTCGTGCCGCTATGAAGGTTGATTTCTACCTGCCTGAGAATGGGAGAAGCTCGTGCCACTATGAAGGTGGATTTCTACCTGCCTGAGAATGGGAGAAGCTCATGGCACTATGAAGGTGGATTTCTTCCTGCCTGAGAATGGGAGAAGCTCATGCCACTATGAAGGTGGATTTTTATCTGCCTGAGAATGGGAGAAGCTCATGGCACTATGAAGGTGGATTTCTACCTGCCTGAGAATGGGAGAAGCTCATGCCAATATGAAGGTGGATTTCTATCTGCCTGAGAATGGGAGAAGCTCATGGCACTATGAAGGTGGATTTCTACCTGCCTGAGAATGGGAGGAGCTCATGCCACTATGAAGGTGGATTTCTACCTGCCTGAGAATGGGAGGAGCTCGTGCCACAATGAAGGTGGATTTCTATCTGCCTGAGAATGGGAGGAGCTCGTGCCGCTATGAAGGTTGATTTCTACCTGCCTGAGAATGGGAGAAGCTCGTGCCACTATGAAGGTGGATTTCTACCTGCCTGAGAATGGGAGAAGCTCGTGCCACTATGAAGGTGGATTTCTACCTGCCTGAGAATGGGAGAAGCTCATGGCACTATGAAGGTGGATTTCTACCTGCCTGAGAATGGGAGAAGCTCATGGCACTAAGAAGGTGGATTTCTACCTGTCTGAGAATGGGAGAAGCTCATGGCACTATGAAGGTGGATTTCTACCTGCCTGAGAATGGGAGAAGCTCATGCCACTATGAAGGTGGATTTCTACCTGCCTGAGAATGGGAGAAGCTCATGGCACTAAGAAGGTGGATTTCTACCTGCCTGAGAATGGGAGAAGCTCATGGCACTATGAAGGTGGATTTCTACCTGCCTGAGAATGGGAGAAGCTCATAGCACTATGAAGGTGGATTTCTACCTGCCTGAGAATGGGAGGAGCTCATGCCACTGTGAAGGTGGATTTCTACCTGCCTGAGAATGGGAGGAGCTCATGGCACTGTGAAGGTGGATGTCGCTCATCATTGGAAAGATCTACTCTCCCCATACGCCAAATCATGACCTCAGTCTACTGAAATTATGAATGTAGACAGTAGTTAATCTCTTCTGCTCTGCTCAGTGGACTAGGGGAGAACGACTTGCTCTGTTGAGTGTGTATGATGTGAAAGGTGGCTGCTTCCTTCTCATGTGCTGTTACAGCTCTGCTCCTGTTACAGCAGTCATCCTTATGAAATCTTCTCTAGTTTTCTGGCCTTCCTTCCGCCTGTGCTGAATACAAGACTTAGCCATTTTTATTTGGTTAATATTAAATGTATGGATCGCTTCACTTTAGATGGGACCTGGCCTGCCTTACTGATAGCATAAACCATTTTCCTGTAACCAGTATTCTGAGACAGAAATTCCTTTTCATCATAGGATGTCAAGAATTGTAATTTATAGAAAAACAATAATTCTCCAGACTTTGGTTCTGGTAAAAGGTGCTGGGCTTCCTGTGCCAGGAGGTGAAGCCCTGAAGGTATCCCTAGAGAGTTTGGTGTTTAATCAGCAGCTTGGCAGTGGAGGTGGTGGAGAGCAGGACCACGGTGTCTGGGTTCAGGAAAGCTGGAAGGAGCTCTGAGGCAGTGGTCGGGACTGTGGATGGCTGCAAGGTTCACCCGGAATATAATGCAGTCAGGTCAGCAGACCTTCATCTGCTGTGTTTAAGGACACCTCTTGCCACAGGGGAAGAGACTGCTGAAAGCGCCTGCTTTTTCCTGACCCTTTCTAAAATCCTTCGGGAACAGAAATGAACAATCTTGGTATGGCAGACCCTTCCGATGTTCCAAGTGAGAGAGAGAAGCAAAGGCTGTGCTGGCAGGCTCCTCGCCCCCAAGCCTCTTACTGCATTTTAAGCCCCCGCATCAGCACCAGCAGTAACCCTGGGCAAGAAGTCCACCAGCTCTTTCTTTCTTTGCTGGTTGCATATTTTATGGCTTTGCAGGTGGCTGCGTTCTGCTCTCGCTGACCACCCTCTTTATTTTTCTCACGCCCGCCCTGAGATAGGGGCGAGCGTGCACCATAGCTTATTACTGGGGGATTTTATGTTCCTTTTCCACGGGAGTGAGAATACTAAAAGGCGAATGCAGAAACGAGGAGTCCATGTGAAAAGATCTTCTTCACATGAGCTTCTCTTTCCCCTAAATGTTTGAAGCCTGAATAGAGACGCCAAAGGTGCCCTCCCAAAACAAACAAAACGTTACTCCATTTTCTCAATTAGCTTTAACACCAAATCAGCAAACGACTGCAGAAAAAGAGAGACGTGTACCCAGCAAGGTTTTTAGGGCTGTAACCTCTGCTCTGCGCAGGTTACCCCAGTGCCTCATTGCCATTCTAGGGATCCTTTGCCTTTATCCCAAGCCTTTGCAAATTCAGCTCCACGCATCCACCACCCTTTCCTGAGACTGCCCCTTTGGAGCTCCGAATCATGTGCCCCAGTTCTAGATCCTTCCATTGAAAAACGTCTGCATCAGCTTTCAGGTGTTTATCCCCTGTCTCTCCTCTCCTCTAGAGCAGGGGTGCCCCAACGACAGGCGTTTTCTGACCCTCCTCCTACTCAGTTTGCCCCATTATTAATTTAATATTTTATATCCCACATACACAATCATAAAATAAAACCAGTAAAACAGGACATAACAGATTGACAGTAACTGATATCTGGATGGAGAGGGATTAGCAGCAGGGAAGCTCCACGTGAATGATAAGAACATAACAAATTGCTATGTTGGGTCAGACCAAGGGTCCATCAAGCCCAGCATCCTGTTTCCAACAGAGGCCAAACCAGGCCACAAGATCCTGGCAATTACCCAAACACTAAGAAGATCCCATGCTACTGATGTCAGTAATAGCAGAGGCTGACAATGGAAACTGAGGCGTGAATGTGCAATTTCAAATATTTGCAGCAATGTCATCAACAACAGACTGACATTGTGGGCCTTTATTGATGATGTCGACCAGGATGTCAGCTGCTGGCTGTGATGTCCCCCTCAGGGGTGTAGCAGTGTAGGGAGAGCAGCGTGGCCCTAGTGTCCGTCAATTAAAATAGGAGCAGCATGGCTGGCAGGGCAGGAAAAGGAGGAACATCACAGCACCACCGGAATCGGCCGAGTGCTGGTGGCTGACATAGGGAGAACCTAGCGGCCACCAGCAGACCCCATCCCGCCAGCAGCTGCACATCAGGACCACCGGGAGTAAAGAACTGAGCAGGGGTGAGAATCAATGGGAGCATGCCTCAGGGATCTCTGTGTATATGTGTGAAGAGGAATGGGAGCCTGCCTGGGAGACTTTGTGTGTGAGAGAAAATGAGAGCCTGCCAGGGGATCTGTGTGTGTGTGTGTGTGTGTGTGTGTGTGTCTGTGATAATCAATGGGAGCATGCCTCAGGGATCTCTGTGTATATGTGTGAAGAGGAATGGGAGCCTGCCTGGGAGACTTTGTGTGTGAGAGAGAATGAGAGCCTGCCAGGGGATCTGTGTGTGTGTGTGTGTGTGTGTGTGTGTGTGATAATCAATGGGAGCATGCCTCAGGGATCTCTGTGTATATGTGTGAAGAGGAATGGTAGTCTGCCTGGGAGACTTTGTGTGTGAGAGAGAATGGGAGCCTGCCAGGGGATCTGTGTGTGTGTGTGATAATGAATGGGAGCCTGCCTGTGTGTGTGTGTGCATGTACGAGAATGAACGGGGGCTTGCCTGGTGTGTGTGTGTGTGCGTATGTGAGGGAGCCAATGAGAGTGAGTGCATGTGTGTATAAGGGTGGATGAGAGAGAGCCTGTGTATGTGGGGGTGAGAGAACTTGTGTATGAGGGTAGGTGAGAGTACACTGGGTGAGAGAGAGCATGTGCGTGTATATGGATGGGTGAGAGAGCATTGTGTATATGGATGGGTGAGAGAGCATTGTATATATGGGTGGGTAAGAGAGAGCATGTGCATGTATATATGGATGGGTGAGAGAGCATGTGTTTTGTGTGAGTGGGTGAGAGAGAGAGAGCACATATGTGAGGAACAATCCCCCCCCTTCCTCTCTGCCCACTAATCCATGACAAACTTGGGGCATCAGGAAAAGAAAAGTTCCCAGGTAGGGAAAGTTCTGGATCTCAACGGGAGGTACAGTTAGAAGTATTTGACTTAGAGGATCCTGACCGCCACTCCAGCTCCTCCTGGTGTAAAATGGTAAGAAATTCACAACCGGAATCTGATTATCATATATTGGTGGGGGGTTGGAACAAGGATTTGGGAGTGGAGATAACGGGGCAGTCTCTCGAGGGCCCATACTATCGCCGTATTTTCCGGTGTTTTAAGTCGCGTGTTTTTTCCCCAAAATATATCATAAGTGTGACTTATAAACTGGTGCGACTTATCTGCTGCATTTTCTGTTTCTCTCTCCCCAATTCGTCTGCCACACACTGTGCACATCCACACGTATGGCCACGTGCCTCGCTCTCTCCAGTTCATCCGTCACACGCTGTGCACATCCACACGTATGGCCACGTGCCTCGCTCTCTCCAGTACATCCGTCACACGCTGTGCACATCCACACGTATGGCCACGTGCCTCGCTCTCTCCAGTACATCCGTCACACGCTGTGCACATCCACACGTATGGCCACGTGCCTCGCTCTCTCCAGTTCATCCGTCTCACGCTGTGCACAACCACACGTATGGCCACGTGCCTCGCTCTCTCCAGTTCATCCGTCACACGCTGTGCACATCCACACGTATGGCCACGTGCCTCGCTCTCTCCAGTTCATCCGTCTCACGCTGTGCACAACCACACGTATGGCCACGTGCCTCGCTCTCTCCAGTTCATCCGTCACACGCTGTGCACATCCACACGTATGGCCACGTGCCTCGCTCTCTCCAGTTCATCCGTCACACGCTGTGCACATCCACACGTATGGCCACGTGCCTCGCTCTCTCCAGTTCATCCGTCACACGCTGTGCACATCCACATGTATGGCCACGTGCCTCGCACTCTCCAGTTCATCCGTCACACGCTGTGCACATGTGTACGTATGCCCCGCAACTATGCGGCTCATACGCATGATCCACCAGCGCGCCATCAGTCGCTATTGCTGTGGGAGTCAAACGGGGGCTGGAGAGGTGCGACTTATCTGCAGATTTTACCTGCAAAGGTCCTGTTTAGGCAGGGGTGTGATCTGTGCACCGGAAAACACGGCACTCTGAATGCACAGTTGAGTGAAACTCGCTTTAAATGTCTTTTCCGAGCCTTTTGTTCCCAAATTGAAGCGTATAAAAGTAATTTAATCGCATCTAGGCTTTGTGTGAAATGAAAACAGGACTTGGGAAGTTTCAGTCAGAGCTGTACAACAGTTCTGGGAAGTAGTGCACAGGTACTTATTGGAAGTAACGGGTGTATTGTTTGTATTTGATGTAAAAACCTTATTTGATGGTTTGAGTAGTTCAGTATTTCAAACAGGTTATATGAGATTATGGTGCATTTTACAAAAATGGACGATGGCAGAGGCACCGAATATAGGGCAACTGAAAAATATGTTTTTTTTCAAATGTGCAGAAGAAACACTTGACTTTCGTATAAATGTGGGACTTATATCTACAATATTTGCCATTGTGTGCTAGAAGCCTGGTACTAAATGATCTTGCTCAGTGAAACCCCAAAGGATATTTTCCTGACTGAAGCCATAGGAGGATCAGAGGATGTGGGGGGAACATGGGGGAGGGGGGAGGTTGTTTTATTACATTAACCTCAGTAGGATGGGTCTGGATGTAGAAGCGGATTCACACTCAAGGCTTTCTTTGGTTGTATTGTTTCAAAACAATAAACAGATTTAAACATAAAAATCCTTACTAGGTTTAATTATTGGGTATTTGATGTCTGTTTGGAAACATTTTATGGGTATTTGGAAGGCTTTTATATGAGCTTTTAACTATTTGGTGTTGTTCTGTTTAACTGTGATGAATAATTCGTTTTATTGCTAAGGTTGTTGCTTTGGGCCTGGCACTGTTACTGCCCTCCCCCCCTCACGGAGCTCTCAGGGGGACCTCCCCCTGGCTCCGATAAGCCCAGTCATATGGCCCTGTTTAAAAAATAAAACATTTGCCCATCCTTTTACCTCCTGAAGCCTCATCTCTGGGGGCTTTTGCTGCAGACCCCAGACCATTTTGGTTGCCTTTCTTTGGACGGTCTCTAGCGCATCCCCCGTGGCTTCTGACGGAAGAGAGGCCTGACCAGTGTCGCCTGCGCAGTGACATCATCACCTCTGCCTCTCCCAGCGCCCCCCCCAGCAATCTTCAGGCTCCGACCACCCGCTGGCCACACTGTTCTGCTACCTTGAGATTATCAGGTACCTGAGGCCTCTCTCCTTATCGGTGCACATCAGCTTCTCACCCATCATCTCCTATCGCTCCTTTGAATTTCTGCGCCACAAATGCGTGACTTTGCAGTGTTTTTCACTGATTCTTAACGGCCAAGCACACGACGCCATTCTGCCTCCTCTTCTAACCCCCTCCCCTCCCCCCCCCCCCAGTACCTGCTGCAGCCCTCTTTGTTCTCCCGGTTGGGGGCCAGAGACTCCGCTCACGCCAGGCCCCCGATGACGATGAAATAAAAATTAACCCTGGGTGAGCAGGTGAACCTTCAGACCATCACGAGCTCCTCAGGGCTCTCCAAGCTGTGCATAATGGCAACAGGCTCCTTATTGCCATCCTGCTTGCCTCCCTTTCAGGTCAGGCCCCATGCAACCTGGGCACTGACCGATTCCCACCAGTACATGGTTATTCCTGGAGTCCTGCATGGTCACAACACCCTCTGAATTCCCAAGAACCCCACCCCAGCCAGTCCTCCCTCCCATCACCACTGACAAACAGGCCAACGCAATATGGACACCCTAAAAACGTGCGTCCAAACTGGGTGCACATTTTCTCAATGCACGGAAAATCACCTCTCCTGAGCGTCGACGCAATAAGCAAATGAGCTGCCACGCTAAAAAGGATGCACTAGGGATAAATGGTGTGTTCATGACATGCTGTGCCCAGGAAACGTCGCTGTGCGCGGGATAGGAAAACGCATGCTCAATTTACGAGTGCCTGTTTTTTCCCGTGGCAGCTATTTTACCGGCACTATATGCATGCACAATATACTCGGCCCGGAGCGAGTGTATTCTGGGTGTATATTCTGCACCCTCAATTTGTTTTTTTAAGCCGAGTTTGTTTTTTTTTTTGCATGCTGCTGCTTTCCCTGGTTCTTCCTTCTCGGAATTGTGACGATGCTAAGTAGGAGGAACCACAGAAAAGCAGTTTTTTTGTTTTTAAGTTGAGCCCTTGATGTGTGAGAACAGTTTATGCCTCCTCCAGGCAGATGTAAAATTTTGCAGGTTAAAAGGTGCGTCTCAGGTGCACAGGGATTTCTTGCATGGCAGGGTAATAGCTAATAGCCTCATCTACATGGCATTTACGTGTGGTGAGTGCTGTTAGCTATGCCTTTCTTTGGACATGCATTTTGGATGCGCTGATCCCCTTATTGCACCGGGGATTATGGAGGTGTGTCCAAAACGTGTGTCCAGTCGCTCGTTAAGCTGTGCGCTACGCTGGACGCGGCATCGGCGTGAAAGTGTATGCATCAGGTGGAATGGGTCTCTCCCTCCAGCTGCCAGCAGTGATCCACAGCCTCTCTCTCCAGCGTGGACGAAAGCCGAATCCAGTCTTCTGCTCTCACCCAGCCACAGCTCCAGTCCCCTCCCCCCTCCGCAAGACAGAGCAGCTTGTTCATGCTCCTTTCAGCACTGCCCCCAGCATCTCTGCTGACTTCCAGCTTGTGCATCTAACTCCAATAGAAAAATTTGCAGGGACATATAGCGTTCCTATCACAGCCCCTAACCCCTGGGAGGAGAGGGGTGCTAATGCTAATGTTATCTTGTCTCCAGCCATGACATTACAAGCAACCCAAAGTGGACAGACTGAAAGTCCTGCTTAAAAGTAAGCAAAATCTCAGGACTCACAATAGCATAAAATTACTTTCAGATACCCCCATCCATCACAATGTGGGATTTGTCACTTGTTTCCTGCATAGTAATTCTGCAGCTCACTGCACGCCCACCTGTTGCAGGCAGGCTGGAAAGAGAATGTGGTTGGTTTTTACTGCATGCGTACTGCAGTTGTGCGTGCGTCTGTGTGCAGAAATTTCATATCCCTCAGGCCCCTCGCCAGCCCTGTGTCTCTTTACTTCCCTTCCTGCTCCAGGATGTCTCCAGGCTCCTGAAGGGCAGTGGCAGAATGGGCTCTGTGGGCTCGGCCACCACGGATGCTCCTCTCAATATTGCCTTTCTCTTTATTAAAATCTGTGAATCGCCTATACACAATGGACTAAGCGATGTACATCAACAGTCATAAAAATAATATACAAAATGAGAGAAATGCATCAGAAATCATCACCAGCAGCAGCATGAAACTCAAGAATCAAAAAGGCAGATTATCAAAGAGAAGAAGCTTGCTTAAAAAGAAAAGCTTTTAACATGGACTTAAATGTTTTTACACAGTCAGTCTGCCGCAGCGCTTCAGGTAAAGTATTCCAAAATGTTGCTGCTGCCACTGGAAACCACCATTCTCTTGTCTTGCTGAGGCAGTGACTGCTGGCATTACGGCCATGCCCAATCCTGTGGAGGCAGCGCCCTGGATCCATGCCAGGGTAGTACTGACCCGCCTCTATGATGGACTCCATTGCCACCAAGATCCTTCATGAACTGGTGGAACTGGGGAGCAGGGACCCCTGCTGAATCCGAGGCAGAGCCAAGGGCTGGGCTGGAGGTGATAGGGCTCATCTAGGTCTGAAACGAGGGGAGAAGCTTGGAGCTTACGCCATTCATGCTGGCCTAAAGATAGCTCCACTTGCTAGAGTTACCTTATATGCCACTCGGGAAAACTGCCCGGCATTGCTCGGGTTACCTGGTCCATAACAGCTATAAATTTTAAAGGGGAACAAAGGTGAAAATGTTAAATATTGTTTTATTCATTAACTAGTTAACAGCAAGTATTTAGAAACTTAGGGAACCTCTATACATCGATAGTATATTAGACATCTCACATTGCTCAACTCTACAGAGCGCTAAATAGTGATTGTTAAAGAAGATTAAAAAGCACTGCTTCCAGTACAGATCCTTGCACTGCCATCTTCCATTGAGAGAACTGACCAGTTATCTTACTCTTTTAACCAGTTTACAATCCACAACAGTGACATAGAGATAGGTGGACCTGGGAGAACCATGGCCCACCCAGTTAGGGGTCAGACTCACACAACCAGAGCTGCCTGACACCAGAAGAGGCTTTCAAGGGTGCAGCCGTGGTTCTCATCCTTCGGCAGCTGAAAGAGGGTCTGGCAGGGCCTAAAGAAGATGGCCCTATGTGTGCGTATGCATGAGTGGGAGCCTATGTGTGTGTGTGTGTGTGTGTGCGCCTATGCTTACCTGTTCCGGTGTGTGGGAGCCTGAAAGACGTGAGCATATTAGTGAAAAGTACCTGGCATTCCTTGGGTTGTCTGGTTCACAACTGATGTAAATTTTCAAAACCAAACAAAATTGGAAAAGATAAATATACTGTATTAAATTAAGAGAAGAGCCTGTGTGTGAGAGAGCATGTGAGTGTGTGTGCCTGAGAGACAGGGCTTTGCAGATAGAGCATATTATCTTTGCCTTAAATTAAGAGGAGAGCCTGTGTGTATGTGTGTGAGAGAGCATGTGAGTGTGTGTGCCTGAGAGACGGCTTTGCAGATAGAGCATATTATCTTTGCCTTAAATTAAGAGAAGAGCCTGTGTGTGTGTGTGAGAGAGGCTGATGTGCACGGAGCAGGAGAGGGACCTTGGGGTGATAGTGTCTAATGATATGAAGTCTGCGAAACAATGTGACAAGGCAATAGCAAAAGCCAGAAGAATGCTGGGATGCATAGAGAGAGGAATATCGAGTAAGAAAAGGGAAGTGATTATTCCCTTGTACAGGTCCTTGGTGAGGCCTCACCTGGAGTACTGTGTTCAGTTCTGGAGACCGTATCTACAAAAAGACAAAGACAAGATGGAAGCGGTACAGAGAAGGGCGACCAGGAAGGTGGAGGATCTTCATCGGATGACGTACGAGGAGAGATTGAAGAATCTAAATATGTACACCCTGGAGGAAAGGAGGAGCAGGGGTGATATGATTCAGACTTTCAGATACTTGAAAAACTTTAATGATCCAAAGACAACGACAAACCTTTTCAGACGGAAAAAAATCAGCAGAACCAGAGGTCACGAGCTGAGGCTCCAGGGAGGAAGACTAAGAACCAATGTCAGGAAGTATTTCTTCACGGAAAGGGTGGTGGATGCCTGGAATGCCCTTCCGGAGGAAGTGGTGAAGTCTAAAACTGTGAAAGACTTCAAAGGGGCCTGGGATAAACACTGTGGATCCATCAAGTCTAGAGGGCGTGAATAAAGAGGAGGCATTCAAACACTGCACGGAGCGGCAGTAGCCACAGCGGCATTCACGGAGCGGGATGCCAGTGGTTTGTGTTCCACCTTCACGGAGCGGAAGGTTGGAGGGCTGCCATCTCCAAAAAAAACAAAAAAACCAAAACAAAAAAACAAAAAACAAACAAACAAAACAGAGGTGGGTAAGAGTATGGGGCAGGGGTGTGGCCGTTTGTTGCAGCAGTTGCTACCCCTGATTGAGCTGGATGTTCATTGGGATGCGGATACGGCGCTGCTCTCTGCATTGGTGGAGGGGTGGAAGGGAATTGGGGCCGGAGGGTGCTGGAAGCCAATAGTGACGGGGGAGGGGGAGAAAAAAGGGGGGGAAAATAAAAAAAAAATGGATAAACTGCGTAGCTTGCTGGGCAGACTGGATGGGCCGTTTGGTCTTCTTCTGCCGTCATTTCTATGTTTCTATGTTTCTATGTGAGTGTATGTGCCTGAGAGACAGGGCTTTGCAGATAGAGCATATTATCTTTGCCTTAAATTAAGAGGAGAGCCTGTGTGTATGTGTGTGAGAGAGCATGTGAGTGTATGTGCCTGAGAGACAGAGCTTTGCAGATAGAGCATATTATCTTTGCCTTAAATTAAGAGAAGAGCCTGTGTGTATGTGTGTGAGAGAGCATGTGAGTGTGTGTGCCTGAGAGACAGGGCTTTGCAGATAGAGCATATTATCTTTGCCTTAAATTAAGAGGAGAGCCTGTGTGTGTGTGTGTGTGTGAGAGAGAGCATGTGAGTGTGTGTGCCTGAGAGACAGGGCTTTGCAGATAGAGCATATTATCTTTGCCTTAAATTAAGAGGAGAGCCTGTGTGTGTGTGTGTGTGTGTGAGAGAGCATGTGAGTGTGTGTGCCTGAGAGACAGGGCTTTGCAGATAGAGCATATTATCTTTGCCTTAAATTAAGAGGAGAGCCTGTGTGTGTGTGTGTGTGTGTGAGAGAGAGCATGTGAGTGTGTGTGCCTGAGAGACAGGGCTTTGCAGATAGAGCATATTATCTTTGCTTTAAATTAAGAGGAGAGCCTGTGTGTGTGTGTGTGTGTGAGAGAGCATGTGAGTGTGTGTGCCTGAGAGACGGCTTTGCAGATAGAGCATATTATCTTTGCCTTAAATTAAGAGAAGAGCCTGTGTGTCTGTGTGTGAGAGAGCATGTGAGTGTGTGTGCCTGAGAGACAGGGCTTTGCAGATAGAGCATATTATCTTTGCCTTAAATTAAGAGGAGAGCCTGTGTGTGTGTGTGTGTGAGAGAGAGCATGTGAGTGTGTGTGCCTGAGAGACAGGGCTTTGCAGATAGAGCATATTATCTTTGCCTTAAATTAAGAGGAGAGCCTGTGTGTGTGTGTGTGTGTGAGAGAGCATGTGAGTGTGTGTGCCTGAGAGACAGGGCTTTGCAGATAGAGCATATTATCTTTGCCTTAAATTAAGAGAAGAGCCTGTGTGTGTGTGAGAGAGAGAGCATGTGAGTGTGTGTGTGCCTGAGAGGCAGGGCTTTGCAGATAGAGCATATTATCTTTGCTTTAAATTAAGAGGAGAGCCTGTGTGTGTGTGTGTGTGTGTGTGAGAGAGCATGTGAGTGTGTGTGCCTGAGAGACGGCTTTGCAGATAGAGCATATTATCTTTGCTTTAAATTAAGAGGAGAGCCTGTGTGTGTGTGTGTGTGTGTGTGAGAGAGAGCATGTGAGTGTGTGTGCCTGAGAGACGGCTTTGCAGATAGAGCATATTATCTTTGCCTTAAATTAAGAGAAGAGCCTGTGTGTCTGTGTGTGAGAGAGCATGTGAGTGTGTGTGCCTGAGAGACGGCTTTGCAGATAGAGCATATTATCTTTGCCTTAAATTAAGAGGAGAGCCTGTGTGTGTGTGTGTGTGTGAGAGAGCATGTGAGTGTGTGTGCCTGAGAGACAGGGCTTTGCAGATAGAGCATATTATCTTTGCCTTAAATTAAGAGAAGAGCCTGTGTGTGTGTGAGAGAGAGAGCATGTGAGTGTGTGTGTGCCTGAGAGGCAGGGCTTTGCAGATAGAGCATATTATCTTTGCTTTAAATTAAGAGGAGAGCCTGTGTGTGTGTGTGTGTGTGTGTGTGTGTGAGAGAGCATGTGAGTGTGTGTGCCTGAGAGACGGCTTTGCAGATAGAGCATATTATCTTTGCCTTAAATTAAGAGAAGAGCCTGTGTGTCTGTGTGTGAGAGAGCATGTGAGTGTGTGTGCCTGAGAGACGGCTTTGCAGATAGAGCATATTATCTTTGCCTTAAATTAAGAGGAGAGCCTGTGTGTATGTGTGTGAGAGACAGGGCAGATTATCTTTGCACAATGCACCTTCTACTGTTTCGGGTGCCGCCACAGACAGGCATGACAGTATGACCGACCAACACAAACCTTTTATTTATAAATATATATTGAGAGAGAGAGAGATTACTAAAGTAGAAACTAAGAAAATTCCAGTAAACTGAATTGAGATGATAAGCACCTTCCAATGGTAAAATGACAAAAGGATGACAACATTCAAAATTCTGTACTTTTCAGATTGTTGTGGCATTTACTTTTTGCTCATTCTTGAAATGTTCTAATCCTGTGATTATTGGATCAGGTTTGGAACAGGTCATAGGAAGACAGCATGGTGAGAGGGCAAAAAAACGTCGGAGGAAATATGCATGAATTGGGTTTAAATAAACCCCTTAAATGTAATTTTTTTAGGGCACATTTTCTTCCATTTACAAATGGAGCTGATGTCAGCAAGCTCCTAGCAGCTCCTGCCTGAGGAGGAAGAGGAGGAGGACTCCCCAGGTTAGCCCAGGTGCCGTTCCACAATCCGCCGTAGGTGGAGGGCAGGAGTCCCTCCTAGAGGGGCCTGCAGATGGCAGCAGAGAGCAAAGTTTCAGCAGGCACTGGCTGACTTGTCCCTGTGATCCCGAGAGGGTAAATGCAGAGAGGGAAGCAGGAAGAGGCATCGCTTATTGCTTCTCATTCTTGTATCGCCATCTGCATTGCTAGGAGCCTAACTAACAGACAACAGGGGGCTGCTTTAATAAAAAGAAATATTCATGTATCTATTTCAGGGAAGCCAGGCGAGGCGAACACACATTTTATTCTATGTGATTGGGGTTTGTGCTTTCACACAGACAAAAAGAAGAACTGGGGATTAGATATCCAGACCTCTCTCGTCCCCCTGGTCTCTGGGACTGTAACTAGCCTTTCAGTGTAAATCCCAGGCCTTTTATTTAGGGTGGAGGCTCCTCGCTCCTTAATGATGGCATTTTCTCAGCTGAATACAGACAGCAAAGAAGAAAGAGAAAATTAAAAAGGTTTAGAGGTTCGCAGTGTATTTTACTTTCACTGTTTGGATGTTTGCCTTTGAACAACCAAGTCTGTTTGAATAAGAGTGCGTTTAAAGAGGCATTAGATGTTGGCTTTCCTGCAGCCAGCCCTGCCGCAGGTGCTCTTGGTCTGCCTTCACGATGCAGCAGAGAAGTGAGAAAGGGAGCCCGAGCCCAGCGAGACTGGTTCTGGCTGTAGAGTCTCTCCTGCTTTGCATCTGAGAGAGCCCAGGGCCTTCACAGACAGGGAAAGATGGGTCTGAGGCTGCCCACCTGTGCAGACCTGACATTCGGTGCTGTTTGAGGTTAGACAGGGACAGCCTGATTTATGCTTAAAACATTAAAAACCGCTCTAAATGGATACATTTGGAAATGTGAAAAAATGTTTGATCTTTACAAATACTCCTCTTACATTTCTAAGTGGTGTGCATACTTTGTATTATGTTGAATTTTCCACCGCTGTGCATTAAACGATCAACACCTGAAAGTTATATGTGGATTCCCTAGAACTCATCGCTTGTATTTCTTTCCCACACTTACTTTCAATAATTAGTACTACATGTCCTGCTTTCAGCAAGCTGATTGGACATAAAATGTTCTGGTTCAGTCTGTCTTATGTTAATTTAAATTACAACAATGTATGGTGGATGCAAGGTTAACTGCATAATTTGCATAATTCAATAAAAAATGTACCTTAAAAATTCAACCTTGGTGACAATCTAGTAGCTCAATGGCAACACTGCCATACAGAGAACCTGGATTTCATTGCCAGCCGAGGAATAAAATCTAGGCATCATTGTGGACAATTAAATCCTTGGCCTAGTCTGTGGTGGTGGTCAAAAAAGCAAATTGTAGTGCTGGGATGGGGGAGAGCACCAGGGGGCGCTCACCAGAGTGGGACAAGATGTGTGCCCTTGCGATGAGATGATCCTAGGCTGAAACCCGGGGACCTCTACCGGACCTGCACACCTCCGTGAGACCACCAACCAATGGTGGTCTCTGAATGGTCCTCCGACCATTCCCAACCCTTTCGGACTCGCTACAGGGAGCAGCAGAGGCCGCAGGCTGGGCAAGAGGCAGAGATGGACAAGGACCAAGAACAGGCTTGGACGAAGGTCAGACGTGTACGATGGTCAGACATGGACGATGATCAGACGTGGACGAAGACATGGACTCAGGATCAGACAAAGACATGAACTCTAGCAAGGCAAGGCAAGGCAAATTAAAATCATCAATAAAACTCAGGATGGAGAAGACTCCGGATACAGCGCTAACACCCACAGCCAGGAAGGAGGCTGCAGTGGCCAGAAAGACCTGCAGGCTATCCACTGGAGCACTGCCCACTGGGGGCTAGGCATAGCCGGAGTCCAGGGCATCGGAGAACTATATACAGGATGGCCTCCAGGCGGAAATCCAGGACATCAGGATGAACTCCTTGGACACTCAACAAAGGGCAGCCGGGGCGGATGAAACAGACTTCCCGAAGACTCCAGACCTAGGAGGTGACAGGCAGACATGGAGATCCTTGGCTCCGAGGATGGAGAAAACCCACCAGTGCCCTACACACCCCAGCGAGGGTGGTCATGGACCACTGGGCCGCAGCACGCCCTACCAACCCAGCAGGGCTGGTCATGGACCACGTGGGAGGGATCCGATGAAGCCTTGGACATCTGTACAAGACGAACATCAGACGAGGACTAGGCCAAGGAACATCAGGACTGGAAGACATCAGGGCTGGAACGGACATCAGGACTGGAAGACATCAAGGCTGGGGCGGAACATCAGGACTGGAACAGAAGACATGACAAGGAACGTCCAAGGAAGAGACCAGGAACAAGATGACGAAGGATCCAACAAAGATACAGGAATGCCATGCAGGAGCAGAGAGCAGGAAGTCCAAGAGAGAACATACTCCTTGCAAAGGCAAAGCTGGAATGACTGAAGAACCCTTTTATAGGGTGAAGCAGGAAATACCCAAGGTGGAGCTTGCAGGTGGGTCCAGAGGGACCCCTCCCTCCTGGCCCTTTAACTCAGACTGAAAGACGCGGGTCTGCCCCTAGGGAGAGGAAGCAAGAAGCAGTGCAGGACCCTGGACAGCGGCCCTGCTGCACGGAAGACTGCAGAGCTGAAGCAGAAGCTGGAATTAGGCCTCACAGCAGGCCACGATGTAGAGGCAGCTCCCTGCCGCAGGGGGTGAACCGAGAGTGGCTCCGGGTGCTAAGCAAGCCCGGGGATGCAGGCCCGAGGTGGGTCGATGGCCGGCGGCTTCCTAGCCACATAGAAATAGCAGCGCGGCTCCTGCCGTGATAGGAGCACAGGGACAGCCTCTGAGCTGCAGAGGCTGCAGGAGTGCGGCTCCAGCCGCAGGAGAAAGCCCTGGCGTGGCTCCTGCCGCTACAGGGAACCCCGGCACGGCTCCTGCTGTGCCAGTGACGACATCGGGGGTCGGGCCGAGCCGGCCTGAAGAAAAGGCCGCGAGCAGGATCGCAACACAAATAGAATATTAGGAATGATCCCAAAAGGAATGGAGAATGAAACAGAGGATGTCATAATGTCTCTATAGTGCAACCACACCTTGAGTACTGTGTGCAGTTCTGGTCACCCCATCTTTAAAAAGACATAGTGAAATTAGAAAATATGTAGAGAAGGGTGACCAAAATATAAAAGCAGATGAAACTGCTCCCCATGAGGAAAGGTTAGGGCTCTTCAGCCTGGAGAAGAGTTGGCTGAGGGGAGATATGATAGAGGTTTATAAAATCATGAGTGGAATGGGTAAATAGGGAACAGTTACCCTTTGCAGTAGTACTAGAACTAGGGGACACCCCATGAAGCACATTTAAGACAAATAAGAGTATTTTTTTTTCACTTGATGCACAATTAAACTGTGAAATTTGTTGCCAGAGGATGTGGTGAAAGCAGTTGCGTAGCTGGATTTAAAAATAATTTAGACAAGTTTCTGGAAGAAAAGTGCACCAACCATTATTAACCAAGTAGACTTGAGAAAACCACTGCTTATCCCTAGTTATGAGCAAGAAGGATTGGAACTATTCCATCCGATCCTGCTGGGTACTTGTGACCTAGACTGGGTGCTGTTAGAGACAGGATGCTGGGCTTGATTGGTGTTTGATCTGACCCACTATGAAGTTTCTTTTGTTCTCTGCTCCCAAGTTGGCCCTGGCTGAAGATACTGAGAAGAGTGGGGCTTGGACCCGCCAAGGAGGGAGGGCAGGGCTTAGTGTGCACAGGCTGGTGGAGATTGCCACTGCTCCTCTCTCACCCATCACTGAACCTAGCCAAGAAAATATTGCCCCTGTCATCAACCTGCCCTCTCTTCACCCCCCGTTATCATTCACCTTTGGAGAAGGCATCAGATGCAAGAGGGGTTGGATCAGGTGAAGATGGGATTGGCTGTAGAGGGTTAGAAAGGGGGAATGACAGAAGATTGAGGAGTGAGAAGGATCGGCTGAGGGATGAGAGAGAGGGCCTCGATTGGAGAGATGTGAGAGGGGCAGGGCTGGTGCAAGGGTATTAGGTGCTCTAGGCAAAATGTACAGCCTGCCACACAATTAAAAATTATGCATCTATAATAATAGATTTTTATAGGAACAAGAACATTTAAAGTACAGTCTTCTGAGGTAAAAATATCACAGCGTGTATTATATTTACATGCAGTACTGTAAAACCTGTAAAGAAGGCTTGGAATTGGTATGAAGTCTATTGTAACGTGTGTTGGGTATGGGCTTGGCGTGCAAAACGCCACAAGTAAAATGAATTACCATTTCAGTATAATAAATCTTCCATTTCAAAACTGCCATAACTGCTAGCATTCAAACACTAACAACCCTACTTATGAATAGGCAACACTGCAATTATTACACCTACTATTAAGAAAACAGAAAAAGCCAAGCTGCAGTAGATCCCTAGACAGAACCTGCACACTAGCAGAATGTCAGCTCAGTCACACATGCAAAATACAAAGAGACCCTCATCAAATGCAGAATAAGGTGACCATAAAGTAGTAATACAAATGTGCAGACAAAAACTGAATTGTAAACCGCAACAAGCCAGGCTATGTAATATGCAATGCAACAATGGAAAAACAGAAGCATTACAAGTCCTCGAACACCAAATAAAATCAGGGAATATAAATCATCAATAGAAGTAAAACCATACTAATAAAAAGAATATTTCAAAACGGCTAACAAAAACAACATCATCCAATAATTTAAAACTTATATACATTTTCCAAAGACCAATAAAATATTTCAAAACAAAAAAAATTCCCTGCTGTCCATACCTGGGATCTTTTGATTTGCAGATGCCCTGAGATTGTGGTGGATTAGCAGCATTGCTGCTCACAATCTTTCTCACACACATACACACATGCTGAATCACAGAACATGCTCGCTCTCTCACACACAGACATGCTCTCATAGACACACCCATATGCTTTAAGATACAGGCATGCTCTCACAGACACACACAAACACACACACACAGATGCTCTAACACACATCCAGACACAGACATGCTCTCTCACACACAGATACACTCTATCACAGACACACACACACAGACATGCTCTCTCACATACAGATACACTCTATCACAGACACACACACACACACGCAGACATGCTCTCTCACACACAGATACATTCTATCACAGACACACACAGACAGACATGCTCTAACACACATCCAGACACAGACATGCTCTCTCACACACAGATACACTCTATCACAGACACACACACACAGACATGCTCTCTCACACACAGATACACTCTATCACAGACACACACAGACAGACATGCTCTAACACACATCCAGACACAGACATGCTCTCTCACACACAGATGCACTCTATCAGAGACACACACACACACAGACATGCTCTCTCACACACAGATACACTCTCTCACACAGACACATTCTCACTCACTTTCTCCTTCCTTCCTATCAGAAGCACAGCGGCAGCCTCCTCCTCCATCCCCCAAGGCAGACAGGACTCTGAGGCCATGGGAGCTGATGCTGCTCTGCTTCCGGTGTCTATAGGACCGGGGGTGGGGGGTGGCGTGCGCTCTGTTGTTGATGCTCTTATACTGAAACACTGCATGGGCTGATCTTGTCACTTCCTGCGATGACCCAGGGGATGCACAGTTCTTTCCATTGCTTCTGGCCGTGACAGCATAGCCTTTCCTTCTTACCTCCTGCATACACCCACCACCTCTTTTTCCAGGTCGCACAGATGCGAAGAAGACGCCACGCCATCACCACCCTCTAGACCCGTGGCGCTCTAGTCCGCCTAGTGCTTTCACTAGCGCTGAAGAGGGGATCAGCTGGAGAGGAAGTCCGCCGGAGGGGTGGAGTTTGAGAGCAAGGATCAGTTTGGAAAGAGTGGACGTTGAGAGAGGGACCACACCCCTGATAATTTGTTTTCATCGTACCCTGGGGTCAAGAAATGGGCTGACATTGGCTGAAAGTCTGGGAGCCGTGTACTAGCGACACCAGGGGCGCTCATGTAGTCAGAGCTGCCTGGCATTAGCAGAGGCTTGGTGGCTGCAGCATCCGAGGAGGCCAGATGTTCAGGTAATAGCCACATTGATGTTAGCAGTTTTCAGATTGTTATGGGACTTTGTGGTTGGAACTGGGTGGGGAGGGAATGGATGCTGGATGTGAACTAAAAAGGGGATTTGCACGCTAAGCCACCCAGGAGGTTGGAGTATAGTGGAGAAAGATGACAAGATCTTTTTTTCATAAAGGTGGTCCTCCTCTATGTCTGGCAGCTAGGATATATCCTTGGCAGTGTGGACAAGAAAAGTGGGGCATTTAGTTTTCTGCTGTCATCTCCTTTGTTACTGTGATTGCAGGATTGTGGAAGGGAGCACTGCTGCATTGTCCCTGCCAGCGACTGCCGCAGCATTCACTCAGCTATAGGTGAGGTGAAAGAGAATATAAAACAGGGAGGAAACTCTCGAGTATTTGTGAATAAAGATGTATGGCACCAGATCCCAGCTCTGGTTCCGATTTGTGCTGGAAGTATAAAGGAGCAGGAGGAAACTGCCAGGCCCCACAAAAAATTGTAATGAGGCAAGAGTTTATTTAAATGTTACACAAGGCACTTCCATTTACATGAAAGAAAGTTTATAAGTAAATGCCTTCTCACAGGCTGCTGGATACTGATTAGGGTCTACGGTGACACAGTGGGCAGAGGCGAGGGCACAGACTGGCTAGGCCAAGAGGTGGTTCTTATGTGCTGGAATTAAAGCGAGGAAGTGGTAGTTTAATCCATTGTGCTAGAATGTGGTAGTTTAATCCATTGTTCTAGAATGTAGTTGTAGGGTAAACCATTGTTCTAGAATGTGGTGATGTAAACCATTGTTCTAGAATGTAGTCACAGGTTAAACCATTGTTCTAGAATGTGGTAGTTTAATCCATTGTGCTAGAATGTAGTCATAGGTTAAACCATTGTTCTAGAATGCTGTAATGTAATCCATTGTTCTAGAATGTGGTAGTTTAATCTCTTGTTCTAATTCAGTGTCAGAAGAAACTGATTCCTTCACCATACAAGGAAAGGTGGCAGAAAAGATGTTACCTCCTTCGTGTCCATGGGTTAATTACAAATATGGAATTGGAGGATTGCTCCGGTCCCCTTTGAACCCTATGGTCATGGGTAATCTGGAGAAACGAGTCCAGAGGTGTGGGAGAAAGCCAGGCTTGCTTTGTTGTTTGGTTTAAAGGCTGTGCATTTCCAGCAGGGGGCTGGGCTGGCTGCTTCTATTTTATAGATGAATGGAATCAAAATAGGAAGTTTTGTTTTAAATGAAAGCACGTTCTTAAAAAAATGTAGTGGCTGATTTTTTGAAAGCTAAATGTGGATGCTAAGGTCTTTATTCTGAGGCCATGAGCAGCCACTAACTCCATTAACATCTCTTCATAAAGCTTTTTTTTTTTTTTTTTGTAGTTGCAAACTGTTCCGTTTGCAATGGATTGCCCTGCAACTTAATTAAAATATTTAAATCCATGCCGAGCAACCACTAATTGCATTTGGATGAATACAAGGTCACGTAATAGAATTTGCTGTTTCACTGCATTTGAAAACCAGGAACAAAATTGACAGTGACCTCTGTAAAAGCCTGCAACACCCCATTCAGAAAAAGTTTTAGATGATTTTAAACAGCATTGCTAGAGCTAATTTTAAAGTACTATTGTCACAGGAGTGGCTGCCGGGGTGGGGCGAGGACTGTCCTAGAGAGCTCACTCAGCCTCAACCTCTTCCCTTTCACCTTCCCTTGTTCCTGTCCCAGTTTCTCTGCTTTTTCTGAGGGCTCATTTTGTCTTGCACTGGCAGCGGATGCGCAGAGTCGTAGCTTCTGATGTGATTCTGATGCCGTACCAGATGTGACCTGCACTTGGCGCGGGGGGGGGGGGGGGGAGGGGGAGGGCTATGCTAAACTCAGGCTTGTTAAGTGTTCATGCACTGGCATTTATTACTGCAGGGTGCTGTGTGCTGCGCTTTCTGTGGGGCACGGGCAGTTACTGCTAGTTCAGTAAAAATGACTACGTCGTCCTGCCTTTGCTTCCAGTAGGGGTGAAACTGAAATTCAGATTGCTGGCTGGGGGCCCTCCCTGCTTATCCCAGGATACGGGTTGCAGGCCCCCTCTTTCTGGGAATTGCATTGTCTGGTTTCTGCTACAGACTAACGGGTAGATTTTTAAACAGACCCACGCACAAGGGCGGGGGAATAATGCAACTTTCACAGCGACGCAGCGCAGCCTTCCCCAGTTCCCTCCCTCGTCCCCTCTCCTCCCAGACCCCTTAAAACGCCCTACCTGTTTTTTCCTTTGTTTCAGAACGTACGCCAGCTCCTGAGCTGGCGTACGTTGCGGGCGCCGGCCGGTGCGTGATCCCCCCTCCCCCAACATGGTGGCAAATGGCCGCTGTACCGGCTGCCTCCAGCTCCGCCCCTCCCTTTTGTGAGGCCCGACTCTTGTGCGCGTAACGGGGATTACGCGCGCGGCCGGGCCCCTTCTAAAATGCACGCGGCGCACCAAGGCCCGGCCATGCACATAGTGGTCATTTTCAAAGGAGTTATGCATGTAAATGTGACATACTATCGTAGCAATTTTCAAAAGCTATTTTTTTTTTTTTTTCAATTTAAATTTTTATTAGAAACTGCATAAACAAAAATACGTAACATTGTATATGTCAAAGATAACATGCCAGAATGCAATAAACTCAATACACAAAAATGAGTTTCCATATGATTATTGTGTTATTCCCCCAACCCCCTCCCCCCCATCTTGCAGAAACCAGCATAACACCACAACCAATCTCATGAGCATACATTCATAACCTAACGAAGAGCCATAGTTCGGCTCCGGACCCCATACAGAAGAATAGAGAAGCACCCGCCAGAATACAATCTGGGATCTGCAACATTTACTAGGCAATCAGTGCCGCTCGCCAGCGCTGGTATGGCTGCCAAATCTTCTGGAAAGAGGGCAAGTTGTGTTGTTTGTGAGCTGTAATCTTACACATAAGATAGACCTTGTCCACTCTTGCCTTGATAGCCGCCACCTGTGGCAGTACGTTCCCCTTCCAATGTCTCGCTATTTCACACCTGGCAGCCGAGACCACAAACCTAACAAACCTAGAATGATGCAAATCCCCGGACCCCAGGTCCCCATTAAGAAAGGCCTGCAATGGTGTGAGCAACACAGACTCCCCCAAGACTGCCGTAAGCCATGCAGAAACATCCTCCCAAATCCGAGAAATCCTGGGGCATTCCCACCATAAATGAAAAAAGGTACCCGTAGCCCCACATCCCTTCCAGCATTTGTCCGACACCTGGGGGGAAATACGGTGGAGTCTTTCAGGGGTATAGTACCATCTATAGAGCAGTTTAAAATCGTTTTCAATGAGAGTAGCGGAAATGATACCCTTCCCCATCTTAGAATAGATATCATCCCAGGACTCTGCATCTAAAGTCACCCCCAAATCATTCTCCCACGCAGCTACATACGCCGGAGGGGAACACAAGTCCTGGTTGAGCAATTTATATATTTTGGATAGTAGACTGGGGGTTTTCTCTACCACCCTGCAGTAAGATTCGAATAAGGAGACCGGAGCCTGAAGATCACTCCTCAAGCCGGAGTGCGCACAATAATTTTGCAGCTGATGATAGCGATAGCTATCCCAAGGTTCTAGACCAAATTTAGTCTTGATAGTCTCAAAGGGCAACCACCCCCCATTTTCCCATAGATGGCCACAATTAGTGATGCCCCTATCTAGCCAACCTTTGAATGCCTTATACGCTTTCCCGTTTAGGAAATCCACATGAAAGAAGGGGGAGGAGTTAATAGACCCAAGCCGCTTACCCAAGAGAGCCCGCCTCCAAAGATACCACATTTGAACGGTATGCTGCATAGGCAGAGACAAATCCCGCATAGGGGGCCAATCCGAGCGAGGCCGCCATACCAGGGATGGCAACGGCCGGATCCCCACAATAGCTTGTTCTAAAGCTATCCAAGGTTTCCCCCTCCCCTGCCGATGCCATTCCGCCACTACACGCAAATGTGCAGCAGCATGATACCACACCAAGTTGGGGACCGCAAGCCCCCCATGGAGCTTGGGACGGAAGAGTACCTTACGTGCTACCCGGGGACGTTTCCCCTGCCATATGTACTTCATAAAACGTCTCTGCCATTTCACTAACAGCACATCCGGCACCCTAACAGGTAGGGTCTGGAACAGGTAACATAACCGCGGCAGAATGTTCATTTTGAAGGCTGCTATACGCCCGAGCCAGGAAATGTGATATCTGCTCCATTCTTCAAGTTCTCTATAAATTTTAGCTAATAAAGGGGGGTAATTAAGAGTAAAAGCATCGCCCTTGTTGCCAATATACACCCCCAAATACTTCAATTTATCCTTAGCCCAACGAAAGGGGAAAGCTGCCTGAAGGGCAGACACCTGGGAACCCGATAGGGAAATGTTGAGAATCTCAGTTTTATCCCAATTGATGGAGTACCCAGATACCTTACTAAAGGCTTTTATGAGATCCACGACCACTGGAAGAGAACGCTGAGGATGCGTGAGTGTGAAGATCACATCGTCAGCAAACATGGCCAATTTGGACGAAAAGGTCCCCACCTCTATGCCGGTGATGGTCGCCGTCTCCCTGATCTTCTGAGCTAGGGGTTCAATAAATATGGCAAATAACAGAGGAGACAGCGGACACCCCTGCCTAGTACCCCTTTCCACCGAAAAATAAGTGGAGTACCCACCATTGACTTTTATGCATGCTTTGGGTCCCTCGTACAATCTTTGTATCCATTGGATGAAAAAGGGGCCAAAACCCATAGCAGACAAAGTCCGAAAAAGGAAGGGCCAGTGGACCAGGTCGAAGGCCTTTTCCGCATCCATGGCCATTAATAAAAATGGGAGTTTGTGATGCTGAGCCCACCATAGAGAATCCATTATTTTCCGCACATTGTCGGAAGCCATACGCCCCGGAATAAAGCCCGCCTGGTCGGGGTGTATCAGGTGCGCTATATAATGGTTAAGCCGGTTAGCCAATATTTTAGCCAGTAGCTTAAGGTCAATATTCAACAGGGATATAGGCCGATAGGAGCCACACTGAGTGGCATCCCGGCCCGGCTTCGCCAATATGGTGATCCCCGCCACATTAGAATTAACGGCTAAGTGACCCTCCCCTCGCAGGGCATTAAACATCCGTGCCAGGGGACTAGAAAGCTCGGCAGAAAAACATTGATAAAACCGAGCCGTAAAGCCATCTAATCCAGGTGCCTTGTTCACCTTCAGCTGCTTAATGGTGAGAGAGACCTCCAAGGGGGTAATTACAGCATCCAGAGCCGCGCTCTGACCATCCACTAATCGGGGCAGGGAAATATCTCCTAAAAAGGCCTCTATGTCCTCCTCTACAATAGTGGGATTGCGTTGGTAGAGAGTGGCATAGAATCTAAGAAACCGGGAACGGATATCCTCATTAGAGGTAAGAGAGGCACCCTGTTCATCCTTAATTTTGGTAATAAGGTTCTGCATGCGTTTCGCTTTCAATTTATTAGCCAAGAGCTTACCAGCCTTGTTGCCCCCCTCAAAATACGTTTGCTCCACCCGCTCCAAAGCAAACGCAATCTGAGCAGCATCCAATGCTGCCACTTGCGAGCGACAGCAGTCAATCTGCTCTTTCACGGACTCCGTGGGCTGTAATTTATGCCGTTGCTCCAAAGCCACTAAGGTATGTATGAGAGCTACCCGCTCTTTATTCTCTACCTTCTTAACAAATGAAGCACGTGCGATAAGCTCTCCCCTCACCACCGCCTTCAAACAATCCCATATAGTTATAGGAGAAATATCCGGGGACTCATTAAGCTGTAAGTACTCTTGGATACGGTGCTGACATTGTGACACAAACATTTTATCCTCTAGAAGGCCATCGTTCAACTTCCAAAACCTCTGCCCTTTATCGTATAGGGGAAACGCTAAGTCTACCCACTGAGGGGCGTGATCAGACCATGTAATGGCGTCCACTGTGGGACCGATCACCCTGTGGAGAAAACCCCTATCGGCAAAAATATAATCAATTCTTGTATAAAGATTGTGAGGGTGTGAATAAAATGTATATTCCCTTTTCTGAGGGTGAAAGAAGCGCCAGACATCCTCCAGCATGAAGTGGCGAAGAAAAGTTAAGAGGCTACGCCTATCCTTCTTGGGAATAGATCCCCTTCCCGCAGATGAATCCATCTTGGGGTTGAGTAAAATGTTACAATCGCCTACCAGTAAAAGATGGCCCTCTAGGTGATTCTGAACAGTCCTAAACAATTTAGGAAAAAAAACTGCTTGACCAGTGTTAGGAGCGTACACATTGACCAACGTGTATTTTTCCCCTGCTACTAAAATATTAAGCAAAATAAATCGCCCCTCGGGATCAGCAACACATTTGAGCAGTTCAAAAGCAAAGTCTTTGTGAAACATAATTCCCACCCCTGCATATCTTGAGAGCTTGGAGCTCGCTGCCCAGAACTGTTGAGGGTAGTGTGGCGAGCGCATCAGATGCTCAAACCGTCTCTTGAGGTGAGTTTCTTGCACCATGGCCACCGCCACCTGCCCCCGTTGCAAGTCTTTGAATAACAGTTTGCGCTTTCGTGGAGAATTTAACCCTTTCACATTCAAAGAAAATAGTCGAAACTTCGTCATGGCGGGGTAAAGTAATGAAGACACTGGCTACTCCACTCAGCCGGGGAATGGTGCAAAATCCAAGGTCTCAGATGAGGAACCAGGCCCAAAGTAGAGATTGGATACCGAAAAGCGTAACCCACATGGTCCTGCAAGTTTTGAAAACCCCCTCCCCCCCGTCCCCCCTCTCTCGACCACAGTCGATGGGCACACGGCCCTACATATAGAGGCATGGCACAGCAGAACGCCCGCTGTCCCGTCCGGTGGGAATCAACAAAAACAAATTAACCACTTTCAACAACGCAGCCATCCAGGTTGCAGAAAACAGGAACTGAAGAAATTGCTGGATCCGTCAAACCCATCAAGTAGTATCCACTACCGGCTGTACCGGATCCGGTGTTGGGGTGCGACGCAGTCTTTTTCCTCCCTTTCCCATCCTCTGCCATCTCGGTTCCTCCCTCTGCAGAGCCGCAGGGGACGGCGGAGAAGGGAGATCTGGAACACTGAGCCCCGCTTCCTTCAGACAGCCAGCTGCTTCCCTCAGAGACTGGGCCTTATAGGTCCGGCCTTGGCTGGAAAAGCTGAGCCCAAAAGGGAACAGCCAGCGGTACCGGATATTTTCCTTCATCAATAACTCCGTGATGGGTCGCAATTCAGCACGCCGTTTTAGCGTTATAGGAGAAATGTCCGCAAAAATCTGTACCTCGTTCCCATCCAGCATAATGGTTCCCTGCTTTCGCGCTGCCATCATCACCCGGTCTTTCACTGCATATTCATGAAAGCAGACAATAATGTCCTTCACTCTGTTCGCTATCCGGGGACCCAGGGCCCGATGAGCCCGCTCAATTTTCACAATGTGGGGTATGACTGATCCTTCGCCCCCCGGAGATTCCTGCTTTTGCAGGATATCAATGCAGAGTTTAGAGATAATCTGAGCACAGTCCGCATATTCTGGGGTGTCCGGGATGCCGCGGAATCGCAGGTTCATTCTGCGGCTCCTATTTTCCAGGTCCTCAACTTTCAGAGAGAGTAGCTTAAGATCCTGGGAGATATTTTTATTGTCAGCAGCTAAAGTTTTTACTGCTTCTGCCTGAGCCTCGGTGAGCGTCTCGTACTCAAAAATCCTCCGGCCCATATCGCTGACCTCCTCCCGGAGCTCTCCCACCACCTCCCGAATTTCCGACTTAAACGCCTGCAAGTCATGTCTCAGTTCTCTAAACCACGTTTTAAACTCACCCCGATTAGGGATGGCCGAGTCGGCTGCCTCGTTGCATTCTTCCTCCTCCTCCGAGAGCTCCGTTGTAGTTGCGGCCGCCATCTTGGATTTTTCGGCCCGCTGCTCCCGATCCGTTTTTTGATACGAGAATTTTTGAAAGTCGATTCCTTTTTTGCGGCTCGACATGGGCTGAGTGCTGTTGTGATTTTCGCTGGGTTGCTCGTGAAAAATGAGCGCTGGATGGCTGCCGATTATTGCGATTCCCACCGGTTCAGTCGGGAGCCGTGGATCAGGCGGCCACTCGCTCCGCTGACGTCATCAGCCTCCTTTCAAAAGCTATTTACTCGAGTAAAGTGCACTTACTCGAGTAAATCCTATGGACAATTCAATGGCATATATTGTAGCAATTTTGAAAAGCCCACTTACTTGAGTAAAGTGTATTTACTCGAGCAAAAACCAGTTTTGCTCGAGTAAATGCTTTTTAAAATCTACCCCATAATCCCCGTATTTTACGCGCGAGGGGGGAATAAATATTTGGCCTGTAGGGCTTTTGTTTTCGCAGCCTCTACTATGGAGGCCAGGCAGGAAGTAGATTTCCTCGCCCTCTGGACAGTGGAAAGATCATTTCTTTCCTTCATGAGCATTGTTAATCCACACTCCTGTTGCCATTCTCTCTGGGGTTCGTATGCTAATGCGAGTAAAGTGATAACTTTCTTTTATGTTGCAATACTGCATACTATGATTGTGTTTTTATATTTTATGTGTTTCTTTCGTCACCACCTTGGGCGTATTTTGGTTTGGGGAGATGATTATACAAATGCTAATACTAAGTTGGAATAAGTTCAAGTGCTACCCTTTTTTAGGATAACTTAATATGTTTATGACTGGCTTTTGAGAGTTCGGCATGCTTCGGGTCAGTGCAGAAGGACCTAGGCATGAAGTTGCTGGAATATACACCCCGATTACATGTTGTGTTACAACGGTGGTGTGGTGTCTGTTTTCAGAGCTTACGGTAAAAGCATAGAGGCAGGCTGAGAAATCAGTGCCCGTTCTTTTGTGCTTGTTTCCAGTGTTTGATCATATCTTCAACGTTTTATGTTCCTGTTTCCTTTCAGTATCCTGATCAGAAGGTCCTTCATGCAATGATCTGGCCTTGAAAAATGTTCATCCACAGGAGCTGCCTTATTCTTCTCTGTGATATGTTATCTTGTCTCTTTGAAGCTTATTCTCCACTTTAATTTTTGACCAGTTTCACTAATGCAGCAAACCTCTTCACATTTTTGTGCTTGGATATTTTACATTCGAGGAGGAGCATGAATGTGATCCCCTTGTGTGGACTTAGCAGCTATACTACTTGACAGCAAGTTGGGAATGTGAGACTCAGTGGACAAACAGAGAAACCTTTATCAAGGAGTATCCATCTGAGGCTGACCCTGTCGCTGGGCAGGTTCTGAACTAGCAGAAATTCAGCTTGCAAGCAAATCACAGAAATGATCAGTGTTGAATTAAGTTGAGAAAATGCACCCACACTTGATATAGACAAAGAACACAATCACTGAAGGTAGAAGGAAGTAATAAAAAAAAAGGCAGTTTGCAGAAAATGAAGCACCACATTACTGCCTTTCCCAGTGATTCAGCTCTCCTCAAGTCACCCAGTAACAAAGCTTCCTTGGAAACCATCAAACAAAACCCTACAGACACTTTAGATCAGATCTTTGAAAAGCTGAAAAAAAAAAGGCCCTCCCCTCAGCCAGCTAATAAGATTTATCAAGGAAAAATGTACTGAGCTTTAATGGTAAGAGTTGTAGTATAGCTAAGAGAGAGGGAGGCAGAAACTAAGAAAGACATGATGTCATGGCCGGAGATAATGATTCATTTCCCTACCATCATATTGCAAAGGAAAGTGACTGATGCACTGTAGGAGCACTTAAAACTATTTTATGGTCAAATGGTTTCCTATTATCAGGGAATGTGAAGAGTGAAAATATCTGGGTAGTTTTAAACTGTGCATTTTAATTGTGTCAAAGGACAATTAAAGCAAAAATATCTGAGGACAAATCCTAAGCTGTGATTCTGGCATAAATATACTGAGCTCATTTATCATGGCTGTACAGCCTGCACTATTGCATGCAAATTCTGCATCTGCAGCATTTCACGATGCCTCATTATTGTAATACTGGATGATAAATTCATCTAGCACTAAAATACTGAGGCCAGCACAACGCATAGCAAATTAGGAATTATATTGGCCTGACAAATGAGTCTCCCTCCATCCTCCTGTTAGCTCTTATATGTTAACTTCTGATCGAAGTTTAAATACTTTTATAAATATAGTAATAGGTGACAAATTCATACTACTTATTACTAATAATGAGTAACTCACATAGCTACATGTAAGATCAAAAAGGCCATAAAAGAACCATCTATTGATATTACAGAAATGGGATACAAAATTAAGCAGCAACAATCATTATCAACAAGGGCTCAAGGCCAAAAGAAAAAGTAAAAACTCCTTCATGGAAACAATGCATAGAACATAAAATAAAATCATTGCATGCAGAGGTCTCACAGATAGACAAGTATTTCAAAGGAACGAGATAACCAAGAATGAGAGAGAGCCAGAACATCAAGGTGAAATGTGCTGCACTAGCAGAAGAAGACCTTAAATTCATATGCTCCAATATCACATTGAAATTAACAGCAGCAGCATGGACACAGAAAAGAGAGAGAGAGAGAGAGATCTTTAAAAAAAAGAGAGCCCAAAATTCTACAGGAATTGGGCCAAGAGTATTAATGCAGTCAAAGAGTCACCAACTTATGGTGCAACAGAAAAGTTCTGGAGAAATTTATATGAGCAGAGAAGCAGAGTGGCTCTGAGCATTCAGGAGACCACGGAAAAGGAAAAATAGAATTATGGAATGGCCAGAAGAGCTGGAAATTAGGCTAAGAAGAGTTCTGATGGAGCACACAACTTTTGGCTCTCCATCAGGTTCTGGCAAGCTGCAAAAATTAATGGATCAGACAGCCAGAACCAACAACACAATGGTTAATAGGAAAAACATGTCTCCTTCCAAAGGGAGACCCAAATAATGTCCCCAAAAACTACTGACCAATAACTTGCCTATCTACAATCTACCAGTTGTTCACTTCAATAGATGCGAATAGAATATACAATCATACTAGCTCTAATAGTGATAAAATAGAAGAGCATATGGAAGCAAAGACCATATAATGCTTAATAAAGCCATCATGACCAGATGTAAGAAACTAAAATTTCAATATGGCATGGATTGACTATAAGAAATCTTATCATAGCATTGTACACTATCGAATAATAAATCACCTTGATCACGCACATCAAGTTCACAATGAAAATAAATGAATTATGAAGATGGACAATTTGTTATTCCTAACATTAAGATCCAGTGAGTATTTTAGGGAGATCTCTCTCACCACTTTTGTTTTGTTTTGACATCGAATTGGTTGGGTACTCTTGTTAAGTCTTTGGAAACACTAATGACCCACATGTAACCCCTGTTAAGGGCACATAAAATAGAGAGTCCTGATGCTGGGGGTTTTCTGTCCTGGTACCAGCTCTGGGAATTCCCAAAAAATGTTAGGGTGAGGTGTTGGATGGGGCCTGGCTCAGAGGACCATGAGGCTCATTTCTGTGCAAGACGGAAAAAAGAAAGAAAACATCTGACTACGCTTCCCCAAGTGGAACTTCAAGACGCCTGATAGACATTCCTTCTTTCTATATCCTGGAATTCATAAAGGTATTCTTACACAATAAAGTATTGCTCCAGCTTGTTAAACTTCTGTTTGTTGTTCTGAGGCACCACCAGTACAAATTAGCATAGAAACATGATGGCAGAAAAAGACCACATGGCCCAGCCAGTCTGCCCATCCATCCAATTAATTTAGCATTATAATTCTCATCACTTCCTTAGAGATCCCCTGTATTTATCCCTTGCTTTCCTGAATTCAGATACTATTTTTGTCTTCACCACTTCCACTGCGAGCTCTTTCCATGCATCCACCACCCTCTCTGTAAAGAAATATTTCCTAAGATTACTCCTGAGTTTACCTTCTTTCACCCTCATCTCATGACCCCTCATTGTGGAATCTCCTTTCCATTGAAAAAGGCTCATCTTCTGTGCATTTGAGATATCTGAGAAATTTGAACGTCTCTATCATATCTCCCCTATCTTCCTCTAGGGTATACATCTTTAGATCTTTAAGTCTATCTCCATATGCTTTAGAACAGGGGTCGGGAACCTTTTTGGCTGAGAGAGCCATGAACGCCACATATTTTAAAATAATTCCGTGAGAGCCATACAAGACCTACCAAATTAATTTACTACAACCCCCTACTCTCCTGACACCCCCCAAGACCTGCCAAATTAATTTACTACAACCCCCCACCCTCCTGCCCCCCCCCCCAAGACCTGCCAAAAGTCCCTGGTGGTCCAGTGGGGGGTCCAGGGCTCGCAGACAAATCTTTAATAAAAAAGTAAAAATCTAACAAAACCCCCCACCCTCCTGACGCCCCCCAAGACCTCCAAAATTAATTTACTACAACCCCCCACCCTCCTGACCCCCCCAAGACCTGCCAAATGTCCCTGGTGGTCCAGCGGGGGTCCAGGAGCGGTCCGGGAGCGATCTCCTGGACTTGGGCTGTCGGCTGCCAATAGTCAAAATGGCGCCGACGGCCCTTTGCCCTCACTATGTCACTGGGATCGACCAATGGCGACGGTAGCCCCTGTGACATAGTAAGGGCAAAAGGCCGTCAACGCCATTTTGATTACTGGCAGCCGACGGCCCTTTGCCCTTACTATGTCACAGGGGCTACCGTCGCCATTGGTCGACCCCAGTGACATAGTGAGGGCAAAGGGCCGTCGGCGCCATTTTGACTACTGGCAGCCGACAGCCCAAGTCCAGGAGATCGCTCCCGGACTGCTCCTGGACCCCCGCTGGACCACCAGGGACTTTTGGCAGGTCTGGGGGGGGGGGTCAGGAGGGTGGGGGGTTGTAGTAAATTAATTTTGGAGGTCTTGGGGGGCATCAGGAGGGTGGGGGGTTTTATTAGATTTTTACTTTTTTATTAAAGATTTGTCTGCGAGCCAGATGCAGCAATCAAAAGAGCCACAGCTGGCTCGCGAGCCATTGGTTCCCGACCCCTGCTTTAGAATGAAGACCATTTTAGTAGCCGCCCTCTGGACTGACTCTATCCTATTTATAATTTTTTGAATGTGTGGTCTCCAGTATTGTACACAGTATTCCAAGTGAGATCCCACCTCCCTTTTTCTGCAGTAATCATAAAACAATAGAGTGAGGATCCTACTCTAGAAAAACATCAGCCTGGGGAAAAGAGATCCCAAATCTTTATAGCAGCACAGCCATTAGAACTTTAACAGCTCCAGTAAGCCACACATGTGAAAGAACAAAGCCTCCAACTTAAGCCTATGATAAAACCAGGAGTGGTGTGTCCATTGGCTCAAACTTACTCCTGGGAGATCATTGTTCTAGTAATTAGAGGTATCCATTCTTTCTCCTAGTGCTCTAGATAAGCCACTAGTAAGTGCCTAAGAGCAATCCTTTGGCCCATCAGCATCCATAGTAAAATAGAAGGCAGAACCAGCAGACCTTAAGGAATTGTAAGCAGGTTAGGGGTGCAGGGATCTGTCTGCTACAAGACACTGCCAGTTGCCCTCCCACCTTACTTGCGATCCTAAGTCAGGGAAAAGGCGACGTGTATTCTCCTCAGAAATAGACTTTTATTTATCAGATTTGGCAGGACATAAACATTTAGAAAATAATAACAATTCCTATCCCTAACATCCTGCCACTAAGCACCAGTTTTCCTTAGAGAAAGTTCTGTATCATGGGTAGCTTCACACATGCCATAAACCTTAGCATGCTTAAGATATTAATACTCGTGGCTAACTTACTTACCCCTGATTCCAACTTCTCTGTTCACCTCTGAAGCAGGAAGCGGCTGGAGAAGGTGGGCAGGGCGGGTGCTGACAGAGTGGGCAAGCTGTGCAGGAAGTAGGCTTAGCTTCTGGCCCTGGTGCTTGCCAGACAGACTGGTTCTCACCCTTCCTTGTCTGACTCCGTGTCCCTCTCCGCACCTGAGCTGGGGTCTCCTCTCTCCCATCTCCTGGCCTCACCTGGTCTTCTCCCTTCTCAATAGCAGGGAGGGCCGGTTTGCCTCTCCATCCCCCTTTGCTTCCAGGGACGCCTCAGCACAGGTTCTCGCTCTCGGGGTTTTCTCCCCAGGTTTGTGTTCAGGGTTTGTGCCTCTTCTTCCCCCGGGGGTCCATTGCTTGCTTCCTGTTCTTTCTCCTCCCTCCCCTGTCTTATACTTTCCAGCTGATGGATGTGCATAACCTCATGCATAATCTGCTGGTGAGGAGGGGGTCTTTGCTGCATTGCAGGTCTTTTTCTCCCTCCCCAATACTTCAGGGGGGGGGTCCCTGCCACATTGCAGTCCTTTCCCCCCTCCCATTCCTTCGGGGGAGAACTGCCACGTCTGTAAGCCAAGCTGTGTGTCAGTGTTTTTCTCCATCTCAGGCTGCCCCCCCCCCCACTCTAAGGGTGAGGGTCTTGCTGACCTCTGCTTGCTTGGCTGTCCCTGACACTTGCTTACAATCTTAAGTGGTTGCCTCTCTGTCTGATTTATATTTGCACAGGACCTGACAAACAGGCACATCTGATAAGGTATCCTTCAGTGTATCAGGACACGGCCTCTTCATCTTCCACAGAGACAAGGTTTCAAGTTCAACTGGGCAAAGTTCCTTCTCATGCTGTAACAGTGTCTGGGGCCTGTCAGAATTTGGCCTGTGCATGGCTATTATATTTCATAACTGCTGCATCAGTGGTAAACATGAGATATCTCCCTACAGGATGTCCCCAGAACCCAGGATGGGTCCTGTTCTTGTGGCCTGCAGACTCCTAGAACAATGAATTCCTCTAGAATCCCTTCAGAAAAAAAAGCCGTCTACAGTCAGAAACTCATATTTACACAGAACATACCCCCTCTAAAGGGCATTTCTCCACTCACTTAAAGAAATAGTCAAAAAGAAGGTTACCATGTACTGCAGAACCATTCAGCCAATCTGGCTAATTGTAGAGGTTAAGCAGTAGAGGTAAAGCACAGTATACATTCTGCAAATTCAGACCAGGGCTGCAACAAATGTCATCACACCCTGCTACTTGTACATGACTTGAAGCTTTACAACTCCTATGATCATTATTCAGAGTAGTGAAGAGTTTTGCAGATGACATCTGACACGGACATATGTACTAAGGTGACCTTTCTTAAAGGAAAGCTATGCAAAACTGGAAACAGCTTCTAACTGAAGACTGTAGTATAAAGGAAACCAAGCTGAAAGGTGTACGTAAATATCTAGAAGCAGAGCAAGGTGTGACAATGCAGCACAAATCGCTGAGAGAAAAGATCACAAAAAGTACTACAGGAGGCTGAAACTGATATTGAAAAGTGCTTTTCCTGCATGGAATAAAATGCAAGCCATCAATCAATTTACAATCTCTGCACTTTCATACAGCTTTGGCATCATAGATTGATGCCATAAACATTTTTAAAAAATTGAATGCAAGAACAAGAAAAGTCCTTTATGCCTATGAGGTAATCTATAAGAACCAGTGTATTCTGAGACTGGTGGAATGGGTCTTATAGAAATAGATTACATATATAGAGCTGCTATCATATGTTTCCAGGCATACTTAACAGCATCAACAGAACCAAATACTCAGAAAGCGCTGAAGTACAAAAGTGAATGGCCAAAATCGGTCTCCATTCTTAAACTTGGACAAGTGTTCTGATGAACAGAAGGAATGAGTGAGGATCCACCAGAAACACCAGAGAAAAGAAGCAAGAGAATTTGCAAAAGCAGAGGGAAAAAATAACTCTTTAAAGAATCCTACCAGCAAACAAGGAAAACCAATTGGTTAAAGCAGAAAAACAGTGGGGGAAAAAGAGAGTTTACTTCAGAAACTGCAGAGACATCAAAATCTGATACAGGAACAGCTAAGGAGAGGCGAATCTAGATCCAAGGAGGAGCACAGCCAACATGAAAAATTAAAAATGTTAAAGATACCCAAATGAGGATTCTGTGAAGGAGAACTGGAAAAGGCTACACATCTCAGTGCACAACAAGGTGGCACAGCTCATCCACTGGAAACTGTGTAAACACTGTCACATCTCCGTACCAGAAAACCACTGGGATCACCACCCTGAGAGAACTGTAGAGAATGAAGTTGTGTATACCTGGGACATTCCCATTCCCAACCCATAAAGAGCTTATTGCTAGAAAGCCAGACACTGAGCTAAAGGAGAAAACACAAGCATGGCTTTGCTGATAGAAATGTCTGTGGAACCCGAGATAAAAGGGAAAATCAAGTACTGTTAGGGATGCAATCGGAGTCCGAGAAAATGTGTCAGAAAGATAGAGAAATAGTCCCAGTTGCATTATTGAGTGCCACTGGCCGGATTAAAAAGAACTTGCAGGTGCATCTTGATATGCTGCCTGTACGTATCACATCCTATGAACTTCATATGCTGTTCAAAGATTGATATCCTTTATGCACTTAACATAACCGTCTTGCATAGGTTATCAGGGATGCCCATTGTTAATGAAAATGTGAAGGCTGGTGGTCAGGGAGCTGGCCTTGGACTGTGGTTGACTTAGCAGAAGCTTATTTTCTCTGCCCATTACATATCTTGTTTGTATCTTTTGAAAGCTCTCTTCTCCCCCTCAGAAGAGTTGATCACAAAAACAATGTGTTTGAATGTGTGCTGTGCCTGAAAAAGACCTCCAGTCCCATCTGTAAGGGCAGAACTCAAAGCAGGTGGGGTTTTTCGTGAAATGGGTGGAGAGAACTCTAGTCAGCTCTGATTGGCCAACGGGCAGCCCCGTGTGAGCGAGTGGAGCCAGGTGCGGTGTCCTCCCCCGCCCCTGCATGTTAGGGACAGCTCCAGGAGGCAGTGTGCAGCTGAAAGTGAAATCCTTGCTGCCAGCTTTGTGTGTGGCTGCCTTGTGAAGCCAGCAGCCGCCGCCAGTTACTGTATCGGAGGGGGAAACACTCACTTCGCCTCGGTGCCAAGAAACAGAGCCGCTTTTCTGCTCCTTCCCCCTCCCCGGGCTGCAGATCCGCCTTGAAAGCCAAAAAGGCAAAGCAGCAAACTGCGGAGCCCAGAGCAGCCCCTGTCATGCAGGATGGGGCATGCAATGTGGCTGAATTAGGGAGGGGGAGGCGGACATGGAATAAAGACGATATCTGGGAGCTGACTTTCGCTCCAGCAGGAAACGAGAGAGCCTTCTAGAAAAGCACGAGGGACGTCCAAAGCTGCAGAGATGCAAACGTAGCAAAGCTCTGCGAACCCCCCCGAGCAGCAGCGCCTGTCCCGGGAGGATTCCGTCACTGATTAACCCCTGGGGCAAGGGACGGGGAGATGCCCCCGCCTCCAGTAAGGAAACCAAGATTTGTCTTCCCAAATAAACTCAAGTGGATTAATAAGCAATAAAGCCCCCCCCGCCCCCCCTGTCGGGGGAGTGGCAGCTTGCATTTCACATCCTGATTGCACCTCTCTCTCTCTCTGCGGCTGTCACGGTAGAGGACGGTGCCAGCCCTGCGCCCCTCGCCGGCTCCTCTGCCCCCCCACTCCCCCCGCTCGTGCCCGGCGCTTTTCTCTGCTAAGTGAACGTGTGGGAAGTGCCCTGCAAGGGGGGGACCTGCGTGAGCAAAGCCGGGGAAGAGAAGCGCCAGCACCTCCTCGTCTGTGGCTAAGGAAGAGCGCGGCGATTTCCCCGTCTGGAGGAGGAGGAGGAGGAGGCGGCACTGCCCGAGAGGATGAGCAGCAGATAGGAAGGGGATTGATCGGATGGATAAGGAAAGTCCGATTCCCACGGGAGACTTCCCCCGCTCATCCTGAAAGGCTCGGTCCAAGCGAGCGGCTGTGAGTGGGGGAACCTGCTCCCCCCCCCCCCCCCCCGAGCCAGGGGCAGAGTTGGTTCATTCCGGCTGCAGGAGCGCAGCCCTCAATGTGCGTGGCGGCTGCGAGCGCAATCTCTGCCCGCCTCGCCAGCGATCGGATCCGGGCTCGGGGAATCGGACATGCACCCCGCCTCGGGATGCGCGGCTGCGCGGCATCGGGAGGGACGGCGGCCGGCCCTGCAGCTCCTGCTCCTCTGCTGGGGGCTCCTGGCCGCATCGGCGACGGGTAAGTGCCCGGCAGGGACGGCGGCTCCTGGGGGCCGAGGTGAGGGATGGGCCGGGCCGTTCTGGCAGACGCGTCGGAGGCAGCAGCAGCAGCGGCTTCGCAGGCTCCCTGCTGCTCTGTAAATGCAGCGCAAAGCCCTGACCGCTGGCTCTCTGCCGAGGCCAAACCCTTCAGCCCCTCTCAGGCTTGCATTGAAGGTGCCAGAAGGCGATGAAAGGAAACGTTTCGCTGCAGTGCAGCCTTGCCACGGACACTGCCTGCTGCTGCTGCTGCTGCACAGTCCCTAAAATGCCAAAGTTTTACTTGAATGCCCCCCCCCCTCCCCCTCTCAGTACATTTGGTAGTTCCCTGCTTTTCAGTCGTGATGAATGGAAATGTCTCTTGACACCGGAAAGGACCGGGACTGCTTTCAGAATGGGCGCGCAATGGTGTGGTGGTTTATTTGCGCGGCTGCCGCTTCTCATTTTGGGTCTCAGTGCCGGTGGGGCAGGTCCTGCTGGGAGGGGACCCGGCCACTGTTACAAAGCACAGACTCCTGGCACTGCTCCTTCGTCGCTCCCAGAAAAGGGGGGGGGACGACGACTTATTGGATTGGCTTTTGGTTTTTTTGCAGCAAATTTCCTGAGCCCGCGTAGAGAGAGCTCTGCTCGGAGATAGCTGCGGCGGCGGCGTTACAAGGAGAGGATTATGTTTCAGTATTGCTGCTTCCTACCGCTAGGCGAGAAGAGTCTAGCGCTGCAGCGCTGCTTTCCTTCCATCTTATCCCTGACTCCTGACATCGCTCTGCATGTAGCGCTGCCAAGGGCTGCACTTCGCGCCCTACATCGCGCTCCTGACCAGAAAGTACAACCAACTTTCGGAAGGGATTTTAAGGTGGCTCCGCTGGGCACTCGCACGGAGGGCTGAAGCTCAGCCTTGGCACCGTAGAGTGGCACTGAGCCGAGTCACCCGTTGTGTGGCACCGGAGCCACGTCCCAGACTCGGTGGGAAAACCTCGCCCCCTCGGAGCCCACATCCCGAGACGTTTGGGAAATATTTCCAAGGATGGCCTTCGCTTCATTGCCCCATAGCGTCAGGCGTTATACCCGAATGCACTGCAGGGGGGGGCCCTGGCCACATCGGATCTGCATGGGCCAAGTACTGCGATGGGGCTGCAATAGCCGAAGAATAGCACAGTTTGAGCGGTTTTCTGGGGGAATCTGTGGAATTCTACACTAAAAGTGAATTCTATATTTGCCTGTGCCTGAATGAAGCTACTTAGTGTTTCCAAATTGCAGAACAGAGAGATATATAAATATATATACCGTATATATATATATGTGTGTGTGTGTGGCTATTAATAGTTCATGTACTACAGAAACGTTAGATGAGCATTTACTTGGTGTGGTTTTTTGTTTTGGAGGCGGGCTTGTATTTTTCTTATTCTTAGCAACAGTTGTCATAAGTGGGCTGTCTGACAGGGGTGCATTTACACACATTATTTGCAGAGGGTCGGTTTTTTTACGTTTGTTTGCAGAGCATTGTAAAAGTATGAGATGCATTTTTCATGAAATGTTTAGATTTGAAGGGAAGTTGCATGCCAGGCAAATGGAAAGGTATGCAAGTAGGGTAATATATCCATTTTTAAAAGCCATTGTTCCAGCCATTTGCACCTGGTAAAAGGGAGAATGACCCCAGTGCTGCCTGTATAAGCACCTCCTGCCTCCCCTCCCCCAGTGGCAGTGAGGGCAGTGCATTTCTCTTAGACAGGATGCCTGTTCATTTGTAGCTGAGCCTTGTCTGCGGTTTCGGGATTGGAGTCACCTATCCATAGAGCAAATTAATTTACAGGCACGTGTATCATAATGAAGCAATTAATACCTGAAGTCCGGTGGTTCTGTTGTTCTGACTTTTGGGATATGCATTTTTTATTTATTTATTTTTTGCAAAAAGATAAAACCATCCAGAGAAAGAGAGAGGTAATAGTCGGCTGTCTCTTGTAAGAATGTGCTCCAGGGTTCTCCGTCCTCTGGTGTGAGAGAGAAGCAAAGAGAAGATGTGGAGGAAACCCAGGGAAGCACTGGTCAATGGAAATGCTGCTTCTTACAGCAGAAAACCGCGGTTTACTGTAAGCCATGTATTCTTCTCTGAAATTAAGCAGGCTGCCTCCTAGTTAGCTGCTCAGACAAAATGATCCCTTCCAGAGAAGGGGAGCCCAGGTAATATGAATTGAAAACATACCAAGGGACACAGGAGATTCTCACAAATCTGAAAATGTTGGAAAAGTCCAGAAGATATTGTGTCTAAGGTATGCTCTGTGTGCTAAGCAGAAGCAAAGGCAATAGAGAAGGATAAAAACAATCTGAGAAGGGTGGAAGATAAGGGTAGGGTGGGAGATAGGACTCTTGTTCTGCTACCTCATTGCATAACCCAGAGAGAGAGAGTGTGGGTGTGTGTGTGTGGGGGGGGGGGGGGGTGTCTGTGTATGTGTGTGTGGGAGGGAGGGGGTGCTCTGGATTTTGCTGAGATATTTTATGATACTGTGACTCACGTGATTAATAGGGAAAACAATGAATGTCACGGTTGCACTTGAAGATGTGACAGACCAGCCATCTCGCACCATGGCAATACTGTGCTCACTAGCAGATGTAAGACACTGCTGCCATTACTGAAGGCATAAGAAGTTAAGGCTATAACATGCTGTCCATGTATGACAGAGATGATCACAAAGTGTCCTGTTTAAACTGCTGCTGCACTTATTCTGCTCCTGGTGGAGGGGAAGCTACCTAGAAAGCTGGCATGCGTGGTCCCTTTGGCATTGATCGTTCCTTTGGTTGGTGTGGACCCGCAGGATGCCAGTACTGCTGCTCAGATGCAGATGGCCTCTCAACGTGGGCACCCCATGTGGATTCTAGCTTTTTTATTTCCAGGATTGTGCAGGTGCAGATTTATCCATCTTCAGTTCCTGGATTTCTCAGAAAAACCCATTGCTTAAAGGAGCAAAGGAACTTAGAATTATTGTTTTAACTTTTCTGTTCGGCTGAGATGCATGGAGTAGAGGTGCAGATGTTCAATTGATTTTATTTGTTTTTGGGGGTTTGTTTTTCGCTTCAACTTGTATGTATCATTGGCAATGTAATTACTGATGTAGCAATAATTTGAATACTAGATGGTATTGAATCTGTGATCACATGTCCTGAGTATCATTGCTTTCCCTAGTTGGATGAGTAGAGTAAGAAGATGTGAATCTACCCACACAGATTGAGTCTACTCAGACTTGTAGAAATAATTAAGAAGACCAGATTTTGATCTTTAGTGATCAGTTTGAAACCTTTATAGGGCTGGAGCTCACCTAGCTTAAGCCTAGGATGTAGAACAGTTTGTTATCCCTAGGATGTATTATCTCCATACCCACTAAAGTGCTTATCACCTGATGCTCACAACGCAATCTGTTCTGTTCTCAAGGCTTCCTGTGTTTATAGCTCACATGGCCTCATGATGGCATATCCATAGATACCTGTGATATGAGAGCCTTCCAATCTTTACATGATTTAATGCAAAAGAAAAAAACAATAGCCAAATGTGCCAGAAGTTGCTAAGAACAAGATGATCCCTTTACACTCTTTTTAGGGACCAAGGGACACTTAGCAGGTTTCACAGTGCTTTAATGGGCACTAGTATATAAGTGTGGAAGTATCAGGCAATGCATAGGTAATGATAGGACATATTGCTGGCATTTATACAGCTAAAGAAACACAAATCAGACTTAGGGCTATGTAAATAAGGGAGGGACAAGCCAGGTCAGACTGACTTTGCAACCAGTTTCAGATATACATTTACAACTATCGCTGATTTTGATCTCATGCTTTTTGAATTGGACTTCTAAATTATGTGAGTTAGCTTATCAAAATCCAAGCCATCTTTGCTCGGTTCCTACTTGCATGATTTTTTTTTTTTAACCCACATTTACATGACTAGGACAAGATGCTCATTTGGTACCACCCTGCTTCAAACTCTGTTGTTTAAAGTCATTGGCTGTGTGGGAAAGCAGCTCTCTGTCCACCACCTAGGCTCAGCTGAACTGGCTTGCATCAGAAATACAGATTTTTTTTTTTTTTGTTTGGAAGAAAAACAACCGATCTTGAATCAGAAATAATGCAAGCCAGCACAACAACATGAATTCTGCCCCAGGACAACATAAGCTCTCTTCACTACAGCTAAATCTAGTCTTCTGTTTTGGAAGCCACAGGTGAGGTGGATGTTAAGAACATAAGAAAATGCCATGCTGGGTCAGACCAAGGGTCCATCAAGCCCAGCATCCTGCTTCCAACAGTGGCCAATCCAGGCCACAAGAACCTGGCAAGTGCCCAAACACTAAGTCTATTCCATGTAACCATTGCTAATGGCAGTGGCTATTCTCTAAGTGAACTCAAAAGCAGGTAATGGACTTCTCCTCCAAGAACTTATCCAATCCTTTTTTAAACACAGCTATACTAACTGCACGAACCACATTCTCTGGCAACAAATTCCAGAGTTTAATTGTGCGTTGAGTAAAAAAGAACTTTCTCCGATTAGTTTTAAATGTTGTTTTCCATTGGCATGGAAATGAATATTATTTATCAGGCCTGAGCCGCCCTCCACAGAAGTACACAGTAAACTGACTCCTCCCCCCCCCCCCCCCCCCCACTGGATATACATCTGAAGCTGTACATTGAGCCTTTACAAATGGCATTAAAAGGCAGGTGACGCTGGTGTTCAGGTGAAGAGGTTGAAAGAGCTGCCAGGTGGCATGGGAAAGTGGGATCATGGAGCTCAGTATTAGAAGATTAGCACGAGAAATGATGCTTAGCTCCCAAGGAGCCCAGTGGGCAGTTCCTTGCTCATCTGACGTTCTGTCTGCTTCTGCCCGATTACCTACTGTACAGAAGAACCGTTCTTCGTCAGGCATTCAGGAGGTCTGCTGGGCTGTGGCTAAAGAAGCCTTTTCTATGCAACGCCGCCTCGCTGTGTTTCGACAGGCAGATGCTTCGTAGGAGGCCTTTAAATAATGGAAACCTTGTGTGATCCAATCTTCCAGAGACGACATGGATCTGTAAATTCTTATTGAACGTGATTTCACTCATTTAAAAGAAGATCATCCGTGTGCCCAGAATAAATACATTTCAAGTGATGCCTCATCTTGCCAAAATCCCCAGACCAAGAAGTAGGGACTTACAAGTCCTAAGTGTTTTTTTTAGTTCACTTTTTCTCCCTGTGTCTCTGGGACTCGGCTGGAAATAATAAGACATTTGTCTTACGCTGGTTTTGATGGTCAAGAAGAGGGAAAAAACCCCACATGTGGCCTGTCAGATAAAGTTATGGTGGCATTTTATTGTGAGGATGAGTACAGATTAAAACTGATAGCCAAAAATGCTAGCTTTGTTTTCCAAAGAGAGTTAGCTGATACATCCCGGCGCTTGCTGGACGGGTTAGCATCAGCTGCACTTTTTTTCCATGTTGTAGACTTGTAGATTTGACCTGGAAATCAGTAATCCATTTCAAGAAAAACAATTTGAAGGCCTGATCCCCATATGGAAAGGGGAATTTTGTCAAAGATAGTTACAGACTGAGTAATAAAAATACCTAAGTATTTTTTTGGGGAGGACACTGATACTGGATGAGTGCTCAGCACTGTTTTTTGCCACCAGAAAGACATCGTCAGTCTTAGCTATCAGATATGATGATTCATTTATAAAAGGCACTGACTGGTGCAAATGTACAACTGGGACTGTTTTTTCCATGGTAAACTTACTCTTTTTTTTTTTTTTTTTATCTATTTGCTAATGACCCTCGGTCAAAAGAGATGAATATTGCATCTATATAAACATGTCTCAGAAGCTGATTGGGAGCAGATGCCTGTTAGTGCTGGTGCACCAGATTCAAGAAGATAATTTTGATGCCAGAAATGAGCGTGCACCGTACTAATTCCTAGTGCGAATTAATTTTTTAAAATTAATTTTGCTTTTGTGAACACATAAGGGGTTTGCTTTTGTTTCACAAACTGAAATGCAGACAGGCAGTGAAATTATCTTATTTACATAAGAGCCTGGAGTTAATGCTGTTGCCTGTATTGTACTTTTGGCTTATTAAACTTTCCTTCCCTTAAGGACATCAGAGGCAAGGAGCAAGCAAAAGCATTTAGTGATCTTCTGATAGACGTTTATAAAATTAGAAGTCTGTGGAACAAGTAACATCTTTAAAGATTAGTTCCTTCACTATAACTATCTTATGTTAAGACAGTTTTAGTGTATTGTAATTTTAGTGCTGCGTTCGGCTGGCCGTGGTTCATCCCACGATCGGCCACCCTCGCCTCTCTTCTGCTCGCAGCACTGCCTCCGACCCTGAAGACGCGGCCACCCGCCACGAAGGCCCGACACGCAGAACTAGGGCCGCTGCTCAGTGGAGCGACGCGTCCCTAGGCACGTACATGCGTGACGCATCATCATTTAAAGGGCCGGTGGCGGGAGAAACCACCGCAGTGCCCACTGAGGATATCACAGGCCTGCTCATTCCTGCTATGGACACCTCAGCAGTGGGTCCTGCTCTTTGAGCTACAGGTTGCCACGTTCGTGCTGATTCCTGTCCTGCTTGTGTTGCTGCTACCTGTTCCTGCTTCCTTGCTCTTCCTGCGTCTTGCTTGGTGGTCCCTGTCCAACTGTTCTTCCCAGCCTTCCTTCCTCTGGATTGACTCTCCGGCTTTGAACCTTGGCTCGCCTCCTGATTTCGTCTTCGTTTGGATTCTTGGCTGATCTCGGACCTCCTCTCGACCTTGCTGACTTCCGCCTGCCCTGACCCCGGTCTGAACGGATTGTCTTCTCCTTACTGGTCTTCGTCCTGTACATCGGACTCTTCATCACCCAGAGGCCCCCGCCTAAGTCCAGCTGGCCCTGGCACCCAAGAGCTCAACCTGTGGGGAACGTGGGCTGGTAGTGGTGAAGCTCTAGTTGGGCCTCTGCACTGACCAGCTCTGCTTGGTGATGGAGAGGATCTGCAGGGTTCCCTCCCCATGGGTAGCACTAACCTTACCTCAGCCAAAGGATCCACAATTGCAACATTTAGTTTTTTTTATTTAGTTTTTTATTTTTAATTCTTTGATTTGTATTTTATGCTGTAACCTATTGATGTTTGTTATTGTATTGTACAGACACTGCCTTGGTTCTTGATTGGAAGATAATGTATTTGATAATTTAATTGTAACCTCATCCCAGTGTGCTTGTCCTGCTTGGGTGGGGCCATAAAATAATTTGTAAACTCTTTGTGGCAGGGACCCTAGCTAACTCTTCTCTGCGCCTCTTTCCCCGTTCCCCAGGGTGTGGATTCTTTTGGGTTGGGGGGGAAAGGTTTACTTTCAGGGCCCAGTGCAAGGGTGACTTCCTCCTAACTGAAATATCCCTGGGAGAAGACTAATCTCTTCTTCGCTGCTTGCTAGGTGCCAAAAACCACACAGGATGAAGTGGGTTAGTGTCCAAAATAAAACTTTACTGTTCAGAAGTTAGGTGCATAATGGCACAGGAACTCTGACGTCAGCACTGCAGGCTTGCTTTCTTTGCTTACAGGCTTTAACCTCTATCTGTGCAGGAATCTTTCAAACGGGCAAGGGATCCATCCACCCTAGCTCCAGTGGGCAGGGAATCCCTAAGATGGTTGGGAAACCCCCTGCCAGAGGGGTTCATCCACAGAGAGTAAATCCTCTCTCTCTCTCCCCGGGGTCTGAAGACGCTGGATGGGTGTCCTTCAGACTATAGATAGTCTCCTACTCACAGTGAGTAGGTCTTCAGGATCTTTTTCCTGTTTGGGTGGGATCTGGTGTCCTAACAGCAGCTTGGACTGTTCCTCCGCTCCAGACAGGAAGGAGGGCAAAAGTCTTACGGCCGGGCGCTTAACCAAAACTCTTCAAAAACAATACTAAGACCAGAGTTGTTCCTCGCAGGGGGTCCCCACCTTGGTGGGCAGCTCATCCGTATCCCTAGGTGTCCCAAACACAGGATTCCCCGTTTCCTGAGCCCAAGAAAGGCCCAGGTGTCCAGCAAGGCTCCTACCATGTAAAAGGCCAAAATATTCCCAGGACAGCCAGTCTGCACCTTGGGAGAAGAGCACAGCATAGACGCCCTCGACCCGTCCCGAATGATGGAGCCCAGATCCCCAGGTAGGCCAAAAATCTCCAGCCTTCCTCTAGAAGTGCAGTTTATCCTGCCCTCCCTGTAGAAAGCTGCTCTCTAAGCTCACAGCAGGGGCTGCGCTGTGGGCATCCATTTCACTAGCTGCACTAATGGCATATCCCTGGGATTACTGGCAACCGAAAATGGCTCGCGGTTACATAATTATCAAATTAAATCAACTGAATGAAGAGCTGTTATTTAACCTTTCAAATAGTTCTAAAACTAGGGGACTCTCCATGAGATTAGCAGATTTAAAACAAATCTGAGAAATTATTTTTTCACTCAGCAAACTGTTGAATTTGTTGCCAGAGGATGTGGTCGATGCATCTTGCACAGCTGATTTAAAAAACAGGTTTGGATAAGTTATTGGAAGAAAAGGCCATAAACCATTATTCTCCTAGGTGGTGCTCACACATGGGTGGCATCATCCGATGGAGCCCCAACACGGAAAACGTTTGTCAAAGTTTCTAGAAGCTCTGACTGGGACACTGAGCATGCCCAGCAAGTCACTATCTACACGTCCACACGAGGTCCCCCTTCAGTTTCTTTTTTTCTGCAAAGTAAATGCCTCGCAGTTCTGGAGCTCTGCTCTTTGTTTTTCTCCAAAAAGTGATCCCAGTCATTTTTCGACTCTTTCCCTGCACCGGGTCGCTCTTCCCCGGTCGGTGCTGTCCAGCGGCATGGTAGGTGCACTTTTTGCCCTTCTTTATGGTCGATTTCCGGCGTGTCGCTCCTCAGTGGCCGCCAGCCATCAACTGCTCGCCGGCTGCTTTTTGTGGCGTCTGGTTTTTGACGGTGCTCCCAGTGCACGTGGACCATGTCTATTACTGATCTGCATGAGGTCTGTATCCTCTGCCTGGGGCCGTCACACGATGTCCGCAGGTGCCATCTGTGTGATCAGATGACCCCCAAGGGCCATCGTGCACAGCTGGATAAGATGGAAAAGCTTTTTGGATCCACTCCAGCGTCAGGTGCGTCACCTCCTAGAGGCTGAGGGGAACCATTGGATACTCCATCCCTGTCGTCTTGCGATAGGTCGTCTCCGATGTCGTCGCATTCCAAGGCGTCGGGATATTCAGCTTTCTCAGCGCTGGAGAAAGCCCGGACCGACCACTGCCACAAACACTGTCAGCAGTAGCCGTCGTGTTATAATTAGTGAGGTTTGGGTGGACCCTTGGACACTGTGGCAGCTGACCACGCCCATGGGAGGGAAGTCCCGTGAGGGGCCACAGGTCAGGCTCAGCTCTTGGACACACAAACACAGATTTATCTTTATTTAGACAGTTTGAGAAGTCACCAGAGGTGGCAGTAGTGAGTAGAAGATGTAGCCTGGATGGACCAGTATTCCCCAGGGCGCTGGAATAGCGGTTCCTCCAGTAGCAGTGCTGTAGTGGAGAGAACTGAGAAAGTGAGTACAATAGAACACTCACAGAGTCCCAAATATGGAGAAGCCCCGAGATAGGGAGAGCTGGCCCTCGAGGAGCGAGTACCAGATCCCTGAGAGCAGGGAGACTTGTTGGCAAAGTACTCACACAGCGGTTCCACGTAGGAGATGGCACTGGCGCTGGAACGGAGGCAGGGCCTCGAGGAGCGAGTACCTGGTTCCAGGGAGACAGCTCTGAGGAGTAGATGATAGTAGTACTCACTGATGGTGTCTGTAGCAAATTCTTCCAAGTAGAAGAGGAGATAGATGCAGGCAGCGGGTCAGGGAACATGGGCCCTCGAGGAGCGAGTATTGGTTACCTGATAGCACCTGAAAGAAGCAAAAGAGGCCCCCGAGGAGCGGGTACTCCGTTAGCAGAAAGAGTCCAATGGAAGTTGGAAGGCAGAGTAGCTGGGTACGGAGAGCGATTCCTATCCGTAAGAATTCCCCTTGCTAACTCAATGGCTAGCAATAAAGTGTAGGCTTAAATATCCAGGCAGCTTGATGTCATCACAGGGGGACGTCCCTGAGGAACGCGCCAATGAGGAAATAAGAATGAGGGCCACGCGGTGCACGCACCCTAAGGTACCTGTAGAACATGGCGGGAGGCAGCGCCCAAGCCGGTCCTGGGACGCTGGAGAGGATGGCAGGCGGGCGCTGCGGCAGCCAGGCGTCCGTGAAGAGCAGGAGGAGCTGCAGAAAAGGATATGTAAGCGGAGTGAAGCTGTCGGGAAGTGACGGTCGCAACACGTCGATGCACTGTCCCAGAACCGAAGCAGCATCGGCGGTCACCGTGCTGCCTCTGAAGCGACCATGTAGGGAAGAGGCATTGGCCTCTATCAGACCTGGGAGTTGATACCTCCTCCTTCTTCCGTTCTCACTTCACCGGACTTTCAGGAGGAGTTGATCCGCAGGGTTCAGATTGCAGTGCTCCAAGCCCTGTGGGGTATTGAACCGCCACTATTTCCCATGCCGGTGCCGGAGCCTGCGCCGTCTCTTTTGGTGCCCCTGCTAGAGCATCTGGACATCCTTCTAGGCGTCCTGACACAGCCAGTGCTGGGAGGATCATCGGTTCCTCATGGCCTCCAATGCCCCCCTCCAGAGCGATACCCATTATTGGATCCTCTGAGGAGGAAGACGTACTGCGGCTGTCAGTGTCTACGTGACCACTGGGCCCGTGGCCGGATTTTCCCGGTCCTATTCTTGGGCCATCGGGGAGTTCAGTGCCTTTGGTGCCTATAATACCCTTGGGGCTGTCGATGCCCCCAGTGCCTTTGATGACCTCAATGCCCAAACCGAGAGGCCTGGGCAGGGACCATCCTTGCCAGCCCACAGGGGACCTTAGCGAGGAAGAGGCCCCATATGACCTCTGGGAGAACAATACCTTGGAGTCTTCTTCATAGGACTCCAAAGATATTCTTTCAGAGCCTTCTCCTCCAGATGAGAGGCATAGATCTCCCCTGGAGGATCTTTATTTTGTAGACTTTGTCTGGGCCATGGCTGAAGCCATTCCATTCCAGCTCCTCATGGAAGAGGACACCCATCACAAAATGCTGGAGGTCCTCCAGTTTGTAGATGCTCCAAAGGAAATAGTAGCTGTCCCAGTCCATGATATTTTTAAGAAACTTTTCAGGATCTAGGAACACCCATGTACATCCCTCTGGTTAATTGAAAGGCAGATGCCATCTACCTGGTCCAACAGGCTTTGGGTTTTGAGAGTTGCCATCTCCCACACCAATTGGTTGTGGTGGAGTCCGCCCTTAAAAAGGCCAAGTGCTCTCACACCCACACCTCTGCCCCTCCAGGGAGAGAGCATGGGGCCTTGGATGCCCTGGGTAGGAAGTTGTTTCAGGGTGCTATGCCCATTGCCCATATCACCTCGAACCAACTATATATGACCCAGTATAACTGGAACCTGTGGAAGCAGGTCCAGGAGCTGACAGAGTGCCTGCCTCAACAGCAGCAAGATGCGTTCTCAGCAGTAGTTCAGCAGGGTCTGGAGGCAGGGAAAACACAAGGTGAGATCCACCTACAATGTTTGAGACAGCAGCGAGGGTGGCTGCCTCTGCTATCGGTGCCTGCAGGATGGCCTGGTTCCGTGCCTTGGACCTTCAGCGGGAGGTCCAAGAAAAGTTGGCAGATCTACCCTGTATGGGTGAGAATCTCTTCAGGGATAAGGTCAAGGACGTAGTGGCTCAATTGAAGGATCACCATGAGACCCTGCAACATCTGTCAGCTAGTGTTTCCGACCTGCCATTCTCAGTCGGGAAATCCTCAAGACAAAGCTTGAGGAAATCATTCTATTGCAAGAGGAAATACTATCCTCCTGCCTCATAGGTTCACATGCCCCACGCTGGTTCCAGAGGTCACTCCCATCAGCAGCGGACCCCCAGGCCTCAGCCAGTCCCCCAGCAGAGTCCTGCCATGGGGTTTTTACTGGGAGCGAGGGAGCATGAACCAGATTTCCCAACCCTCGGCATCCTGCCCCCCGATCGGAAGCAGGCTATGTCACTTTGCGCACTTCTGGCCCCACGTGGGTTCTCATGATCGTTCACCAAGGATACCAGCTAAATTTCAGGAACATTCCTGCGGACTCTCCCCCAAGTCCATCATGAGCTTCGTCTGCTCCTCAGGAAATATTTCTAATAGAGCTCTCCGCCCTTTTAACAGCCGGAGCGGTGGAACCCGTCCCCCTCCACCAGCGGGCAGGGGGTTCTACTCTCAGTACTTCCTGATACCAAAGAGAACTGATACCAAAGAGAACCCTATGCCCTATCCTTGACCTGAGAGTCTTGGGCAAATTCCTTCAAAGAGAAAGGTTCAAGATGGTCTCTCTGGGCACCCTGATCCCGCTCCTTAGAAAAGGAGACTGGCTCTGTTCCCTTGACCTGAAAGATGCCTGCGCCCACATTGTGATCTTCCCGGGTCACAGGAAGTATTTTCGCTTTGTGGTGGGAAAGGATCATGTTCAGTATCGAGTGTTGCTATTCGGCCTTGCATCAGCCCCCTGGGTCTTCACCAAGTGCCTGGCAGTGGTAGGGGCACATCTCCGACATCAGGGAGTGCACATGTTCCCCTACTTGGACAACTGGCTGGTCAAAAGTGCAACTTAGCAGGGGGCACTGCGCTCCTTATGTCTGACCATCCAGATGTTGCAGTCTCTGGGGTTTGTCATCAGTTACCCCAAGTCCCACCTCAGCCTGTCGCCACACCTGGGTTTCATCGGGGCCAGGCTGGACATGGTTCAAGCCAGGGATTTTCTGCCCTGCGATTGAGCCCTTACCCTCTCATCCAAGGAGACAAACTTGGTCCGCAGCCATCAACAGGTTTCTGCTCATCTGATGCTTTGTCTTTTGGGCTACATGGCTGCTTCTGTCCATGTCACCCCCTTAGCCCGCAGGGCACAATGGACCTTGTGGTCACAGTGGCAGCAGGCATCCCAGGACTTCAGGGTGTGTGTCCACGACATGCCACCTCTTCGACTTTCTCTGTCCTGGTGGAAGGATCTGTCCAACTTGCAGCAGGGGGTCCCTTTTCAGGCTTCCCCACCTCAGGTGGTGCTTACCACCGATGCCTCCCCCCCCCGGGTTGGGGGGCATATATGGACGACCTCCATACGCAGTTTCAATGGCTGGCTCAGGAAGCTCTATGTCAGATCAACTTCCTGAAGCTTCAAGCAATTTGCTACGCCCTTTGGGCATTTCAAGACTATTAGTCTCACAAGGCAGTCCTGTTTCGGATAGACAATCAGGTAGCAATGTGGTACATCAACAAATAGGCAGGCACTGGGTCCTTCTCTGTCAAGAAACAGTGTAGATTTGATCCTGGGCTCTGTTGCAGGGCATGCTCCTGAGAGCGATGTACCTGGCCAGAATGGAGAATGTGATAGCGGGCCATCTGAGTCAAGCGTTCCGCCCACAGTGTGTTCCAGTGGTCACTGGATCCAGCAGTGGCGGCCCAGATCTTCCACTGGTGGGGAACTCTGGAGGTGGATCTCTTTGTCTCCTCCTACAACTGGGAGGATATCCTAAATTATGGGATACCTCACCAAGTTTTACTATTATGACTTTCTAACTGTACAACAATTTGTGAGTGCAAACGTTTCTTGTATTTATATTGTTCCTTTAATATTTCATTATTATTACGTTAAATTGTATCTATAATATTTATTTATTACTATGTTAAATTGGCATTCGGTTCTATTGTTCAATGTAAAGCCCCTTTCTCTTTTTTGGGCATTTTATCGTTTTATGTAAACCGGAGTGATGTGTAGTTCTTACAAGAACTTCGGTATATAAAAATTAAAAATAAAATAAAAATAAAATAAAAATACAACTGCAAAGTGAGAACATTTTGCTCCCTGTTCAGGACAGACAGTCTTCCAGCCTTGGACACCTTTGTCCGACATTGGGGCATGGGTCTCCTGTACACGTATCCTCCTCTTCCTCTGGTCATGAAGACTCTCTTGACGCTCCAGCAGGACCAGGGGACCAAGATTCTTGTGGCCGCTTATTGGCCCAGACAGATATGGTTCTCACTCCTTCGGGACCTGTCAGAGAACCCATCCATCTGGGGACCTCTCCCAATCTGATCGCACAGGATCTGGGCAGACTGCACCATCCAAACCTCTGGGCATTAGCCTTGATGGCCTGGATGTTGAGCGCCTAGTCCTGCAGCCCCTGGATCTCTCAGATGTTGGTAGCTTCCAGGAAGCCTTCCACCAGGAAGTCTTATCGATTTAAGTGAAGGAGGTTCTCCATCTGGTGCGAGGGTCATGGCTTGGATCCTTTTGTCTGCCACACTCCGAAACTGCTTGACTATCTGTGGCACCTCTCGGAGGCTGGGTTAAAGACCATCTTGGTCAGCGTGCACCTGAGTGCCATCAGCGCTTACTATCATGGAGTCAGTGATTCGCCCATTTCTATGCAACCCATTGTGGGGCAGTTTCTGTGGGGCTTGCTTCAGCTGAAGCCCCCCCTTCGGCCTCATGTTGTGTCCTGGGACCTCAACATAGTATTGCCGCAGCTCATGTGTGACCCTTAAGACTCTTTGCACTCCTGCAATCTGAGGCTCCTGACCTGGAAGATTCTCTTCCTGGTGGCAGTCACTTTGGCACGCAGGGTTAGTGAGCTTCAGGTGTTGGTTACATATCCACTCTTCACAAAATTCTTTGAAGATATTCAGGTGGTGACTAATTTTCATCTTAATCAGTCCATCATTCTGCCCACCATTTTTCCGAGGTCCCATTCTCACCAGGGAGAATGGACTCTGCATAGTTTGGATTGCAAGAGGGCCTTAGCTTTGTATCTTGGACGCACAGCAGGACACAGGCAGTCCTCACAACTCTTTACATTCTTTGCCAGGAACAGGCTGGGCGTTGAGGTGGGCAAGCAAACTCTGACCAACTGGCTGGCAGATTGTATCTCCTTCTGCTATGCACAAGTGGGCTGCAGTTTGGGGGCCGCGTAAAAGCTCACTCTGTGAGAGCCATGGCAGCATCGGTTGCCCACTTGCGAGTGGTTCCCAATGCCAAAATCTGTAAGGCCGCAATGTGGATTTTCCTACATACGTTCGCTGCCCATTACTGCTTGGACAGGGATGGTCGACATGACAGTAGCTTTACTCTGTTTTCTCCTAGGACAAGCAGGATGGTAGTCCTCACAGATGGGTGAACAGCAAGCGACAACGATGACCAACAGGCACTGAACCAGGTGCCAATGGGTACAAAAATAACTGCGGTGCTGTTGGTAACACAGGGAGATAGCATGAACCCAAGCAGTTATTTTTGTACCCATTGGCACCTGGTTCAGTGCCTGTTGGTCATGGTTGTGACAGGGAGCAGCCTGTAGCTTGCTGTTCACCCATCTGTGAGGACTACCATCCTGCTTGTCCTAGGAGAAAACAGAGTTGCTTACCTGTAAAAGGTGTTCTCCTAAAACAGCAGGATGGTAGTCCTCAGGAAACTCACCCGCCACCCCGCAGAGTTGGGTTCTCCTACAGTTTGTTTTATTTTCTCGCTGGTGAATTCTATGTTAAGAGACTGAAAGGGGACCCCGTGTGGACCATGGATAATGACACGCTGGGCATGCTCAATGTGCTAGTCAAAGTTCTAGAAACTTTGACAAAAGTTTTCCATGCCGGGCTCCATCTGATGTTACCGATCTGTGAGGACTACCATCCTGGTGTCCTAGGAGAACACCTGTTACAGGTAAGCATCTCTGCTTTAGCCAGATATACTTCAAGAAAGCAAGGAATTATTGGGTATTTGTGACCCAGACTGGCCACTGTCAGAGACAGGGTGCTGGGCTCAGTGGACCTTTGGTCTGATTTAGCACGACACATCCTTATGTTCTTAAGTGTTATTCATGCTTCCTGATATCAGGTGTCATCAAGACATTGACACATTTTGCATATGTGTTTGGGCAGAGGGGCTAGGTTGTTTAATTTATGTACTAAAGTCTCCATGAATTTATAACCAATTGCTCTCTTAAATAATAATTCAGAATAAAATGTCTGCAGAGAAAAGGAAAGCAGGTAATGCAATGTCACACATTCTCCTGGAGTTGGTTTTTACAGAAATTACAATCAATAACTTATGTTGGAAGGTAGCTCGCCGACCACTTCTCACCGGTTGCTTTAAAGGTCATGGAATGCAGGGACGGGTCATCTTGAGGGATTTGGCGTAGCGTGACAGAGCGTGTCGCTGGCTGTCGGGGATTTCAGTCACGATCATGTCTTCCTGTAGATCATTTGGTGGTGTGTGTAAAATGTGTTAATGATCATAGTGCATGCAGCCACGCACATCATAAAAGCATCCTCATGATTTTGCACAGAGCTGCATGGCTGCGGCACACAAGCTGGGCAGGGTGGCAGGAGCTTGCATTGCCCCTGCCCAGCCCCTGTACCTGTTCTGTGGATAAATGGGGGACTCCAGTTTCCAGTACTGTCAATATGGCACCTTTCACAACACTAAAGCTCACCTTTTCCTGTATGGAATCCAAATGCCTGGACAGTGCGACAGTCGGTGACCTGCATTTATCCTTTAACTTCCAGCAGGAGACCATCGCACACATCCCAGTGGGAGAAAATAATTTTATTTCTGATTTCAAATAAGGGCAATTTCAAAAAGCGACCGAATATAATGGAAGAAACTGATTTTATTCTCATGGTAATACATCATGACCTCAGATTCTGAAAGGTTTACTTTTTGATTGAAAACTTATTATTACATTCTCTTTTATAGATTAGGAATAGTATTAGTGGGGGAAAAAAGAGAAACCCCCCTTTACTTCCCTCTCAGAGCATTCCCTGTTAATGTTATATTAGATAGCACCATTAGCAGGTCTGGCTTTGCTCAGAAACAATGCCCACAACATGTCTGTGTCTTACAGGATGCGGGTCTGTCAGAAGGCTGATTAGAATACTAGTTTAGGGGGATTAATTGGATCAGTACATTGGCACGAAGATAAAGAACTTTGATCATCAGGTCTGCTCTCTGGGGAATTATATTAGTTTGATGACTATTTGATGGCTTCAGTCAGATGAGGTTGTGGTCTTTGTCAGTTACAAAACTCTTCATTAGGTGCTCGCTGGCAGAGAGTCGACATTTTAGTGCATCCATGGCTTTGTGGTTCATGAGCAGGGCTCGGCTTGCAATGCAGTGACCCATTCTTTTGTAGTAGCTCTGAAGGCAGAGGAGTTTCAGCTCTTAGTGCTGTCAAACTAGAGAAGAAAAAGTAATCAAAGGAGTTCAGTTCCTGATGATAAGAAACACTTTGCTTTCTTTTCAATCACATTCATTCATATAAAATCCATAGTTCTGTTTTTTTTAAGAGTTGAAGACTTTTATATAGTACACTTGTTATCCATTGAAACAAAACGATGTCAACCCAAAGCCATGCGACTCGGGTTGTATTTTTAATGCTTGTTTTATACACACACCCTTTAAAATCTGTTAGCATCCTGAAGTCTGGTGTAACTCCCTTTCTGATTAAATAAAAGACAAGGTCCATATTCAGCTGCTTTGCGGCTTTGCAGCTCACCTGGATAAACATATCCAGGTAACTTATCCTGTATATTCAGTGGTTCAGCCTCACCACTGAATGTATCTGGCAATCCTATAGTTAACAGCATAAGATTATCCAGGTAACTTATCCTGTATATTCAGTGATTCAGCCTCACCACTGAATGTATCTGGCAATCCTATAGTTAACAGCATAAGATTATCCAGGTAACTTTAGGACAGGTCTACAGGATGACCAGACAGCTAAATATCAGTCAGCCAGATAGCTTATCTTGCTAACTCAGCTCCTCGAGGTTATGTCCTCACAATGTCCCTAACTTATCCTCCCAAAGTTTAGCCAGATAAAAAATTATCTGGCTAGAATTTAGCCGCATAAATACCCAAATATTATTTTAGCCAGATAACATCTGAGTTATTCTCACACTGAGGATGGATCTCCAAGAGGTTATGCCCAGAAGGGAAGGGTTAGGTCAGCCTTTTTAAAATCAGTACCAATTTTATCCCCACTCAAAGATGGTTCCATGCATCCATCACACTTTCTGTGAATAAATATCTCCACACATTGCTCCCGAGTCTCCTCCACAGCAAAGTATGAAAGTCCCAGTGACACACATTACTGACCCTGGTCTTGCTGTTCATCATATTACTAATGATGGTGTGACCCTGACTTCTATGGTAAGGTTTTCTGAGATTTTCATCATTGCAATGCATTGTCGTCTTATCTTATTATGTGTGGACTTGCCAAAGTAAACATAGAAAAATGGTCACCAGGTTTTAGTGCCTGACTTGTCCAAGACAGCCACACTGGGTCAGACCAAGGGACCATCAAGCCCAGCATCCTGTTTCCAACAGTGGCCAATCCAGGTCACAAGAACCTGGCAAGAATTCAAATAGTAGATAGATGAGATGCTGCTAATGCCCAGGGATAAGCAGTGCATTTCCTCAAGTCTGTCTGGTTAATAACAGTTTATGGACTTCTCATCTATGAACTGGTCCAAACCTTTCTTTAAAACCAGCTATGCCTCCTTCTCTAACCACATCTTCAAGCAATGAATTCCAGAGCTTAATTGTACATTGGGTGAAAAAGAATTTTCTCTGATACGTTTTAAATGTGCTACTTGCTAACTTCAAGTTTTTAATCTGCTGGTTATTAATTTCGTGGAGTGTCCCCTTGTTTTAGTATTATTTGAAAGGGTAAATAACCATGCCATTCATGATCTTATACATTTCTATTATGTCCCTTCTCAGCTGTCTCTTTTCTAAGCTGAAGAGCTCTAGCCTGCTTCACTCTCCTCATAGGAGAGATGTTTCATTCCCTTTATCATTTTTATTGCCCTCCTCTGCACCCTTTCATAAGATGGGATGACCAGAACTGCACATAATACTTAAGGTACGGTCGCAACATAGCGCAATACAGGGGCAATATGATATTTTCCATTTTATTCTCTGTTCCTTTTTGGATAATTTCTAATGTTCTGTTTGCTTTTTTTGCACTGAACAGAAGATTTCTATTGCTTCACGTTCACTATTTCTCTGGCAATTCAGAGTCTGAACTACATTATCTGGTTTTCTACAGTGTGACAGAGTATAGCCTGAAAAAAATACTAGTGCTATACAAAAAAGCACTATTTTATTCAAACACACAAAGAGCAAGGAGGAATGGGCTGGAAATCCCTCACTGAGAGTCCTTGTGACCTTGGCAATTAGCTGCATATCCTATTGCCTCAGGTACCCAACTAGATGGTAAGCCTTTTGAGGAATGGGAGTGACAAAATTGTTGTAAAGCACTTTCAGTTAAAATTGAAAGGTGGTCTAGAAATACAAAATGTTCTTGATAGGGTTGAGGACCCAGCTAGGCTGGGGGAGCCCCGCGGGAACAGTCCAGGACTCTGGGGCAGACTGCACTAGGGGATTTTCGGCCTATACCAGCCACCTTCCCCGCAGGTTGAGCCCTTGGGTTCGGGTGGCCTAACTCTGAGGCTGGACTGGAAGGGAATGAACTCAGGGGAAGCCGAACAGGCCTGGGGATGCAGGAGACAGAAGTCAGGCAGGACTGAAGAGGCAGGCTGCAGGCTGTTGTTGGACGGGACTGGAGACAGAAGCCAGAGCAGACTTTGGATGCAGGCTGCAGGGCTGGAGGCCGATGTCTGGGGCTCAGTCAGGAGCCAAGGTCAGGGATGAAACAGTGGAACAAAACAAAGGTTACTAATGTGGGCAGGCTTGAGACAGGAGGCTCGGGAACCAGGGAGCTTGAGACAGGAGGCTCGGGAACCAGGGAGCTTGAGACAGGAGGCCAGGGAACCAGGGAGCTTGAGACAGGAGGCTCGGGAACCAGGGAGCTTGAGATAGGAGGCCAGGGAGCAAGGCTTGAGACAGGAGGCCTGAGAACCAGGGAGCTTGAGATAGGAGGCCAGGGAGCAAGGCTTGAGACAGGAGGCCTGAGAACCAGGGAGCTTGAGATAGGAGGCCAGGGAGCAAGGCTTGAGACAGGAGGCTCGGGAACCAGGGAGCTTGAGATAGGAGGCCAGGGAGCAAGGCTTGAGACAGGAGGCCTGGGAACCAGGGAGCTTGAGATAGGAGGCCAGGGAGCAAGGCTTGAGACAGGAGGCTCGGGAACCAGGGAGCACGGCTTGAGACAGGAGGCTCGGGAACCAGGGAGCTTGAGACAGGAGGCTTAGGGAGCCAGGGAGCAAGGCTTGAGACAGGAGGCTTAGGGAGCCAGGGAGCACGGCTTGAGACAGGAAGGCTTAGGGAAGCCACAAGGCAGAAGGCAACGGAGAGTCACAAGGAATACAGAGACGAGGGGCCAAACAAGGAACCAAGGAGACTCAATAACAAGGTCCTGAGTGTAGATGGAGGCAAAGCTAAATAGGAGGGATTTGCCGAGTCATGAGGTCACTGAGAGCAAAGCTGGAAAAAGGATAGGAGCAGCTCCCGGAAGGCCTCTGGTAGTTGGGAGGCTGCTTGACAAGCAGAATTATAACAGTTATTAAATGTTAGCCACAGCTTGCTTGGGATACAGCCAGCATGGGTTTATCCAAGGGAAGTCTTGCATCACAAATCTACATTTTTTTGAAGGGGTGAATAAATAAACTGTCATGGATGTGAGCTCTTGGGCTGTGGCATGCTGGATGCAACTTAGTAGGCGAACCCACTAGGCCTTCAGCAACTGGCAGACAGCTGGAGCTTACCTGTACCAACCCCATTCCCCACAGGTTGCGCCCTTGGGTTCTGGGGGTCAGCAGAGCTTGGGTGAGTTTCCCTAAATGAGTGGTCATAGAGAGTCCAGGTATGAGCAGTGGTCAGGACTGGTTGCAAGAAGACAGGATCCAGATACAAGCCGTGGTCGGCTCTGGCAGTGAGCAGGGGGAAGCCAGGGTCCACAGCAGGGAAGAGAGCGGTCAACATATATACCAGAGGTCAGCTCCAAGAATGAGGCCAAGACAGACAGAACAAGGCAGGACGGACACTGAGGACTAAGACAAGGCAGGACAGACAGAGCAAGAGAACAGAGAGGTGGGAAAGGGCAGGGGAAGGCAGGACCACGAGCCACGCAGGGAGAGCTGGTGCTGAGGCATTTTGAGGGGAGCGCACCTGGACATTAAGTACCCAGCCACGCTGAGGTCACCACCTGGCACTGCCATCGTTTTCTTGCTGCAGGGCCTTTACGTTGGGCTCAGCAGCGCATGTGTGCACCTAAGGCTGGTGTGCAAGCACAGTGGGGGACATCATGGTGACGTCCCTGCCGCTGAAGAACTTGCGGCATTCTGAGATGAGTCGGTCGGTCACAGGGCTGACCCATGAAGGAGTTAATAAACCTGTGGATAAAGGTGAACCGATAGATGTAGTGTACTTGGATTTTCAGAAGGCGTTTGACAAAGTTCCTCATGAGAGGCTTCTAGGAAAACTAAAAAGTCATGGGATAGGAGGCGATGTCCTTTTGTGGATTACAAACTGGTTAAAAGACAGGAAACAGAGAGTAGGATTAAATGGGCAATTTTCTCAGTGGAAAAGGGTAAACAGTGGAGTGCCTCAGGGATCTGTACTTGGACCGGTGCTTTTAATATATTTATAAATGATCTGGAAAGGAATACGACGAGTGAGGTTATCAAATTTGCAGATACAAAATTATTCAAAGTAGTTAAATCACAAGCAGATTGTGATACATTACAGGAAGACCTTGTGAGACTGGAAGATTGGGCATCCAAATGGCAGATGAAATTTAATGTGGACAAGTGCAAGGTGATGCATTGAGGGAAAAATAACCCATGCTATAATTACACGATGTTAGGTTCCATATTAGGAGCTACCACCCAGGAAAACGATCTAGGCATCATAATGGATAATACTTTAAAATTGTTGGCTCAGTGTGCTGCAGCAGTCAAAAAAGCAAACAGAATGTTAGGAATTATTAGGAAGGGAATGGTTAATAAAACGGAAAATGTCATAATGCCTCTGTATTGCTCCATGGTGAGACCGCACCTTGAATATTGTGTACAATTCTGGTCGCCGCATCTCAAAAAAGATATAATTGTGATGGAGAAGGCACAGAGAAGGGCAACCAAAATGATAAAGGGGATGGAACAGCTCCTCTATGAGGAAAGGCTAAAGAGGTTAGGGCTGTTCAGTTTGGAGAAGAAACGAATGAAGGGGGATGTGCTAGAAGTCTACAAAATCATGGACAAGTTAATGTAAATCGGTTATTTACTCTCTCAGATAACAGAAGGACTAAGGGGCACTCCATGAAGTTAGCAAGTAGCACATTTAAAACAATTCAGAGAAAATTCTTTTTCACTCAGCGCATAGCTAAGCTCTGGAATTCATTGCCAGAGGATGTGGTTAGTGCAGTTAGTATAGCTGGGTTCAAAAAAGGTTTGAACAAGTTTCTGGAGGAGAAGTCCATTACCTGCTATTAATCAAGTTGACTTAGGGAATAGCTATTACTGGCTTCAGTAGCATGGGATCGATTTAATTATTGCACACTTGCCAGGTATTTGTATCCTGGATTGGCCACTGTTGGACAGAACATAAGCAAGGTATAAACGGCAAAAACTTATAACAAACCAGTAATGCCAAGAAACATTGCTACTACGGGTATCAGCCAGCTGGGAAAGCAGTGTAAGACCTCTCTAATAGGAGGTATCCCAGTCTTCTCAATCATCCACTCACAAGTTAAATAGTCTTAGAGCAGAAACACTTTTTTAAATGCATTTTTGCTGCAAATAAAAATAATTGCAAAGCAGTGTCACAATCAATTAAAATCACCCAGACCCATAAATTTACAGAAACACAAGTAGGCTCCAATTTGATTAATTTTTAAAGGATTTACAAGTATAAATGCAGCATTGCTTGCTTAAAGAGCATGTAGGTATGAATGTCCTATGGACAATGCTGTAGCAATTTTCAGAAGCCCACTTACTCATGGAAAATGCACTTTCACATGTAAAACCCAGTTAAGTAAGTGGGTGAACTCGTTTGAAAGTTACCCCCTTATTTATTAAATTCGTTTGCTATAACAACTAAATAACAATGATTTTTCATTAGTTTATTTGTGCGATTTCAAAAGGGGAGGGACAGAAAATGATATAAGAAATAGCGATGTTTTAAAGTAACAGCACAGCCCAATACCACAAATACCCAGAATAAGAGTTACAGAGGATGGACCACTTGGTTGTCTTCTGTTCCCGAAGGCTGGCGAGGGAGGATGACCTGGTACTGATGAACAAGGTGTGCTGGGTCATTTAAAAGTAGGAAGTGAGAGCAAAACTTGCATCCATATTCTGAGTCCCTGGGCCTAAATCTGGATGAACTAAAGGTGGTTGCAAAATGCCAAACTTTTCTTGCAGCTTATCTTTTTCAGGGATCAGCACTGTACGCCTTTACGTGTCAGTAAATCATTTCCCGCATCCCGTGTCCTGTAAGTAATGCTAAGGCACTGCAGCCTTCTTTGATCCTTTTTTTTTTTTTTTAACATTTTCTGTGTATTTCATACCACACACGTATGAGTACATTAGAGTTTTCTGGAGCCAATCTACCCTAAGCCAGGGTTTGAGTTCATGTCTGTCACCTGAGCTAAGGGGGACGCAATGCTTAGCCCTGGACTCTGCCATACTGGGGCCACAGCCCACAACGGTGGATGCCTCAGGAACCCTCAAAGTCATCAGATTTCACTTTTTCCCCTCTGGAAGAATGTGCTCAGCACCTATCTTGTGTACCTTTCACTCCCTGGTTCTTTCACACACACTCACACAGGATAGTTTTGCTGATGAGTAACAGTGAGAGAGGACACTGAATGCAGGAAAACAAACATTTCTTTTTATTTTTTTCCATGTCCCTGAAAGTACGCCCTCTGTATATTTGTGCATTTTTATTCCGATCACTCCCGTCTTCCTGCCTCATGCATTCAGTCCTGTACATATTGGATTATTTATTTATGGTCTGCGTGGGTCTCGGGCTGCCTTGAGCAGTTCTCTTTCTGTTTAAAGCGTTACACACCTTCTTAATGTGGATAGGGACACGAGCAGATACAATTGAATTTCTGCACTTCGGTTAGCTATTGAATTTTGTATCTGAGTAAATCCACAGCAACCAAGAGGCTGAATGTGGAAGGATAACTCTGCTGCTTGTGAGGCTGAACTAACTACAGACAGGGTAATACATCATTGTCACAGCCCAGGATAATGGAGTCATCGCTTGCAGAAAACGCTTTTTAAAAGACAAGAGGGAGAAGGACACTGACCACATTGCAGTTTGCGGTTTTGCCATCGGTTGTTGCCTGGTTCTAGATGTAGCGGAGTTCTCCATCTCCCTGCTGTTGGAAGGCATTGCTTCAGTTCATCACCCCTGCTGCACACTCTTTCTCACTCGCCCAGGAAGTCAGACAGACGCCACCACTGCAGGAATCAGCCGTGCTGCTAGGGCTACCAACCAGCTTCATTGCAGCCCTGCATTCTCTCCATTGCATGCATGGCCTTGTAGTCTGCTATTTTTGTTTTAGGAAAATCAGAACCACTATTCTTGGCATGCAGTGGGATAAAGCCAGAACTGGATCTAATTGCCCTGAAAAAATGGAGCCCATTGGTGTCCCTATGATGAAAGGCTGAAGAGGTTAGGGCTGTTCAGCTTGGAGAAGAGACGGCTGAGGGGGGATATGATAGAGGTCTTTAAGATCATGAGAGGTCTAGAACGGGTAAATGTGAATCGATTATTTACACTTTCGAATAATAGAAGGACTAGGGGGCATTCCATGAAGTTAGCAAGTAGCACATTTAAGACTAATTGGAGAAAATTCTTTTTCACTCAACGCACAATAAAGCTCTGGAATTTGTTGCCAGAGGATGTGGTTAGTGCAGTTAGTGTAGCTGGGTTCAAAAAAAGTTTGGATAAGTTCTTGGAGGAGAAGTCCATTAATGGCTATTAATCAAGTTTCCTTAGGGAATAGCCACTGCTATTAATTGCATCAGTAGCATGGGATCTACTTAGTGTTTGGGTAATTGCCAGGTTCTTGTGGCCTGGTTTGGCCTCTGTTGGATACAGGATGCTGGGCTTGATGGACCCTTGGTTTGACCCAGCAGGGCAATTTCTTATGTTCTTAGCTGTGATACCTGTTATTAGACCCAAATAAGAATTCTTCGGAGAGGAGGTGGTGCCTGAGGTCTTAAGGACACATCCTATGTCCTTCAGACCTGTGTGGCTCTGTACCTGCGAGCAGATTATTTTTTGCTGGGAGAACAGCAAGAATAGAATTGAAAATCCAGTATGGAGTTGGTTTAAGCAGTAACAATTTTGATCTGCAGTATAAGTGAGAATTAAGCTCATTAGATTCCTGCACTTTGCACTGCAAATTAAGTTCATTTCACTTCATATGAAGAGGAGCCTGTTCTATGTTATTGGTAAATTACCACTGGGATTAGCATGGGCATCTGAGCAGGAGGAATAGACAACCTGGAAAGTCCTAACTTGCCTCCAAACTCAGGGTGGCAGAGGAAGAGCTGACAAATGAAGATTCCCGGAGCCTGCAGCACCTTTCGCTTTACTTCTCCCTTGAGGATAGCCCTTGCACGGTGCAGGATCTTGCTGAAATATGCTCACTAGGCAAAGGAAAGGTGATTGGGTGGATGGGCACGAGAAGACCATGAAGCTTTCCATTTAACAAATCCCTTGTTTTGGAATTTTGCTTTCTGTGCCAGTCAATGCTGTAAACATTAGAGCAAACCTTTCTCATTGTGCTTCCGAGATCTCAAAATATAGATTAAGTCCAGTTTTACAGGTACCTATGGTAGTCCTACTTGCTTTCAGTTTGGATGTTTCCTATCTAAAACGAGTATTGGGACTTTTCATCCTGCTGCTCATTGATGGCTCAGATGTGCCCCCTTGCTTGGCATTGTTTCTCTGTTTTATTGTAGCCTGCTTGCCATGTGTCTACTCTTACCTGGTCGTCTGTTCACCAAGCTAGAAACTTAGAAATGACAGCAGATAAGGAGCATAAGATCCATCCAGTCCATCCAATTAATAGCTAGATGACATTTGAGAAGATTATGAATGCACACAGAGGAACCTGTGTATTAAATGTGTATCTTTGTTAGATTGTATTTAATAATGCAGATTCAACACACTCAGTTTGTGCTGGCCTTGCATTTTGCATATAGTGTGCACACTCTATTAAAGATAGCATTAGATTTACACTCACTTTTGACACCGGTACACTAGTTATGCTATATTTTGTGCAATACTGTAAATCAGTTTATTCTTTTTCCACAAATCCAGTGTGGTTTTTGTAAATGCAGTTTAATCTGTAAAATATTCTATTATCTGTGATATTTATTGATAAATCATAAAAGCATGCTCTTTTATCGCAAAAGATAGCATGTCATGCTTCGTCAAATTAATTGTTTAAGAGGATGTTTGTCATACTACTGACAGTAGCACTTCATGAGGCATGGCCTAATGTAAATCTGTTTGCCTATTAATGGGATTCATCAGTAGAAGGTGTGAAAGATTCGTTTTCTATGGAAATAGTAAGGACAGGCTTCATGGAAGTAAAGAGGAGGCTGGGAACTACAAGCCGGTTAGTCTTACTTTTGTGGTGTGTAAATTAATGGAATCTCTGCTAAAATAGAGGAGAATGTAGTTTCTGGAGTCCAGTGGATTACAAGATCTGAGGCAATATGGTTTTACCAAAGGTAGGTCTTGTCAGAAGAATCTGGTTAATTTCTTTGATTGGGTAACCAAAGGTTTGTATCAGGAAAGAGCGCAGGATGTAGTTTACTTGTATTTCTGCAAAGCTTTTGACACAGTTCAGATAGGTGATTTAGAAATAAACTGAACGTTCTTGCAGTGGGCCATGAAATGAATGACTGTTAGAAACTGGACGAGTGGAAGGCGACAAATGGTAGTGATAGAGGGGAGGGGCATTACTGGTGGTGTGTTACAGGACTTGGTACTTGGACTGGTTCTTTTGAACATTTTTGTAAGTGACATTGTGGAGAAAGATTTGCTCTTCTGAGCAGACATTCAGGAAGATGCGGTAGGTAAACATGAGGAGGGATCTAGTGAAGCTTGAGGATGGTGTAAAGTCTAGCAGCTAGCATTTAGTGCTAATAACTGCAGAGTTGTCCATGCGGGCTGCAAAAATCCCAAGTGAATGGACCCGCATAGGAGGTGAAATTCCTCTATGCACAAAACAAGAGCGGGATCTGGGGGTGATCATATCTGATAATCTCAAAGTGGCCAAACAGGTAGATAAAGCCAGAAAGATGCTTGGCTGCTTAGGGAGAGGATTGGTCAGCAGAAAAATGGAGGTGATATTGCCCTTGTATAGGTCCCTGGTGAGACCTCACTTGGAATACTGAGACCGCACCTTTCATAAAGATAGAAACAGGATGGAGTCGCTCCAGAGGGAGGCTACTAACATGGCCAGTGATCTTCATTCTAAAGCACATGGGGAGAGACTTAGAGATCTAAACATGAACACCCTGGAGGAAAGGCGAGTTAGGGGAGAGATGATTTATTTATTTTATTTATTTAAACATTTTTATATACCGACAACCGTTTGCACACCGTGTCGGTTTACAGATAACTTAAAACCGGGAATATATAGGCATTGCCTTTACAATGAACAAGCAACAAGAGAGAACACATAGGTAGAGTAAAAACTAGATAAATAGGAAAAGGGGGGACTTAACTGGGGGAAACATAAATTGGGGGAGGGGGTGGGGCAACAATATAATGGGGGGGGGGGGGGTTATGTGGGCAACAAAATAAAGGGAAGGGTAATATACAAGGATGCAGCAGTACGTATGTTGATGTGGAAGGTTCTTGATATGATAGAGACATTCAGATATTTGAAAGGTTTCCATGCACAGGAGATGAGCCTCTCTCAATGGAAAAGAGACTCTGGATGAAGGGTCATGGGTTGAGGGTGAAAGGGGGATAGACTCAGGAGTAGTCTAAGGAAATGTTTCTTTATAGAAAGGGTAGTGGGTGCATGGGACGGCCTCCCAGTGGAGATTGTAGAGATCAGGACAGTATCTGAATTCAAGAAAGCATGGGACAAGCACAGAGGATCTCTGAGAGAGTGGTAGGGATTGTAGAGCTGAACAGTTGGTGTGTGTGGGCAGACTAGATAGGCCGTATGGTCTTTTTCTGACATAATGTTTCTATGTTGTTAGTGTTACATTTAACACTATTTGTTTAATATTTCTAACTTGCTTTACCATTTGAAAATGTAAATGTGCAAGCAGGTAATTAGGGTTGCCACAGCTAAAACATCTCTTACCCAAACGCCTTCATCCCGTCTCCTATCTGGCAGGAGTTGGTGGTACAGGATGTTTCCTGTCACGTGTGAGATAGAATGATAGTGGGGCTCCTAGACTGAGGAAAGAGTCTATTGCCATTTTTTGTTGCCCGCACTGTAATACAAAATTCCATATCCCAGTAACAGTGCTTGATCTATCAACAATGCTTTCTTTTGTATCTCAAATCAAACCCTTTCAAGCAAGCACAACTCTTCTGAATTGTGTCTTTGGTCCCAGGATATGCCAGAACCAAACGGCCATTAATGGTGCACGGCTGGAAACACCGTACACCTTTATACTCTGTTAGCATGACTGGGAAGATTTAATGAATGCAGTGTGGTTGATGGGCCACAGTGTGAGCAATGAAGAAGAGAATTTCAAGTACTATGTCTTTTATACTGTGCATAAATATTAATGATGGTTCTACTGTGTACATTAATTTGTCAATGGTCCATGGATATACAAGAGGTAGCATTTGCAATATGAGAGCTTCCTCAGTTGCCATCCGGCTCATGATATGTGAATTCAGGAATTTCTAATTCTGCTACCAATTCATTAAAAGATTTACATTTTGTAAGTCCTCTGGGGATAGGGAAATACCTACAGTACCTGAATGTAATTTGCTTTGAAGTGCTGGAAAAAGTGTGAAAAGCAGAATATAAAAATCTAAATAAATAGATAAATACATCTCCCCCCTCCCCATTGCCAAAGATACTCATCTAGGACCCCTTCGGCTCTGTCAGTGAGATTGTTAATAACCTTGGCCACAGAAATATTGGAACTATTTTTCGGGACTGATACAGGGGAGAAGATGAACTCTTTAATGGGAAACGTTTGATAGCAAAGGCAGAGATTGGTACTGTAGGTAGGCTAATATGGTGCGATGTGTCCACATCTCCCCAGGTCCCTCCGTGCTCTGTAGTGTTAATCCTGCACATGTGCACGGCTTCCCTCGCTCTCCTGTCCTCATTCTTTGCTGCACACACCTAAACTTTGTAAAGTATTCTCTCTGAGTTTGGCATCCGGTACTTCTTTGCAAATCAAGACTTTATTACTGTGCCTGGTTTGTGTTTAACATCTTTTCATCTTTGCACAATTATTGTTCTCGGCCGTCTACATTTGTTTCAGTCCCAGAATGCATTGTGGGAAGGTTTTCTCTTCCCTATCGGGGTATATGTTCCCTTAGACTAGATCAAGCACAAGCTGTCCCATGAGGAAATGTGGCCTTACACTGTCTCTGAACGTCTGCAGGGAGCTCAGGGCTGGGGTTGTTTGTCTGCACCTCCATTTCCTATGAGGAGCACTGAGCCCTTGAGACAGGCTGTCTCCTGTCTTCATTTCCTATCCTATTCACTGCTGCAGTAATGTTCTGTCTGTGCCCACCTGGGAATCAGAAAAGTGATAAATTACTGTGGAACCTCACTTATCTTGCATCTCTGTATTCTCACTCCTTGTGGATCTCCCTTTCATAGCCGAACAAGCTGTGTACTCAGTCCTAGGCATAACACAGCAGATTTGGATCTAATCGGACCCGGACCTGAGTGCCAGCTGTGCCCATGGGAGTGTAGAACAAGGGGCACATTTTCAGAGTAAATTCAGGTGCTAGAGCAGGAGATGGTACCTTCCAGCAACCTCTCAGTTTTGCTTGGCGGGGGGAGAGAGAGCAGAGACCCTTCATAGGGTTCTCAGCCTCGGTGAAGCTGCTGACACTAACCTGACTAATTTTCATCATCTAAACAGTGGGACTGTAAGGAAGCTCAAAGTGGGAAACTTATATCCCTGGACAACCCATTGCAATACTCTGAACAGCCCTAGAGGAGGACCCTTATTTGAGTGAGGTAACTATCTGGACCAGCTGCCTTTGGAAATACTTTTGGAGAGCAGGAGCAATGTTTTCTTTTAATGGATATTTGCTGATCACCTTAAAAAGTATGTCAGTTGGAGCAGTCTACAACCTAAAGCCAGAGGAGTGAAGCAAGAGAATTTGGCCTTAAGACTCCTGAGATGATGGCTCAGTGCTCCCAAAGAGCGCCTACTGAAGAAGCTCCTTTTACATTTATGTCTGACTGTTCAACCTTGCATGTGAGAACAGTGCAGGTGTCACTATAGCCTGTCTGCACTCAGGAGTGAGTGAATAAAGACCAGCAGGTGATGCTATTGTTGAATTGCTTTTGATGAAAATTATCAGTCACACATAAAAGAGTTTAGAACCTTCTTAGCATAGCAGTCTCATAATCTGAAGATCCAGAGTTCAACTTAGAGAAAGTGGTTCTTGTGTTTGTAGTTGTAAACATGTTTTTTTCAGATACATTCGAGGTAAAAAGCCTGCGAGGGAGTTAGTTGGACCATTATATGATCAAGGGGCAAAAGGAGCACTTAGGGATGACAAAGCCATAGCAGAGAGACTAAATTAATTCTTTGCTTCAGTATTCACTGTGGAAGATGTAAGAGAGCTACCCCTGCCAAAAATGATATTCAAAGGTGATGATTCAGAGGAAGTGAAACAAATCTCAGTGAACCTGGAAGATGTTCTAGGGCAAATTGACAAACTAAAGAATATCAAATCACCTGGACCAGATGGTATACATCCCAGAGTGCTGAAAGAACCGAGAAATGAAATTGCGGTTCTGCTATTGGAAATTTGTAAACTCAGTAACATCATCTATGGTACCTGAAGACTGGAAGTTTGCCAATGTAATGGTAATTTTTAAAAAGGAATCAAAGGATGATCCAGGAAATTACAGACCAGTGAGTCCGATATTTGTGCCAGGGAAAATGATAGAAACTATTATAAAGAACAAAATTGCTAAATCCCTAAATATGTCTCATTGAATATAGAGGACAGTAAAACTGGTATTTCTGGCTAGAGAAATTCTTTTTTTTTAAATTTAATATTTATTGAAGTTTGTATGTAATGAATGAACAAGAAATCAAACAATACCACAGTCAGTAGCAAGATACCAGGAAGCCATAAACCAACTATAAATGTTCCCAACAGATATGAATTGTTCATCACTCACTGACCTAATAAATCACAACCAAACTTCCCCTTTTCCCCCTCCGATTTCACTCACATCCAGCCCTCCTCCCCCCACCCCACCCCCCCAACAGAAACCCTGCAGGCTTAGCCATAAGAAAATGAAAAAAGACACAAGGATAGAGATGTAGTGCTTCAACATAACCTTTTAACCTCAGAGGAGGAGGCTAAAATCGCTTCAGTCTCCCCTCGTTCTTTCCACGTCAAATAGGGTGCCCAGGTTCTCTCAAATTTTAATAAACCATCATGCAAAATGGCCATGAGTTTCCCCATTGAAAATACTCTTGCCAAGCTACTACCCACATGAGCCTTGGAGGGATTCTCCTTCTTGCACCACATCTGGCTGTCACTATAATATTCTGGAGCAGACGGCTTTCCGCCTTCCCCCAGTCTGCCAAGTCCAACAGAAGTAAAAACCTTTTAGGATATTTCCGCTCTGAGACCTCCATTATCTCCATTATTAAGGCGCAGACCTCATCCCAATACTGCGCCACTTTAGGACATTTCCACCATATGTAAATAAAATCGTCCCTTTCACCACAGCTGCGCCAACATAAATCCGACACATTGGGATAAAATCCATGTAACTTAGAAGGGGTAAGATACCATCTACAAAGAAATTTATATCCATTCTCCAATGTTAGCAGCAATAGAACTCTTTCCCGTCAAATGAAAACACAAGTCCCAGGTATCCTCATACAAAGTTTCACCTATGTCTTAATCCCACACAATTAAATGACTCTGTTTAAACCCCAGGACTCCCAATAACAAAGCATACATTTTTATATTGCTTTAGTGATTCCATCCGCTCTATTACAATATGCCTCAAACAGGGCTTTAGGAAGTTGTAATTCTCTGGAGACAACCCTAGATTGAATAAAAGACACTACTTACAAATAATGAAACCTTTCACAATTGCTCGCATAGCAAATCAAAGGATCGTATAGTATTCCCATCCCAGATTTGACCAACCCCATCTCATCGCCCTCTTCTGAGAAATTCCTGGCGGGAATGCCTTAAGATTAATAAAGCAGGTCCTAGACCAGTACTGCTTATCTTCCACTAACTGCTTCTGAAAATTAAACCAAATGCTTACGGTTGTTTCGGAGAATGGACATAATCTTCCCATGACCTCTTTCGGAAACTCTCGAAACCATAAAAATCTATCTAAGGAAGAGATGCCCACTATATTTGCGTCTAAATCTATCCAAATTTTCTTTTTGGTCACATAATGCCATTCTAAAACTGAGCGTAAATGTGCCACAGAATGATAATAGTCCAGCCTGGGGACTCCCAGCCCCCCTGCTCTTTCAGCAAAAACAGGATTTTTCCTCCAAATGAAGCTAAAAATCCTCCTTTCCCAGCTCTTAAGGACTGCATTTGGAACCCGTATAGGCAAAATTTGAAAGAAAAAAAACAAAATCTGGGTAAAACATTCATTTTAATGGTATGATTCCCACCTAATGACAGATCTAACCGCTCGCCTCTATCCAAATCTTTAAAAATTGCTAATGCCAATGACTTGGAGTTTAAATCAAACAAACAAGATGTATCGGCAATCAAACAGACCCCCAAATACTTAACGCTACCTTTAACCCAACAAAAGGGCAAGCGAGCCACAAAAATTCCCACCTCCTCAGGTGTCAAATTTATGTCAGGATTTCTGATTTATCTTCATTTACTTTAAAACCAGATACAGAGCCAAAATCGTGCAATTCATTTAAACAGTACTAAGGGAGATCTTGGGATTTGTCAACGTAAATAATAAGTCATCCACGAACAGGGTCATTTTATGGCATTGTTTCCCGATTTTCACCCACTGATGCTCATACTCTGCCTAATCTTAACCGCAAAGGGTTCCAGAGATTGCGCAAAGAGCAACAGTGAAAGGGGGCAACCCTGCCTAGTGTCCCCCTTTGTACAGTGAACAACTCCAAATACCCTCAATTTACCCGAATACTAGATGAGGAAGATGATACAACACTTTAACTCAATTCACAAAATAATCCCCCAATCCCATTTTCTGTAAAATCTTAAAAAGAAAAGGCCAGTGTACCCTGGCAAATGCCTTTTCGGCATCTATCGCCAATAAATCCGAGGGGATATTCTAATGCTTAGTGCACCACATGAAATTAGTAACCCTCCGCACATAGTCAGCAGTTAACCTGACTGATCCCCATGTATTAGTAATGGCGCAACATGACCCAGGCACAAGGCCAGTATCTTCGCCATCATTTGTAGGTCCAGATTAATTAGGGAAATGGGTCTCTAGGAACCAAGAGGGTGAGATCTCTCCCTCCTTTCGCAAGACCATAATGCCTGCCACATTTGCCCCCTGAGCCAATTCACCCTCATCCCTCAAAAAATTAAACATCTCAACCAGAGGACCTATGACAGCTGGTTCGAAGATCTTGTAAAATTTGGATGAAAGTCTGTGAAGCCCCAGTGCTTTTCCAGACTTGAGGTTTGAAATCACCATAGATACCTCTTTGGCTTCTATCTTTCTATTTAAAAGATCCCTCATTTCCCCAAATAAACAAGAAAGTTTGACATCTTTCAGGAAAGCATCTATGAGTATCCTGAATATGAATGTCTTGGGCATATAAGTCTTCATAAAATTGAACAAATCTTTGTGAGATCAAATGGTTTTCATATAGATACTTCCCTCTATGGATTCAATCTTCAGAATATGACTTTGCATATCCCTTGATTGCAGTCTCCAAGGCAGAATTTTTCCCTCCTTATTGCCGAATTCAAAATATTTTTGCTTTACTCTATCCATTTGCATGGCTATCTCCGCCAAGTCTAAGTTACGAAGATCTTGTTTCACTTATTAAAGTAAGGCTATAGGAGACCACTTTTTATACCTTTTATGGCTAAGCTCAAGTTTAGCTATTTTATGCATTAATGAAACCCTCAATTTACCCTTATCTTTCTTCAAGAATGCAGATCTAGAGATGAATCGTCCCCTCAAAACTGCCTTCAGTTCCTCCCACAATACAGCCAGAGTAACTTCCTCATTATCATTAATAGCTAAATATTCTTCAATGATAGATACAATTTCTGCTACAAACGATTTGCAGATCAATAAATCCTCGTTAAGTGTCCAAAATATTTTACCCGCACAATCCCTCCCAAACTGGAGCTCCACCCAGACCAAGGCTTGGTCAGACTAAGTGAAATTGGCAATCTCAGATCCTAACGAGTGACCCGCCAGAAACTTATCTAGTAAGATGAAATCGAGCCTGGAATATGAGGAATGCGCTTTAGAATAAAAGGAATAATCTTTCTCTGTCGGATGTTGCAACCTTCATATATCCACCAAGTTCCAATCTGTGAGTAAAGATTTAAACTTGGCCCTCTGAACTTTAGATACCACACTCACCCCACCAGAATTATCCAAAAAAGGGCATCTGGACATATTAAAGTCTCCCCCAAATATCAAATGACCTTCTACCCAGCCATCTAGAGTTCTTGACAAAAAGTCCCCTGAGAAACACATTAACCAGAGTAAAAAGTTCCCCTTGGATATTTGCCTTTAGACTTAGAAATCTCCCATTTGCAACCCTAACAACTATTTAGAGAATATAATCCCCACTCCCTCATATTTATTTTTTTTTTGTGGCTGGGGCAAAATATTGAATCGGATAAGCTCCCATCTGCATCAGTCTTTCATTTCATGCCTTTGAGGCCTTACCACGTTGGGCTTCATAGTCTCAGCGTTTTTCACCAAAAACGTTCTCTTTAAAGTGGAATTTAGACCTTTAACATTCATTGACATTATTTTTAAACATGCTATCAGAAAAGCTTCCTTTCCTCCCCTACCAGAGAATTAAACTGACCAACCACCCCCTCCTTCCTGTCAGATTGAACCAGCCAATCCCAAGCATGACTCGATAGACCTAGCCCATCTCTTCCAACCCATAAACTGCCTACTGAACGGTAGAGAAATTCTTTCTACTTAGTTATATTGGGAAACTCTGACTCCCAGTTAGTTTGATCTTTTATTTTCACTTTTAGCAACATAAAGTAAAATATATTTCAGTTGCTTCCCTGGTCAGGCTATAACTCGTGTAGTTTAATCAGAATTGTGTTCATTGCTATTGATATAGTGGTCAATGCATTTTTGAAAGAACATGATGGCCTGGAAAGGTTCTGCTTTTTGCTTTGCCATTAACAATAAAACTTTATTGCTCGTTGTATAGATAGATTTGTGAACAGAATCAATGACATATTTCATGTTTTTCAGCATTGTTTACATAACCGAGCATTTTAGTACTGTCAGTTTAAAGGACCTCTGAAACTCTGTAACAGCTTCTGTTTTAAGATCAATCCTGCCATTTATTTAAAATAAAGTTGACGTCACAGCTAATGTTCAATAGGAAGGAGAAAACATAGGAACTGTTCCTATTGTCTCTGACTTAAGTGCAACTTGGCTTTCTGCTCTGTAAGGTGTTACCTCTGGTGCTGTAATTCCATTTGTGAAAACCAGGGCTCCCTGCATATGACCAGTGACTGCCGCATGTCTGCAACCTGTGGGCTAGGATGGCATTCATTCACTGCCATTGAATATCAGATGTGGGGAAGTGAGGTGTGAAGCTGGGTAGACTGGGAATAGGTCTGACTACCGTTGCCTTCCTTCTCATTGTCTGTTTCCATATTGTAAGAGATAACACGATGCCCCCTGAACTCAGATTACAGAATAATTTCAAAACTTTTAAGAAAAATCTAAAAACATGGCTCTTTAAAAAAGCCTTCGCTAAAGAGTATGGAGGGTAGATAATGAAAGTACAGAGTAATGCAGATGAGAATGAATTTACTCAATCCTACATTTAAGAAGTAATATCTCAAAGAGATAGTAACTCAATAATATACCTGGACTTGACCAACATTACTCAAATAATGATTTTATTTATGAAATTGTAACCGAACTTTATTGGCACCTGTTAGAATGTACGATAACCTACATTTCATACCTTAGTCTAGGTGCCTATTTGTAAACCGTTGCGATGGTATATAACTTAGCGACGGTATAGAAAAGTTTTTAAATAAATAAAATAACACACACCTTTTCTCACAATCCAAACAGGCTCCCTATATGTTTTCAAAGTCTAGGAGGGAATTTCAGCTACCCATTGCCACCTACAATTACAGACGCTCTACATTGTTTAGAAATAAAAGGGTGTTTTGGGGTTACTGGGGCGGATTTTAAAAGCCCTGCTCGCGTAAATCCGCCCGGATTTACGCGAGCAGGGCCTTGCGCGCCGGCGGCCTATTTTCTATAGGCCGCCGGCGCGCGCAGAGCCCCGGGACGTGCGTAGGTCCCGGGGTTTTTCGAAGGGGGCGTTTCGGGGGCGGGACCGGGGGCGTGGTTTCGGCCCGGGGCGTTTCGGGGGCGTGGCCGCGCCCTCCGGAACCGTCCCCGGGTCGAGTCTCAGTGCACCAGCAGCCTGCTGGCGCGCGTGGATTTACGTCTCCCTCCGGGAGGCGTAAATCCGTGGATAAAGGTGGGGGGGAGTTTAGATAGGGCCGGGGGGGTGGGTTAGGTAGGGGAAGGGAGGGGAAAGTGAGGGGAGGGCGAAAGAAAGTTCCCTCCGAGGCCGCTCCGATTTCGGAGCGGCCTCGGAGGGAACGGTGACAGGCTGCACGGCTCGGCGCGCGCCGGCTGCCCAAAATCGGCAGCCTTGCGCGCACCGATCCAGGATTTTATAAGATACGCGCAGCTACGCGCGTATCTTATAAAATCCAGCGTACTTTTGTTTGCGCCTGGTGCGCAAACAAAAGTACGCGAACGCGCTTTTTAAAAAAATCTACCCCACTCTGCAGGGCAGGTTGCCCTAGCTGATTGGTGAGCAAACCAGATTTGATTTATGTATTTTTATATACCGCGGCACGTTCGGAACATCACCTTGGTTTTCATGTAACAAAAATGCAGCAACACATAATGGAAATAATATAACAACAGGCTTCACACAGTAAACACATGTAGTACCAGGAACTGATTAACCAATGGAAATATGTACAAGAAAGGAAATGGTGGTCATAACTGGATTTTACCAGCTCATGATAGTGGCAGAGTCATAAGGGATACAATGGGATCGGTTGACAGAGAGGGGGGGGGGAATTAATGGAGTCAGCATGGGAAATTATTAAACGTTCGGGAGGAATATTAGGGGCTTAACAAGGGAAGCAGGGAATAGCAGCAGATGCAGGAAGGATTTGGTGGGCGACAGCAGGATGGAAATTTAGCATGGAGAAGGGAGAATTCGGGGGGGGGAGAAGAGTAACAGGAGGAAAGCGTTATAGCCATTGGCAGAGGTAGATCTACGGCGGAAGGTATATGTTTATTTATTTCACGTATAGATAATTATTTTCAAAATGACATATACAGGTAAAACAGTGTTCAAAGCATAGAAACGGCCATTTACAAAATTGCCTATCCGACATGTGGGTGAACGTACACGAGTGGCATGAGATGGAAGTGGGGGAGCTGAGGAGGTGCTTGGACTTACTCGTGTACTTACTTCAGCATTTTCAAAAGTGTGCATGCAAGATTTCCCAGAGGATTTCTGCTGTACGCTCTGGCAGGCAGGTTTCAATAAGAACATAAGAACATGCCATACTGGGTCAGACCAAGGGTCCATCAAGCCCAGCATCCTGTTTCCAGCAGTGGCCAATCCAGGCCATAAGAACCTCGCCCAAATCCGGGTGGATTTAGGCGAGCAGGGCCCTGCGCGCCGGTGAGCCTATTTTACATAGGCTCACCGGCGCGCGCAGAGCCCCGGGACTCGCATAAGTCCCGGGGTTTTCTGAGGGGGCGTGTCGGGGGCGGGCCCGAACCTCGGGGCGTGTTGGGAGCATTCCGGGGGCGGGCCCGGGGGCGTGGCCACACCCTCCGTACCCGCCCCCAGGTCGTGTCCCGGCGCGCGGGGATTTACGTCTCCCTCCGGGAGGTGTAAATCCCCCGACAAAGGTAAGGGGGGGTTTAGACAGGGCCGGGCGGGTGGGTTAGGTAGGGGAAGGTGAGGGGAGGGCAAAAGAAAGTTCCCTCCGAGGCCGCTCCGATTTCGGAGCGGCCTCGGAGGGAACGGAGGTAGGCTGCGCGGCTCGGCGCGCGCCGGCTATACAGAATCGATAGCCTTGCGCGCGCCGATCCAGGATTTTAGCGGATACGCGCGTAGCTACTAAAATCCCGCTTACTTTTGCTGGCGCCTGATGCGCCAGCAAAAGTACGCCAATTCGCGCGGTTTGAAAATCTACCCCTAAGTGAACTACTTAACAGGTAATGGACTTCTCCTCCAAGAACTTATCCAATCCTTTTTTAAACACAGCTACACTAACTGCACTAACCACATCCTCTGGTAACAAATTCCAGAGTTTAATTGTGCGTTGAGTGAAGAAGAATTTTCTCCGATTAGTTTTAAATGTGCCCCATGCTAACTTCATGAAGTGCCCCCTAGTCTTTCTACTATCCGAAAGAGTAAATAACCGATTCACATCTACCCGTTCTAGACCTCTCATGATTTTAAACACCTCTATCATATCCCCCCCCTCAGCTGGCTCTTCTCCAAGCTGAACAGCCCTAACCTCTTTAGTCTTTCCTCATAGGGGAGCTGTTCCATCCACCTTATCATTTTGGTAGCCCTTCTCTGTACCTTCTCCATCGCAACTATATCTTTTTTGAGATGCGGTGACCAGAATTGTACACAGTATTCAAGGTGTGGTCTCACCATGGAGCGATACAGAGACATTATGACATTTTCCGTTTTATTCACTATTCCCGTTCTAATAATTCCCAACATTCTGTTTGCTTTTTTGACTGCCGCAGCCCACTGAACCGATGATTTCAATGTGTTATCCACTATGATGCCTACATCTTTCTTGGGTAGTAGCACCTAATATGGAACCTAACATTGTGTAACTATGGCATGGGTTATTTTCCCTATATGCATCACCTTTCACTTATCCACATTAAATTTCATCTGCCATTTTGATGCCCAATTTTCCAGTCTCACAAGGTCTTCCTGCAATTTATCACAATCTGCTTATGATTTCACTACTCTGAACAATTTTGTATCATCTGCAAATTTGATTACCTCACTTGTCATATTTCTTTCCAGATCATTTATAAATATATTGAAAAGTAAGGATCCCAATACAGATCCCTGAGGCACTCCACTGTCCACTCCCTTCCACTGAGAAAATTGCCCATTTAATCCTACTCTCTGTTTCCTGTCTTTTAGCCAGTTTGCAATCCACGAAAGGACATCGCCACCTATCCCATGACTTTTTACTTTTCCTAGAAGCCTCTCATGAGGAACTTTGTCAAACGCCTTCTGAAAATCCAAGTATACTACATCTACCGGTTCACCTTTATCTACATGTTTATTAACTCCTTCAAAAAAAGTGAAGCAGATTTGTGAGGCAAGACTTCCCTTGGGTAAAGCCATGCTGACTTTGTTCCATTAAACCATGTCTTTCTATATGTTCTGTGATTTTGATGCTTAGAACACTTTCCACTATTTTTCCTGGCACTGAAGTCAGGCTAACCGGTCTGTAGTTTTCCGGCTCGCCCCTGGAGCCCTTTTTAAATATTGGGGTTACATTAGCTATCCTCCAGTCTTCAGGTACAATGGATGATTTTAATGATAATTTACAAATTTTTACTAATAGGTCTGAAATTTCATTTTTTAGTTCCTTCAGAACCCTGGGGTGTATACCATCTGGTCCAGGTGATTTACTACTCTTCAGTTTGTCAATCAGGTCTACCACATCTTCTAGGTTCACCATGATTTGGTTCAGTCCATCTGAATCATTACCCATGAAACCTTCTCCAGTACGGGTAACTCCCCAACATCCTCTTCAGTAAACACCGAAGCAAAGAAATCATTTAATCTTTCTGCGATGGCCTTATCTTCTCTAAGTGCCCCTTTAACCCCTCTATCATCTAACGGTCAAACTGACTCCCTCACAGGCTTTCTGCTTCGGATATATTTTAAAAAGTTTTTACTGTGAGTTTTTGCCTCTACAGCCAACTTCTTTTCAAATTCTCTCTTAGCCTGTCTTATCAATGTCTTACATTTAACTTGCCAATGTTTATGCTTTATCCTATTTTCTTCTGTTGGATCCTTCTTCCAATTTTTGAATGAAGATCTTTTGGCTAAAATAGCTTCTTTCACCTCCCCTTTTAACCATGCTGGTAATCGTTTTGCCTTCTTTCCACCTTTCTTAATGTGTGGAATACATCTTTCCACCTTTCTTAATGTGTGGAATACATCTGGACTGTGCTTCTAGGATAGTATTTTTTAACAATGACCACGCCTCTTGCACACTTTTTACTTTTGTAGATACTCCTTTCAGTTTTTTTCCAGCTATTTTTCTCATTTTATCAAAGTTTCCCTTTTGAAAGTTTAGCACGAGAGCCGTGGATTTGCTTACTTGTCCCCCTTCCAGTCATTAATTCAGATTTGATCATATTATGATCACTATTGCCAAAGGGGAAAGAACACACACTATTTTCAAAGGGGAAAGAAGACACATGCCCTTCCTTTGAAAATTGTTGTAACCTGTGTGTGTATTTGCCATCTAATTTGTGTAATTCAGTAAATACATGCATAAATTACACTGCTTTTCAACATGGACTTGCGTGAATGAATCCACTTCGGAAATTATCCCAACAAATCCATCCGCACACGTTTACAACTGCTAAGTCGTCCACCCAGATTTTTTGTGAAAATTGGATGCATACTTTTTAAGTTTGAAAAGAATGCGTGTAAGCTGAAAACATCCCCCTGCTCTGCTCCTAGAAACACCCCCCCCCCCCCCTCAGTCCAGGTGACGCTTCACATGAACAGCACATACGTGGTAAAATTCTGTGAAAGACCACCTGTGTGCATAAAACACTTGTTTTATCTGCAGAAGTCCCTTTGACAATTATCTTCCTGCCGTACATCTGCTTACAAGGTTTGCAGGTGAAGCACACAGAAATAAGAAGAAAGGAGATACAAAGCACTGCACTCAGGAGAATTACTGTGAGACGCATGGTTCTTAGGTGAGGGAAAGGCTTGATTTGCTTCGCTGCCTGTCTCTTAACTTTCTCAGCCATGTTCTTTGCAGTGGCCATTGTGCTTCCAGAATAAAAAGGAAGGGAGTCCCGGGTGAGGGTGTTGCCATGGCAATAGCCTGCACTGGGAACGATGCACAGCGCGTTTCCTTGTGCAGACTTCCCTGCCGCCATCAGGTTAGAGAGGAAGTAAGTAGCCACTAACTACACAAATTCCCTTTTCATTTTTCTTCCTAGCTTAGCTTTAAGTCTGACATCTTGCCTGGGTGCTGCAGTTAGCATGCACACCTCGTTTCAGCCAGACTCTTTCCCCCAGCAGTTTTTATAATTTTCAATTGTAGGGACCAAAGCATGATAGTATATGGTCTCCAGCCTCCATAAAACCCTGGTGCTTGTGAATGTTAAGTGTTCTGCTTTCTTGTTGCATTTGGGATACAAATTGTATTTATTTTTTTATTTAAACATTCTTAATATACAGTTCTCTTCAATTAAAATCGATTCAAAGCAGTTAACAGAATTCTAAGACACAAAAGCAGCATAAAATATCTGTCGCATATCTGGTGGAATATTCAGCTTAGGGAGCAGCATGGATATGCAGATGCTGCTCAACTCAAGTGAGTCAGAAAAGGGAAAACCATGGATACAGTTTAACTATATCAACTTTCAATTCAGTCTGTACTGCCAAAATATCTTAGGTTTATTCTGGTTGCTTATTGAAATATGTAATCGATAGAGCTGTATGGAATTATTTAAAGTAAAATATATTTAATAATGGTTATATTTTTGTTTATTTAAATATTGCAAGTTTTCTACCTCATCAGTTTCTGCTTTTTACTTCTTTCCAGGTCAAAATTGCAGTCACACTTTGCAAGGTCCAAACGGAACCCTAGAGAGCCCTGGATTCCCATATGGATATCCGAATTATGCGAACTGCACGTGGACAATCAGCACTGAGGAGCACAATCGGGTACAGCTCGTGTTCCAGTCGTTCGCGTTAGAAGAAGACTTTGATGTGCTGTCAGTTTACGATGGAGCACCTCAACAGGGAAACCTGAGAACAAGGTACAGTTATTATAATTCTACCAGCTCTTGAGTGATGAAAGCTTTTATTCGTTTTAGTGGTTTTTATAATGTTTTTTACACTTTGGCCTCCCATTCTGAACTCTAGAACAGGAGTTTTCCACGTAGCTATTTGGTCTCTGTCTTCTCTCCTGCCTCTCATGCCATCTTGGAATTGTTCTCGTGTCCGTTTTGTCACGTAAATCCGTCCTCATTAAGCCATGTAGTTGATGCCAAACAATGAGCATTTTTTATCCAGGTTATCAGTTTGGTGCTGTACTTCAGCCTGCTTTCCACATGTACATCATTCATCACAAAACCACCAAGCATCATTTGTCAAGACCTCTGGGAACAGCACCAGGATGAAAGCCTGTGGTAGAATCTGCTTTTACAGTGAACATGGAATTGTGCTGTACAACACAGGCATTAATCTATAAATGCAAGACTTAATATATGCATCCCAGTGCTTGGTTTCCTCATGGCACTCATTTGATTTGGCCTTAATAAAGAGGTGCATCCCTCAAGCCTAATGGGTTATAGATTCACTGAGTCAGTAAAAACCTGAACTGCACCAGAAGATCAAGCAAATTGTTAATTATAGAAGAGATTCCCATGTAGGTCTGTTAAGAATTGCACGTTGGAGTTCACAGTTAGTTCAGTCTGTGCATTGTTTATCAAAGAAAAGCTGCTAATGTGTCAGGGAATACTTTAGACAAAATAAACCCGCTTTGCTTTGTATTTCTTTCTGACTTTGTCTTCCTTTGCTTTGAATTATTTTGGGGTTGAGTTATCCAAATTTTTTTTGGGACTTTAGAGGATGAATTGTGGTGAAAAAAAAAAAGAATAGCAACTGTCATAAAAGCAGGTATTTAGGAGATAATTGAGAAACCCTCCCCAGAAAAGAGATATTGATAAATAGCCAGCGGAGGGGGTTCCATACAGTTAAACATTTATATGCCACGTCTTTCACTGTTGCAGGTGGGTAACAATAAAACACACACAAAAACTAACATTGCTGGCTGGAGAAACTTTGAGCAATCTGCAGCTTCTCTGGATCAGGTGCATTTACTCCGGCTCCAGGCCTCTCTGCTGCCGCTGACCTCACAGCTCCCATTATCTCCTTTGGTGGGGAAGGGGGAAAGTTTTCATAACTTTTATGTCTGTTGAAAATAGGAAATCTTGCTGCAAATAATATATTTCTGTCAGATAACAACTTCCCCTCTTTTATAATCACTTTGCTAAACTTTCTCATACTTATATCTATGGGAATGTATCCTAGAAGAGGAATCGGGGACTTATGGGCTCTAATACCATCCTTACCGGTCGCCCTTGCTTACCTCTATCTAACCCGAGCAACTTAGATGTATTTAACAGAAGAAGGAGAAATGAATGGGCGACATGGTCCTTAATGGCATGCAGTCCCTTCCAGAGGCTAGCTTTTCCTTGGGATATATATATGCTAGAGCGGGGACGCTCTGTACCTTTCTGTGCTCTGGGTGTGACAGAAGAATTAGTTTATTTCCCTATAAAGCATGACAGTGCAGGCTTTACAAAAGAACCTAAGTTCACAGGCACAAAATCACAGACTGAGAAGTGCTCAAATTGCCCCATAAAATACATCCTTGGAGGGCTTTACAGCTATTCTATAGATTAATCAAACTGAGTGAGACTGCCGCTGAGGCTGTGCCTCGGTATAAAGAATCGGAGACGAGAGATTAAAGGAGCAGAAAAGAACTATCAGCTGCTCAAGCATTCGTTTGCCTTAAGTGCAACACATTCCTTCCTGAAAAGCCAGAAAGGGATAGACCGTGGCAAAACGTGTCCTTCCTTTACTATTTTTAAACATTTTTTTCATGTCTGTGTTTTAGAGGACACTAAAATAAAAGAAGGTAATTTTTAAACAGGCACACGGGCTCACATTTGCGCTCATTCGTCGGCCGGCACCAGGGGACGTGGACATTTTATAAGATACGTGCGTACATGCGCATGTCTTATAAAATAGCCTGACTACAGGCAATTTTGAGTGGATGCCTGCCTATGTGTGCAAATGCCCCTTCTACCGTGTAAGCGGGGGGATTTTAAAAGCCTTGCACGCCAGCACCATTAGCCATTTCCCCAGTTCGTTCCCATTCCGGCTAGTTAAGGGACAGGACTTTCAAGTCCACTGGTTTAAGAGCCTCCCTTCTCTCCTGTTAGATCAGACCTTAAACCCCGCTGATTTTTTGTTTACAACTTGTACATTCTCCATAGCAGAAGCAAAGTTTCGCAGCAGTGGACCCCAGTGCGTGTGAAGTATTTACGCGCTGATTTCAAGTAAATATTCAGGGACAACCAGACCACACCCATGCCCCACTCAGACCACACCCATGCCCCGCCCCTTTTTTGGAACTTTTCGTTTGTGGGCATAGCGGGAGATACCCATGTACATATTCACTTGGCATGCACCGGCCAGACTTGTGCGCATATCTCCCGGGTTTTGGCACATGCCGGGCTTTTAAAATTCACCTTAAATAGTGCATCTGAACAAACCAAACCTTTTTGGTGTTTTGGATTTGAAATTAAGCAAAACGAATGAAGAAACATGTGTGAAGTGTTTTCCATGTGAATGCATTTTCGAGCTTCAGTAAGTGAGTCAGGACTGAACCCTGGCTGTCCTGTCTTCCCTTCCTCCTAGCTATACCCAGGGGCAGCTGGTACTGAGCCCGTGGGCATTGATTTTCCATAGATTGTTGGTCCAGAAGGCTGAGGAGGTCTACAGTCCTGAAGGTTTCATCATTACCATATTGGTTGGGACCTCTCTTCTACTCGCATGACCCAGCATAGGAACATATGAAGTGTCAGGCTGGGTTAGAGCAAAGGTCCATCGAGCGCAGCATCCTGTCTCTGACAGTGGCCAGTCTGGATCATTAGGAAGGAACCCGGCAGAGTAAACCCAATATCTTATTGCTTACTCCCAGGGATACATGGTGTCTTTCCCCATGTCCACCTGCATATTTACCTAATTAAAACTTGATCACACACCTCACGTCCATACAAACATCAAAGTGTGGTACTGGAGTGAAAGCAATAGCCTTCTCCCCGTCCTCAGGGATCTCCAATTTCATTTTTTATTTCCTTTTTCCTGGCAGTTTTAATGTTATAAGAAAATGAATTATTTTCCACGGATTTTCTCCTGTGTCTTTTAACAAAATAATGTTTCCACTGATTTTGTTTTGTTATAACTTTAAAATTCCCAGGAAAAATAAAATAAAAACTGAAAATGAATGTCCCTACCAATCCCACAGTCTGTCTCATCTTTGAAGCAGCCCGAATAGAGATAACTTTCAGCAAATATTCTAAAGCATGAAACGCTGCCGATGCTGAATTTATTGTATACAGTGAATGGAGGAATAAGACTTCAGAATTAAAACACGCCTAGGTCATTCACGCTGTTCAGTCATCGGCCATAAAAACCTCCGACTACCGACTTAATATATCATGAAGAAATAAAGTATAGTTATCTGTAACTGCCTCAAGAATTGGGAGAAATCTAAGATAAGTCTCCATCAGCAATATTTTTACAAAAAATTCTCAAATAAGAAATACAAAAATAGATAATATATCATGAAGAAATAAAATATAGTTAAGTCGGTAGTCGGAGGTTTTTATGGCCAATGACTGAACAGCATGAAACGTGTCTTTCAAGTTGAATGACCTAAGCATGTTTTAATTCTGAAGTCTTGTTCCTCCATTCACTGCATACAATAAATTCAGCATCGGCAGCGTTTCAGGCTTTAGAATATTTGGTGGAAGTTATCTCTATTCAGGTTGGTTGTAAACTTTTCTTTCACCTGCCCATATTGATTGGAGTATTTCATCTTTAAAGCAATTGAAAATTAACAAGATAGTCAGAACATATTCATTAATGGACTTTTCCTTCAGGAGCCTGTACAAACCCCTCCGCTAGGGCAGATGCCTTGATCACATCTTTGCGGCAACAAATTCCGTAGCTTGATTCCGCGCTGAAAGGTGAATTTTAAGAGATGCTCGCGTTAAAAGGAACGGGAATGCGAGTATCTGGGCCGAGGCGAGCAGCTCCTGTTTTAAAATGGCCCAATTACGCATGTGTATGCACATTCGTGAGCAACCCAAAGTATGGAAAAAAGGGATGTAGTTAGGGTCTGTTAGGAGCGTTCCAAGGCAGGGCCAGACGTACGGATTTTCAAATCCCACGCGCGCCGTGCTCGTTCGCCTGTGACTTGCACTGATTTACTTCTGCTCTTCATGAGGTGTAAGTAGGCCTAAAATAATTGGGTGAGGATTTGGGTCAGCTGGGGGGGGAGTGCAGGATGAGGAGCCAGAGGGGTCTGGATGACCTCAAGATAGACTGGGCAAACCGGGGGACTACTTGGTAAAACTTGGAACGTTCTTTGTGCGAGCGTGTTTTAAAATCCAGTTACCTGTGCACGTTAAACCCGAAAAATCCCTAGGGAAGATGCACGAATAATGTTTGCTCATGTAAGCGCTTAAAATTAGGAGCACACATATGCGCATTAGGTGCATTTTAAATAGTACGGTTGCACTTATGATTTAAAATTCCTGCGCATATGGGCGCCCACGTGCTCGTTTGAAAGTTCTGCGATTTGTTTTAAATGGGCTACCTGATATTTTCATGGGGTTGTTTGAAAAGATAAATAGCACTTCCCTATTTACCCATTCTACCCCACCCATGACTCTCCCACATCTCTGCTATCTCTTCTCCATGCTTTCCTCATACAGGAGCCCTTCCATCCTTTTTATTATGCGTTTGTGCCTTTCTCTGCACCTTTTCTAGTTGCACTGTCTCTCTCTCACACTGAGACGGCCAGGGGCGTTATGCTACTCAGTTTTACTCCTATCCGAATAATTCCAAACATTTTATTGGCTTTTTTTGACTGCTGTTGCCCACTGAGGTGAGGATTTCAATGTATAGCTCTGGTGCATCCAAGATCCTATTGCAGGGTAGTGAATCCAAATACAGAACGCAGCATCGTGTACCTGAAATCGGGGTTATTTTTTCCTGCGTACATTAAATTTTCATCTGATGCCATTCCCCAGTCTGATAAGGTCTCTCTGCAGTTCCTCACACTCTGCTTGTATTCTAACCACTTTGAATATTTTTGCGTCCTCTGCAAATGTAGTCACTTTAGTCATTAATGAACAAGTTAAATGACACTGGACTCGATACAGATTCCTGGAGCATTTTACGGACCATTTAGTGCTATTCTTGGTTTCTCCTCTTTTAATCGGTTACCAGTCCAACCTGCCTCCTATTCCATGACTTTTCATCTTCTGAGGAATCTCTCATTCCCACGTTGTACATCTGGTGCTAAGACTCTACAAGGTGTACAGAGGAGTACTGAGTGTTCTGGGCTACATGAGTTTATGGCAAGAAGAAAATGAAAGAATAGGAGCTAATTTTCAAAGCAGTTAAGCATGTAAATGTAACATGCTATTGTAGAAACTTTCAAAAGCCACTTACCCATGTTAAGTGCGCTTAATGCAGGTAGAGCCCATTGACAATTCAATGGCTTATATTGTAGCAGTTTTCAAAAGCCCAGTTACATAGAAACATAGAAATGATGGCAGAAGACCAAACGATCCATCCAGTCTGCCCCGCAAGCTTTCACACTTATTTTTTTTTTCATACTTTTCTGTTACTCTTGTCCCTTTAAATAACATTTTTGGTTCTACTTCCCTTCCACCCCCGCCATCGTAGATAGCTGTGCTGAAGCTGCATCTAAGTGAAGTATCTAGCTAATTGGTTTGGGGTAGTAACCGCTGTAACAAGCAAGCTACTCCCCTGCTTTATGTGGATGCAAATCCTATTTTCTCTTGCCGTTGAAGCATAGAGCAATGTTGGAGTCGCATTAACCGTGTGTATGTTTATTTAATAAGGATATTCATCTCCAGGTAGTAGCCGTCATTCCCGCAAGCCATCCCCATGCCTCTTCTCTTCATTCACTTCCTCTAGACTTTATGGATCCACAGTATTTATCCCATGCCCCTTTGAAGTCCTTCACAGTTCTGGTCTTCACCACTTCCTCCGGAAGGGCATTCCAGGCATCCACCACCCTCTCCATGAAGAAATACTTCCTGACATTGGTTCTGAATCTTCCTCCCTGGAGTTTTAAATCATGACCCCTGGTTCTGCTGATTTTTTTTCCAACAGAAAAAGGTTTGTCGTTGAGTTTGGAGCATTAAAACCTTTCAAGTATCTGAAAGTCTGTATCATATCACCTCTGCTCCTCCTTTCCTCCAGGGTGTACACATTTAGATTCTTCAATCTTTCCTCATAAGTCATCCGATGAAGACCCTCCACCTTTTTGGTCGCCTTCTCTGTACCGCTTCCATCCTGTCTCTGTCCCTTCGGAGATACGGTCTCCAGAACTGAACACAGTACTCCAGGTGAGGCCTCACCAAGGACCTGTACAATGGGATAATCACTTCCCTTTTCTTACTCTATATTCCTCTCTCTATGCAGCCCAGCATTCTTCTGGCTTTAGCTATCGCCTTGTCACATTGTTTCGCCAACTTCAGATCATTAGACACTATCACCCCAAGGTCTCTCTCCTGCTCCGTGCACATCAGCCTTTCCCCCCCCATCGAATACAGTTCATTCGGATTTCCATTCCCCATATGCATGACTCTGCACTTCTTGGCATTGAATCTCAGCTGCCATTTCTTCGACCACTCTTCCAGTTTCCTTAAATCCCGTCTCATTCTCTCCACTCCTTCCGGCGTGTCCACTCTGTTGCAGATCTTAGTGTCATCCGCAAAAAGACAAACCTTACCTTCTATCCCGTCCGCAATGTCGCTCACAAAGATATTGAACAGGACCGGTCCCAACACCGATCCTTGCGGTACACCACTTAAAACCGCTCTCTCTTCAGAGAAGGTTCCATTTACCATCACACGTTGTCTTCTGTCCGTCAACCAATTTGCAATCCAGGTCACCACCTCGGCACTCACTCCCAAGCTTCTCGTTTTATTCACCAGTCTCCTGTGCGGAACCGTATCAAAAGCTTTGCTGAAATCCAAGTAGATGACATCTAGTGCTCTTCCTTGATCCAATTCCTTGGTTACCCAGTCAAAAAAGTCAATCAGATTTGTCTGACAGGATCTTCCCCTGGTGAATCCATGCTGCCTCTGGTCCATCAATTCTCCAGACTGTAGATAGTTCACTATTCTCTCTTTCAGCAGTGACTCCATTACTTTTCCCACCACCGAAGTGAGGCTAACCGGTCTGTAGTTGCCTGCCTCTTCCCTGTTCCCACTCTTGTGAAGCGGGACCACCACCGCTCTTCTCCAATCTCAATTTTACATGAGTAAAGTGCATATACCCATGTAAAACCCAGCTGTAAGCATGTAAATGCTTTTGAAAATTACCCCCACAGACATCAGTTTTCAAATTGCCCACGTACTATGCTACTAATTTGCATTTTTTAAAGGGAAATGATGTGGGTATTCCTGTAAACTCCTTGTGTTACAGCTGCATCCTGCCTCGTGTGCATCTGCTCTTTTGTGCCAATGAACAACAGGTGGGGAAATGGTGTTTGAGCTTTTTGAAAGTTTCATGTAGAAGGGCTCATTTTACTCCTCCCTACCTAAACATGCCTGAAGAAACACCCCATTTTAACGCAGCTGAAAATTCATGCGTTGAACCCCATGTGCATTTTGTAGCCACTCCGAGGAAGGCACTTTTTCTGCCAGGACGGCTTCTCCAGGTAGTTGAACGTTTAACTGCGTGATGATCTCAGACGGCCTAATGAAACGTGCAGGCATAGCTTCATTATCTTAGTGTGGCAGTTGATTGTGGTTGGAAGACAAAACACTCTGTACCTGCACTATTTATGTGCAGAGCACCAGAAATAACAGGTGCAGTCCCGAGAAACGATTTTATTCTGGGCTCATTTCCAGAGTATCAGAAATGTTCTAGAAAACATTTTAAATCATCCAGTGCTAGTGTAGACTCCAGATTCCAAGCTATATTTAGGACTGGGAACTCGTCACCGTTGGAGGGAGGGGACATCTCCTTTGTAACACTCCATGTACCAAATCAAGCCTTAGCCTTGTGTTTTAGCGTTAGCTGCTGCGTTGACAGACCAGCTCTTGCAATTCCTTCTCCCCATTTTAAAGGCCTTCTGGATCCTACATGGCACAACGCCTCATCTTTACAGCCGGGTGAGATTTCTCAGCTGTGGAGATCCTGGTCATACTGGCTCTGCCTTTGGCAGTCAGCTTCTTATGTAAGTGACGATCGGTCTGTTACTGCAACAGATACATGAGGCGGACAGGCTTTCACTGCATCTCTACAAAATATATTGCCATTCACGTAGTTAGCATGACAGTCAATAGATGCGATAGCTGGAAAGGAATATCCTGGTGGCGATGTTTCCCTTGGTCATTGTGGTACTCACTGCTTACACCCGATCACAAGGTCTGCTTGATCTGCAGAATTCTGTTTGCACCCCGTGTGTTCAAGTAGCTGGGTCCTTGATCTCAAAGCAAACGTGGGCATGCTGAGCTCTGGTCTTTGGTCCTTGGTGGTGGAAGTGTGGCTGCAGACCAGTGAAGGGATGTGTAGAGAGCCCACGAACAGACTGCCTCTCTAAGGCGGAGAACTGGGGAACACATTTTAGATTCCTTGCCAGACAGTAAGATATGCACAAAATTGTGAAGAAATTCAGCATGTTTGGGCCAATTTTTCCATACTTGGCAGTTAACAAAATGCAGTTGTGTTTAATCTTGACAAAGATCAGTGCTGCAGGGAAGAGGAGAATTGAACGTAGTCAATTAGCCTATGTGGTGATCCATTGATAGGTCATGAAAAAAAATCCCATTTCTTACTGATGTTTAATCTTTTAATTATCCCAAAAGATGGCTGGGCCCTCTGTGTGCAGCATCTCAAAAGGAAACAAACGTAATTAAAGCCTTTACAGACTTTTAAAGAAAAATTTCAGATTAAATTTTCCTTTGGTTGTGTTCGGCATTGTGCACAGTGTGTGATAAATGCGGTGTCAGGGCAGTGTGTGGGAGCGTTCCACAGTAACAGCAGCAGGGAAGAGCTGTTACCTGGGGATAAAATTATAGATCCAACACCTTGCCACAAATGCCTTCTGTTTAAAAAAAAACCAAAACAAAACCCAAGCACATTAAAAGGAACCTCCATTTGCATTATGCTGGGCGGTTACGGAAACCTGGCATTCTGAATGGCACCAGGGCCTTTCGCCTGACTTCAGCATCTTACCTTTGAGTTGTTGTTAGAGATGGAAATTCCCTGAGGCCAGCTGTCGCTGCACTTTCTCCTCATTCCTGGCTGCGTGCTCTTGCCAGTGACATAATGGCATAGTAGATGACAGCTAAAAAGCCCACTAGCTGTTCCAGTTGGGTCTGTCCACCCCTAGCGGCCAGCGATGGAGCATCATCGCTTGTAAGGTTTCACTCCTACTGTGTCCTGGAATATAAGAACAAAAGGCAGAGCGTGCTGAATCAGATCAAAAGTCCATCAAGCCTGACCAATCCGGGTCACAAGCCCCGAGCAGAATCCAAAGAGTAAAAATAATTCCTTATTGCTGACTCCCAGGGATAAGCGGTGGCCTATAGCAACTTGTCCAAACCCTTTTACGCCTGGCTATGTTCCATGCCTTCAGCAACAAAGTCCACCTTTTCATTCTGCACTGAGTAAACAAATACTTTCTCCAGTTTGTTTTAAATGTGCATCCTAAAAGTTTCAAGGGTGTCCCCTAGTCTAAATACAATTTGAAATAATGAATAACCATTCCCTGTTTACCTGTTCCTTTATTGGAAGAGGTGGTGTACAAATCTGAAAATAATAGATAAGGTGATGCATGAGCTCTGCCACCTTCCCATCAGGCAGGCAAGTTACTAAGAGATCCTCACACCCACCAACCACCAAGCTATCTCGGGGCTGATGCCAAGGGCATTAGGTACCTTAGGTGAACCTGCATCCTCCCCACATACAGTTAAAAAGTATGCATTTCTAATAGCTTTTACATGAAAAAGCATGTTCAAAGTATAGTCTTCTGAAGTAAGAATATCATAACATGCATATTGTATTTATATGCACTGCTGTGGTGCCAACTAGAAAATAACACTTGGAACCCATACGGTATTAGACCTAATGTAACATGTGTTGGGTGTGAGCTCAGAATGGCACAAGTGAACCTCCCATACCAATCCAGCACCAAGTACCACCATTCAAACAATAAGAATCCTAGTTATGAAATCTAGGTTAGCTGACTTCCCTGCTCATGCTTTCCACTCCCAAATAGCCTTGCTTTTGTGTTTATTCTGGCATACCCCTTTATTTATTTACTGGTTTGTTCTTAACGTTTAAGAGTTGTTACCCTCTTTGCTGTAGGAGCATGAAATGTACTCAGCATATTTTTGCATAGACACAAAATGGGAAAACTCCTTTAGTGAATCTGAGTCTAAATGCCACAAAACTTTCTCTCCAGATCATGAGAGAAAACCATGAGATGATCTTCTGTAATGAGATAATGTGCAAGCATTTTTGCAAGGATAATGGAACCTCCAGTTGATAAAGCAAAGCCGATTTAAAACCAGTCCACAGGAACAGCATAAAGTTACAAGATAGTGAAACCCGCTTTCAGTGAACATATATTTGTCATGAAAAAGAAGAGAGCAATTTCCTGACAGATAAATAAAGTGTCAGAAACATAGACGTCAGTTAGCATGGAATAAAGGAAGCAAATTATCAATTATGCTATCCTAGCAGATATTTTGTATCATCCAATATTAAATTATGTTCATTTTGCTTACATAATTAAACGGTGAGATATACAAATTACTTTAGTTAAAATTATGAGTCCATTAAAATATCCTGTTCTCCCCAGCAATTTGTAATGTATCATGAGCAGGCCTCCCACTGAATCATCTTTCTCCACTGCTGTCTATTCAGAATTCGGCTGCACGATTTCTCTTCCTTCATTGTCACTATGGCCAAGTAACTCCTCTTCTCAGGTTGCTATATCTGCTTCCACATACAGTTCAAGCTTCTCTTACCTGAAAAAGCATTTACTCTGCAGCTCCTCACTACCTATCTTTTCTTATCTCTCCCTGCACCCCCTCCTCGTGAACTCCATTCATCAGCAAGTCAACCTTATCTGTGCCCTTCTCCTCCACCGCCAATTCCCGACTCTGCGCTTTCCAGCATGGAAGAGGCTGCTTGAGTGGGTGCATCATGCTCCATCTGTGGCCATACTCAAATCCAGTCTAATAGCTCACCTTTCAAACCATAACCACTTCTCTACAATACACACACTTCTCATAGGTTCTTGTTTGTCTCGGTTAGGTTTAAGCTCCTCAGAGCAGTGACCTCTGGTATGTGTATTTGTACAGTGCTGCGTATATCTAGAACCACTTTAGCAACGATAAATAATGAGAAATACTAGATAAGCAGAGGTCCCTGTAGCAGGGTTCCACCTATACAGTAATATTTTCAGCAGGGGTCTGAGTCCTATAAAAGATTCACGCCGTCCCTGGAACACAGAGAATTCAGACTAATTGGGTCTGAACGTTCATCTGCATGGCGATAATACAAATCATGTCATGAGAGGCTTGCTGTCACAACATGATGATACCTTCATAAGGAAATTCAGGGGAACCGATCACTGTTCGCTGATAGAATCTGATTTACAGACTTAAGGCTAAATGTCCTGTAGGGCTTTCTCCATTTTGGGCCTGTTGAAAAAATGCTTAGTGTGTCTGGCTCTTAATGCATTTGCCCACAAATAGTTACTGCTGAAACCAAACTATTGTGCAGTATTCAACCCAGACTATGCAGCAGAATGGTGAGAAGAGAAAGAGTAGATGCTAGTCTATGAATACTGCTTCTTTTTAATTGAAAGTGTAGCTTTGAAAGTTATAGTATATGGCAGTGGACGGACAATAGATAGATGGATTCCTCTTGGGAGCCAAATTTAAAAGCATTGTTCTCATAACATATGTAGAATGTTGATACAAAAGGAATAATTTTACTGAGCACCACATAACATAACAGCGTAGACCCATAGCACCCCTTAGCGCTGACCCTTATCGCCACCCTTGAAGTCATGCACCCCCCCTCACCTTCCCTCCTACACCCTTAAATCCCTTCATTTTTCATTTAACTTTCATCTTTCCTCTTCCCACAATATCCAAGCCCCACGCCCATCAGACTAACTACCCCCCTCCAATCATCTTTGCATATCTCAGCCCACTCTCATCTACCATCGCCTCCCCCTTCAACTCCCCCACTCTTGCATTATACACCCACCTTTAACAACCATCCTATAAACACACCTCCTATAAGCTAAACATGCTCGTACGCCCAATCCCTACACTCAAACACTACTCTTCCAAGCTCAAGATACCTCACAACACAGCCTATTTCTCACACCAGATTATTGTTACCAATCATGTTATCCCCTCTCACACAATTCCTTGGCCTCACTGCTTTCTCCCTCATTCTCTTCAATTCTCAATCCATTGTCAAAAAAACCCCCATTCTCAATGACATCCTTCTGGATGACAAACCCAACATCTGTGTCATAACTGAGAATGGAACAACTCCCCTATGAGGAAAGACTAAAGAGGTTAGGACTTTTCAGCTTGGAGAAGAGACGACTGAGGGGGGATATGATAGAGGTGTTTAAAATCTTGAGAGGTCTAGAACGGGTAGATGTGAATCGGTTATTTACTCTTTCGGATAGTAGAAAGACTAGGGGGCACTCCATGAAGTTAGCATGGGGCCCATTTAAAACTAATCGGAGAAAGTTCTTTTTGACTCAACGCACAATTAAACTCTGGAATTTGTTGCCAGAGAATGTGGTTAGTGCAGTTAGTATAGCTGTGTTTAAAAAAGGATTGGATAAGTTCTTGGAGGAGAAATCCATTACCTGCTATTAAGTTCACTTAGAGAATAGCCACTGCCATTAGCAATGGTTACATGGAATAGACTTAGTTTTTGGGTACTTACCAGGTTCTTATGGCCTGGATTGGCCACTGTTGGAAACAGGATGCTGGGCTTGATGGACCCTTGGTCTGACCCAGTATGGCATTTTCTTATGTTCTTGGCTCAAAGAAACAGATACAGTACTATTAAACCAACTCCCTACACATACATTTGTCATCTTCTCCATACCAAGACCTAAAAAAAGAGGCAGAGGTCTCCTCCTTGCAGCGAATAGCCTAGGGGTTAAAGCAGTGGACTATGAACCAGGAGACCAGGGTTCGAGTCCTGCTGTCGCTCCTTGTGACCTTGGGCAAGTCACTTTACCCTCAATTGCCTCAGGTACAAAAAATTTAGATTGTGAGCCCTCTGGGGATAGAGAAATACCTACAGTACCTGAATGTAAACCGATGTGATATCCTGATTAAGATCGAATGTTGGTATGTAAATAAATAATAAACTTTCACCTACTTGCGATGCCCTCCTGGCCTCACTCAAAGCTATGGGCTTTAAGCAAATAATAACAAGCCCCACACACAAAGCAGGTCACTCCCTAGATTTAATTTTCATAAACTCTCAAATCCTCCCTGATTCTCCCTCCTGCACTTCAATGGCGGGGGTGGAAGGAAATTAGAACCAAAAAGTTACCAATAAGGGCCCTGACCTCAGTGGTCAGAGTAACAGATAAAGTATGAGAAAAATAAGTATGGGAGCTTGCTGGGCAGACTGGATGGGCCGTTTGGTCTTCTTCTGCCGTCATTTCTATGTTTCTATGTTACTGTCCCTTGGTGTGACCACTCTCTCAATAGAACAAATCTCTCAATAAAAAACACAGCTACTCTCCCACGCACAAAGAATAATACCATCCACTTCAGAAAGCCCTGTACCAGAGACGACTTAATCACAGCCCTTACCAATGATCTTGATAAACTCGATCTAACTGATGCCGAATCTGCACTTTCATCTTGGAATCATCTCACTAGTAACATTGCTGACAAAATCTGCCCGTTACATACTAAAGAACTAAACCCTTCACACAACACAAAAAAACCCTGGTACACTCCAGAACTAAAAAAAGATGAAACTTGACTTAAGAAGCCAGGAAAAGATATGGCGCAAAGATCCCTCTCCTACACAACTTGCAAAATACAAATCTTCCCTACACTTCTACCGTGAGACCATCCTTCAAACCAAGCGTGACTTCTAAGCTCTGAGAATCCACAACCTGCAATTCAGTAACAAAGCCCTATTCGCATACGTCTCAGATCTTACCAAAACTTCCCCCTCACCCATACCTGATGATGATGCCAAAATAAAATGTGAAGACCTCGTACAATTTTTCCACGACAAAATATCTAAACTCATGACACGTTTTCCACCAGCCATCGCACCCACCAAAGGCCTTCCAAAGAACCCACATGCCACCTTAAACTCCTTTAGGACCACTGCCTCTACCGAAATAGAATCACTCTTAAAGAAAATGAAACCCTCATCACACCCTTCTGATACAATTCCTACTAAAACCCTCCTGTTCATCCCTAACATAATATCCCAATCTCTAGCCAACATCATCAACCATTCTCTCACGCTTGGAAATGTTCCAACTCACTAAAACAAGCTATAGTCAAGCCCATACTAAAGAAACCAAAGCTTGACCCTACAGAACTGGCTAACTATCGTCCAATCTCTAACTTACCCTTTCCAGCAAAAATTCTGGAAAAAGTAGTAAACCTCCAACTAACTATCTAGAAAAACATAATATTCTTTTCCCTTTTGCAATTTGGCTTCCGTAAGTACTTCAGTATGGAAACCCTCTTGATCTCTCTCACAGATTCTCTCCTCAAAGGATTGGATAAAGGCCACTCTTATATCCTTGCATTGCTAGATATATCCTCCACCTTTGACACCATAAGCCACAACGTCCTACTCAACCGGCTCACGGAAATTGTCATTTCAGGAATCCTGCTTCGCTGGTTCAAATCCTACTGTTGCATTCGTTGGTCGCAGATGGCTGCAACCGCTCTGCCTCACCTCTTTTTTTGCCTTTCTCCTCCTCCATGGGTAAGATGGCTGCCTCCGGTGCCGAGTGCCGAGTTAGCAAGGACTTTGGCTTAAGCTACTCTGACTGCTTCTAAGCTGCACGCTTAGACTCCTCGCTACCCTCTGGGGTATCTCGCTCCTGAAGAAGCTCTGGGCACCCGCTCCTCGGGGGCCTCTCACTTCCAACTACCCTTTGGGGTTACTCCTACTAATTAGACAACCACTCCTCGGGGGTCTTTCTTCTTTTTACAGGAATCTGCGCTTCCAGGTACTCGCTCTTCGAGGGCCTATCCAGCACAGAGTATCCGTCCCACGGACCTCGGGTCCCACCTTCACCATTTACCAGGAGGATTCCTGCACTACTCTAGAATGCCGCCACCCATATTCTTACTAACACTCGCAAAAGTGAACATATCACCCCTCTCTCATCTCAAATTCGCTACAAGACCCTCTCAGTCATACACAAAACTTGACACAACCAAAATATGCATTGGCTTAATGACTCCCTACATTTCCGCACCTCTAATAGACTCACTAGATCTCACTATATGGCAACCTTACACACACCCTCTCCTGATCTTACACATTTTACCACCACAAAAGAGTGTGCACTATCCATTGCAGGGCCCGCAATCTGGAATTCTATGCCCATGGACCTACGGCAAGAGCACCTTTCACAAAAATTCAAACAAAAACTGAAAACCTGGCTATTCAAACAGGCATTTTCGTAATCCACTTTCACTTTCATGCCTTCCCCTCAATAATACCTCTACACTAATACATGCTACACAATCTCTTTTCTTTGCCCCCTCAACTGCCTTTCCCCAATTCACTTACCGTGCCTCTCTTATAAGGCATAATTTACTATAACTACAACTGCAATCTGTCTATATGGTCAGCTTTCTTCTCTCCCCCTAATCGCTATGTAAATACTTTATTCTCATATTATATTTATATTATTATATATTATTTTTCACAGTTCCACTCCTGTTATTTAATCAACCAGTTTTATGTTATTGGTACTTTAAAAACAGTTCATTGTAAAGCTTATACATGTTATCAGCATTTTATGTTATCAGTAGTTGATGTTCAGCATTTGATGTTCTATGTAATTAGCAAGCTCTCATGCTTGTTTTCAGTTTCAATGTAAACCGAGACGATATGCAATATCTTGTATGAATCCCGGTATATAAAAATGTTAAATAAATATTACTTGTTCCATGTAAACCTATGGGATGTGCCAACGAATGTCGGTATAGAAAAACTTTAAAAATAAATAAATAAAACATAGTAACACTGCAGATGATGATTGAAAAAGACCAGGTGGTTCATCCAGTTTTCCCAGTTCTCCCTGCCCATACTGCCAAGGATATGTTCCAGCTGCCAGCCGTAGAGCGTTATCCACCTGGAAAATATCTCTCCTGACAAAGGAGCTTTTACTGTTTTTCTTCCACCGTACCCCATCTTCCTGGGTAGCTGAGCATTCAAGATCCCCTTTGTAGCTCATGAAAAGGGTCTGATCTGGGAGTTTCAACAGATGCCAGCACAGGAGGAGTATCCTTGTCACATGATTTCTCATGTGGATAAGTGGAATCCACTTAAATAGATACAGACATGGAAGAGGTATCCAGGTCACCACTGATTTATTTTCATAAGGTCATCAACTTGGCCATCACACTGAAGAAAACTCAATACCATCAAGTATTCATTTGGTTTCTGACTTTTAAAAGCTAATATATTTCTGTACTTGCCTAATGGTAAAGATGTTTTCTACTCAAACACTAATGACATCTGATCTGTATTGTGATAGGAAATCCATACTGTCCAACACTACTTAATTTTCCCTATAATGTATTAGAGAAGATTGCCTCATATTAGAGACCTAGATTATTTTTGCAAATCTGCATCTCCTTGGGTTAGTGAGCAGTGTGAGGCTCTATTCATTGAGAGCATGCAAATGAGATTCAAAAAGAACTGGAACTAATTAAATACAATTAAATGCAAAGCCAAGAGAATGATATTGGATTCGCTTTAGGGGTCCAAGTTAAAACAGATAAAACTAAAGAGAAAATCCAGTGAGGGTTGCGTCTTTTCTCTGTGATTCGGCGCTGCCCCGTGATGTACGTCAGAACAGTAGAGAATCATGTTGTACACGAAGGCAAATAAGGAGAGAAGTATCTTCATCTGAATTTAAGAGCTTTGTATTGCCAGTTCATATCTGCTTCTAAACAGAACCATTATGCTTTTTTACTTTGGGATAGATAACCAGAGACAGAGAGAGTCCAAATCGGGCCAGCTGGTCTTTATTACTATGAGCAGGGCTGGATTAAGGCCATCTGATGTCCCCTCGGCCCTTCCATTGCTTAATTGACAAGGCATTAAGACTCAGTAAGGGCTGAAGGTGAAATACGAGATTAAAAATTCAGTTTTCTTCCAGGCTATTCCACAGGCCAAACCCCACAACTATATTAAATATAAACATTTTTTTAAATTGTATTTATTTAACATTAAATAACAGTAAACAAAATAAGCAAATTATTTACTTATAACTAGGGGTGCAACAGAAAAAAATGCAAAATGTGAACACACAGTGGGCCAGATTTTCATACCTACGTGCGGGCGTAGATTTGCGCGTGCAACCTGGCAGGTACAAACCTACGCCCGATTTTATAACATGTGCACGCAGCCGCGCGCAAGTTATAAAATCCAGGGTCGGCGGGCGCAAGGGGGTGCACACTTGTGCGCGCCGAGCCCTATGGGAGCCCCGATGGCTTTCCTTGTTCCCCTATCTAACCCGCCCCCCAGTCCTACATAAATCTCCCCCCTACCTTTGGGGCAGATCGTAACAGCCCTGCGCGCGTAAATCCGGCTGGATTTACGCGCGCAGGGGGGTTACGCGCACCGACGTGAGCGGTCCAGGGTGGGGCGGGGGCATGGCCAGAGGCAGGCACAACTTAAATAATAAAGGTTAGGGGGGGTTTTAGGTAGGGCTGGGGGCGGGTTAGGGAGGGGGAAGGTGAGGGGGGGGTGGGGCGGAAGGAAAGTTCCCTCCGAGGCCGCTTTGATTTCGGAGCGGCCTCGGAGGGACCAGGGAAAGCCATCGGGGCTCCCCTAGGGCTCGGCGCGCGCAAGGTGCACAAGTGTGCACCCCCTTGCGCGCGCCGAGCCCGGATTTTACAACATACGCACGGCTGCGCGCGCATGTTGTAAAATCAGGCGTAAGTTTCTTACGCCGGGTTGCACGCACAAATCTACGCCCGCGTGTAGGTCTTAAAATCCGGCCCTTTATTTTTTTATTTACGCCTGCCTCCGGGCAGGTGTAGATTGCGCGCACCGGCCATGTGCCGGCGCGTGATCCCCGGGCCCAGCGGCAGTGGAGAGGCCTCTGACCCCGCCCTGCCCACACCCCGCCCATTTTTTCAAGCTCCGGGACTTACATGCGTCCCGGAGTTTGCGTGCGTCGCCAGGCCTATGCAAAATAGGCCTGGCGACGCATAACCCCACACACACACACACACACACACACACACACACGCGTAGGCTTTGAAAATCTGCCCCAGTGATTCCCCCTTGCTTAATGGCTAATCCAGGGCTGACTATGAGGCTGATATTCAAAAGATCTACCCAACTAAAACCAGGCAAAAATCTCTTCTCTGTTCCCCTTATCCAGCAAAACTGAAGTGGTGAAATCCTACTGGCACCACTTTAGCTGTGTAAGAAAGGCACCGGGGCTGGAATATCCAGATAAAATCATCTGCAGTCTTTTCAGTATTCACCTCTGTTACTTTTTTGGTTTACCTGGTTCTGGGTCTCGCCCGTGCTTCTTGGGGCGTTTTTACATTTCGGCTTCTTGGTGCCTATATTTAGACTTTATAAATGTAGTTTGTAGGACTGAAATACTATCGCTGCAGTTCTTGTCTGTAGTCCTGGCAGGCAGAGGAAAGATGTTAAAAATGATCCGCTTCCGAGGGGAGAGAGAAATAAAATGTTCTGTTATTACCATTGACGGTGCTGGGGTAAAATGCAGAGTTTTGACGTAAGGCGATGCGGGTGAATAGTTGCACGTGATATGGGAGCGTCCCTGGGAACTTGGTGCGGCTTTTGTGCGTGAATTGTGTTTCAGCTGCGTCTGGACTGGGCCTCTGGACAGCTCCAAGTATTAATCGATCGCACATGTGGAGATTGCATTTCAGCCTAGGACGACTGTAAAAGCTCCTTAATGCAGCACGGCAAAGCTACTGTGATGTAACAGCAAAGAAAGTAAGAAGCTACCAGGGAGATGTTTATTGTAAATTCTCCATTTTGTAGCTGCGTGCCATTTCCAAGAATCCCTCAGATTGTAGCTGCTTCCCCAGTGCTTTCATTAGTAACCTCTTAATCATGGATTACAGTGTCAGAGGCTTTAAAAAAAATGTGTGGCCAGTGGGTCAGAGAAGAGGACTCACAAGGCTTGAGAGAGGACTGGTCCTGCCTGAGTAAAGCTTAGCTAGGACAGCTGAAACCTTTGTGAATGCGTTGTGCACACTTCCTGCCCCTGCTGTACTCCTGCTCTATCACACTGCCTTAATAAAATGTTATGGGAAAGCATCTACCTCAGGGCTTCCCAAATCTGTCCTGTGCAGATACATTTGCATAAACTGAGACTCTGGTGAATGCAAATTTACCTCATGTAAATTCATTGCAGATATCCTGAAAGCATATCTGGCTACAAGCAGTATAAATGGGGGTTCCTGAGTGCGTTCATTAGAGACTTTGCACTGTAATCTGTGATGTTTGAACGCTCACTAGAAACAGCCAGTCTTGCCGCCTGACATTAGTCCTTCATGCCCCAGGAAATCTCCCCTCCCCCCCCCCCCCCCCCCCGCCTTTCTGCGTCCAGTTGTAATTACTATATCTAATAGAGTCCTCTTTTCTAATTGTCTATTGGATTTGATTTTCTATTTGGCTACCGCTAGCCAGGCAAAAGCCTCTTGGAGAAGAGACGACTGAGGGGGGATATGACAGAGGTGTTTAAAATCATGAGAGGTCTAGAACGGGTAGATGTGAATCGGTTATTTACTCTTTCGGATAGTAGAAAGACTAGGGGACACTCCATGAAGTTAGCATGGGGCACATTTAAGTTCTTTTTTACTCAACGCACAATTAAACTCTGGAATTTGTTGCCAGAGGATGTGGTTAGTGCAGTTAGTGTAGCTGGGTTTAAAGAAGGATTGGATAAATTCTTGGAGGAGAAGTCCATTACCTGCTATTAAGTTCATGTAGAGAATAGCCACTGCCATTAGCAATGGTAACATGGAATAGACTTAGTTTTTGGGTACTTGCCAGGTTCTTATGGCCTGGATTGGCCACTGTTGGAAACAGGATGCTGGGCTTGATGGACCCTTGGTCTGACCCAGTATGGCATTTTCTCATGTTCTCTGCCATGAGAAACCCAGGCATGAGTCACAGCTGTGAACCGGGAGCTCTTCCCCTGTGTGTTCCTAGCATTGCCAGCATGAGGTTAAGTTCTCAGCAGCCTGCATGGTGCTGCAGGTAGTTTGCAACCTGAATTTTCAAAATGGTTTCATCTGCTTTAAGTTCCCTTTGAAAATTCCCCGCCTGTCCCTCTAGGTGCACGGACATATTATGCATTCGAAGTTGCATGGGCTCCAGAGCAGCCGTAACTTTCAGCTTGCAGATTTACGCACATACGTTGGAAGATGGAAAGAACGTGCATGAATCCTTTCCCGCCCCTCCCCCCTCGTGGTGCACGAGAAAGCGTGCGCAGAATCGGGCTTTCTGCGTGTAGGCCCCCTGTTGATTTTCAGAAGGCCGCTTACACACATTAAACCTTTTGAAAATCAACCCCTTATATGTTTCTTGTTCGTAAGATCAAGTTCTGCTTCCTCCACCCGAGATCTCCAGCTTGCATGGTCTTCCTTTTGTCAATTGTTCATGCGTGGAAGCAGAGCATGTGCATCTTTTTCAATCAATCTATTTCCAAGTTACGGGGACGACGGTGAATCATAGCATCGAAAAGTCTGCGGTAGGAAAAGAATATTTTCAGGCTTATTCCAGGCATTCTTTTTCTAGCCTTTTTCCCTGTAAGTAGAGATTCCATAATTACTTTCATTCCCATTAAGAAATCTGCAGCGTGAAGCCTTGAAAGTGCTTCTAACCAGCCTCACCATAGACTACGTCCTACAGATCCACAGTGGGGAAATCAAAAGAAAGTCTTAAAATCATGGGCGAGATAGCAAGGCAAATACACTTTCAATCTTACTAACATTTACTCAAAGTGTTAGCAGGTGAGAGAGACTTTTCCAAATCCCTTTTCATTATTTTAAATCCTGGATAAATAGTGTTTTGCTGGCTGCTTGGAATGATGTCCAATCACACAAGGTGACCAGTGCACCAGGTAAAACCTCAATAATCCCTTACATGGATCGTTTCTTCCTTGTCCTCTGCAATATATCTTTCATTTAATGTCAGCAGGGTCCACATTCTGGTTCATAACATGAGAAAGCCCAATATGAATGGCTCATGGTTCTAAGTCAAAGGATAAACAACGGTGTGGTCCTGGTTTCCTAGGCCAGCAGTTTTGAATAGCTCATGTTTGCAAGGTACACAGACACTTTGAGCAGGGAAGCTCCATGCATTCTCTCCCGTTACAATCTGGCAGTCACAAAGTACACATGCTGAACTTGCCTGCATGCTGTACACCAATAGGAGGTGGTACACAAGGGGGAGGGGCAAAATGTAATGGACACGCTCTGCTCTACTGCACTGGCATGAACATGCGTACAAGAGAGCCTCTTTTTAACTTAACGCGTGTGCCCTGTGAAAGCTGGCACAGCAGAGGCTTTTACCTAGAAAATTCTCCTTCCTCTTCCAGTAGCTTTTGACATTGTTTGCAGTTATATCAGATTAATTTATCAGATGCTACTCTGATTTGAATTTTTTTTTTAAATCAGGTTATAAATATTGCTAATAAAATAAATAGTCCAATAGCTGGAGGTTTAGCATTAGGAATTGGGTGTTCTTGGGCTGACCGATGAACCTGACTTCAGTGCCGGGAAAAATCGTGGGAACTGTTGTTAAAATCACAAAACATTTAGACAGACCTGGTTTCATGGGACACAGCCAGCAGGGATTTACCCAAGGGAAGTCTTAACTCACAAATCTCCTACATTATTTGAATGGGTGAATAAACATGGATAAAGGTGAACCGGTAGATGTAGTGTATTTGGATTTTCAGAAGGCATTTGACAAAGTCCCTCATGAGAGGCTTCTAAGAAAACTAAAAAGTCATGGGATAGGAGGCGATGTCCTTTCGTGGATTACAAACTGGTTAAAAGAGAGGAAACAGAGAGTAGGATTAAATGGTCAGTTTCTCAGTGGAAAAGGGTAAACAGTGGAGTGCCTCAGGGATCTGTACTTGGACCGGTGCTTTTCAATATATATATAAATGATCTGGAAAGGGGTACAATGAGTGCGGTGATCAAATTTGTAGATCATACAAAATTATTCAGAGTAGTTAAATCACAAGCAGATTGTGATACATTACAGGAGGACCTTGTGAGACTGGAAAATTGGGCATCCAAATGGCAGATGAAATTTACTGTGGACAAGTGCAAGGTGATGCATATAGGGAAAAATAACCCTTGCTGTAGTTACACAATGTTAGGTTCCCTACAGGAATTCTGACCTGGCTTCCAATGTCTCTGCATCTTCGTACTGTAGTTGGATAATGATGATATTAGGATTCCTAACACTGTAGAACTTATTTAGAGCTGGTGGCTTATAGGACTTTCCAGGAATCTGAAAGTGGTACTGTTGCTCTATAGCTTTATCACAGTTTTTATTAAATGTGTGGAATGCATTGGCAGGGAGATTTAGCCTGGATCTAGTTGAGTATGAAATGAAAGCCAGGGCATTGATGGTATGAGGTTAGCTGCATTTCAGGAAGTCGTCATCCAGCAGCGGAAAGTTTCAGTAGGAGGGATCACACTGGGGAAAAATTCAAGGAGGGTCTGGAAGGGTTTGTTGCAAAGATTAAAAGTCTCAGGATCAAGGCTGAGACAGTCAGTAATATGGAAAAGACCCAAGAATAAGTCAGTTGCAGACTTTTAATTCATTGCCTTCCTGCTGCTTTAGCTATTCTGAATTTGTTTGGTTTGTTGACATTGCTGGTGTGATCGCACAGCTCTTGTTTTCTTTACTTTTGAGTTGCCATTATGTTCTCAGTAATGATCTTTTCAGAGCAGTTATTTTTGTGACCATTGAGTTAGAGAAAGCTGGATTCCAGGCCAGCCTCGTGTAAAATCTGAGACTCAGGTTCCAGTCCCTGTGTGAGTTTGAGCAAGCCATTCAAGTTCATGCTTAGATTGTAAACCCAGTATCCTTAATCTAACAGGTCCCTACATAAGTGTGTACATCTCGTCCATGCATGGTTTCTCTCTTAGCCCATGGCTTGCTATGGTCCCTGGTTTTGCTTACCCTACATAAGTGTGTACATCTCGTCCATGCATGGTTTCTCTCTTAGCCCATGGCATGCTATGTTGATACTTCTAGTCTTCGTTCCCAGTTTGGATGGAGCAGGCCTTGTGTGGTGTCCAAGCTTGGATGAAAATACGCTCTCTTGTCTCCTCTTGTTCACCCCCAGGAGCTCTGAGGACTGGAAGGATGTTTCTGAGGCCTGCTTTTTGGGGGTCAGAGGAATCAGCACAGTAGCAGCAGTAACGTTGGGATTAAGCTGATTTCCTCCATGTTCTGCTCACATGGACCTAAATCCGGGTCTGGCCCATAACTTGACTTTTCTAAAATTCATTGTTTAGTCATTTCCTGCATACATTTTCTCTGAGTGCTTACTTAATACGGAAAAGCAAAAGTTGAAGGAAAAATAATCTTCCGAATAGCAATTCTCCAGCAAATTTCAAATTTTTAAGGTGTAGAGTGGAAACGTTCTCTGCAAGGTTGTCTCCATGACATGTATCAGTTTCCTTATGCATGAGAATACTATGAGTATTTGAATAGCTTTACTACCATACTATATCATTGGAAAAATGTTTGGAAGACACAGGGGCAGAGACTCCAAGCAGTGCATATTATATGTGTCGGTCTGTGCTTGCTAATGAATGAGATTTGTGTGGGTATTTAGCCCACAGCCTTCCTGCTATGCTAATTAATCGTGGTGCACTCATTGAGAACACCTACTGCAAATTCCCGGCATAAATATGCGATTGGCTCTGCTGACAGTGTATGAATAATCCACAAAGGTTTTCTCAGTGGCCAGAACACTGCACACACAGGCTTCCTGTGCAAGATGAACCTCTCTCATGCCAAATCCAAACAAAATGCAAAATCATACTTTTGGGGAAATTGAAGGGCAAGTACCTTTTTGGGAGATGAAGAGTCGGCAGTCATCAAACAGGAAAAAGATTTGGGAATCATAATTTCAAATGACCACAATATAGTTGGTCAATGTGTCTAAACACTTGGGAAAGTTAATAATATACTTAGGTGCATAAAAACAGGGATCACTAGCAGAAGGAAGCAGCAATATTACCTCTTTACAGATCTCTGGTGAGACGCCTCCCCCACCTTGAGAAATGTGTTCAGATCTGGAGGCAATGCAAAGGAAGACTACTAAAATGGTGCATGGACTATATAATAAATTATGCATAGGGAGGGTAATTTTCAGTAGCGTGGATAACTCAACACTTACATGTATAAGGAGCTGCGCTTAAAAGTTACACTTGTGTTTTATAAACTGTGTATTTTATAAACCACACACTTTATAAACTACTGGTTATCTGTGCCCCAAAAGTACGCTCACATTTTTTATGTAGTGATCTGCATAGTTTCTGCACCTATTTTATAAAAGTATACACATATAGGGCCTGATTTTCAAAAGGATTTACACTCTTAAAACTGATTTTCACACATGTTAATGCACTTTACGCACGTAATTGGCTTTTGAAAATTGCTACAATATATGCCACTGAGTTGTCAATAGGTTTTACCCTCATAAGTACACTTTAAGTGCGTAAATGAGCTTTTGAAAATTGCTATTACTGTATGCTACATTTACACGCGTAGCTCCATGAAAATTCCTTCCATATTGTACATACAGAATAATTGTAATGTGTGTGCAATAACTCTCAGTTTATGCGCGGAGGTAGTTATTTTATGCTAATATTTGTGCATGTAATTTCAAGCATCAGTTTTCTGAGACCTAGGCCTTCATCTGTCCACCCACGCCCTCCGCCCATTGTCCTAAACCTCCCTCCCAAACACTGCAGACAAAAGAGAAATGGGATTTAATCTCTGTGACTTGATTAGCAGGTGTAACAGTGTGTGCACATGATTTCATGATATAAAACGCGTGTGTCCCCATACTTTCTCACCCCACCTCTTCTCCACGAACCAGCAGAAGTACATGCATACTTGCCGCCTTCTGAAAATTTGCTTGGGCTGCACAAAGGATGCTTAAAGACATACATACGAATTATTTTTGCATGCACCAATCCCGCACAAGTCCTGAGAGACTAAGTGAGCTCTATGTATGTACTCTTCAGGAGGAGAAGGGGAAGGGAGATGTGATAGAAGCATTCAGATATTTGCAGGCTTCATTAAAGTACGAGAAGGAAAGATTTTCATAGATTGATAAGCTCAAGGACAGGGGACCATCACATGATGAGGAAAGCCTGCAAAAAAAGTGAGAAAATACTTTTCTACAGAGAGAGTGATGGACACCTGGAGAAGACGTCTAGTAGAGGTTTCTAGGAGCAAAAAAAGTATCTGAATTCAACTCCGTAGGATTGAGTAAGACTGGGTGAATGAAATTTTCTGTGTTTCTTTGCCCCTGGGGGAGGGCCCTTCCACATCAGATAAAGGAGAACTCTGGGAAAATGACATGGGGAAAGGTTTGCTGGGTTGGTGTCTGTGATGGAGTGGCCATATTGCTCCTAAACACTTGTGATGGGCCACGCCAGCTGGCGTTTTCAGAGTCCTAGAAGGACGGGATGGTGAGGCACCCGGCGGCACACTGGTCGGTGGTCTCTGCTTGTATAGGGAATTTCCAATACTTGCTCTTTGGCCTGGGGATTTCTGCTGAAGTGGTAACACAGTGAATAGAGGGAAGAGATGTCGAATGTTGCTCTTAAAGTGACATCTAGTGGATGAACCAAAAATAGCAATGGCAGTAGCTCTAGCGAGAGCCTCATTAGTCAGAGGATACCACAGTAGCTCTGAGAGCTGTACTGAAGGTCCTTCAAGTGCTCTGGCACAGCCTGCTATGGCCATATGCAAGAGGAGTTGCATTTGTTTCTTACGTTTCGGTGGGTATGAGCGCACCTCGCCAACTTTCTAGTACACACATGTATTTATTAAAAAAATACATGCATATTTCCCACATGTACTAGAAAGATGGCGAGGTACATGCATACCCACCGAAATGTAAGAAAAGAATGCATATCCCTACCAGGCAGCATTCAAAACAAAAATACTGAAATCTTCACCGACAGAACAGGCCTGTAAAAATCAGCATTCTCCCCACGTTGCCATATGCTTAAAATTTAAAATGAATTTTGAAGAAAATATCCTAAAATTTCCTGAGCAAGTTAAAAATGTACCTATTTGTGGCTTTACCCTGAAGGGAATAATATTCTCTCTTGACGTTATTGATCGCTTGGTGGATATTCCTCCAGCTAGAAAGACACATAATTAACCATTCTGTCAGGCTGAGTGGATGGAACCAGCTGTCTCAGAGCCATTTCAAACTGACATTTTCTTGCTGCACTGCCGTGGAAGGAAAAGGAAGTTTCAAAAAAAAATTCTTATTAGGTCGCACGTACCCTTAATTGCATTGTAAAGGCCTTAAAACATAAAAATTCCCACTTCTGGTGATTACCGCCGGCAATTATTCTTGTATCTCAGACTCAGCCCCCGCTTCCTGGGGGTGGTATAAGGGGGAAGGAGAGGGGGTGATATTCTTATACTGCAATTAAAAACAAACCACTCAGTTTGCAGCGTTTGACCTCCTGAGTCTTGCAATGCTTTCTGCTAATGAAGGCTAAGAGGCTATTGACGTGGAAAGCTGAAATCCTTGGATTTTTCTGTTTTGGTTTTCCTTTTCCGTTGGTCAGTTATGTGCCTGGGTGTACAGAGAATCACGTGCTTTGGCTTCCTAGAGATACAGGAGGACTTCCTTCATAGTTTACTGACAGGCAAATTCCCAGCGTCCCTGGGAGAGTTATTTTCATGTTACCTTTCAGCTGTAGGGGGAAGCCACGTCAGGCCCTGATGCAATAAGTTGTGCTCAGCTGTGCATACAGCTGTATTCCCGATTTAATAAGGAGTTTAGCACACACAAAATGTGTACACAGATCTGTGCTCCTCCATGCAAATCCCATGTTAATCAAAGCATTAGCTGTTTCTCTCTGGAGCAGAGATGTGCGTAGGCGTCACTCATGGTTTTTTTTTTTAACTACTGGTCAGAAGTGCCATAAAGTTTCTGGGGCTGAACCTGGATTCTGTAACGTGAGGATCCTGTATGAGGGATTTATACACACAAAACACAATTTGTACACACACGGTTTTCTGTACATAAATCATGTTGTATGCACACCAAGTATGGCTCAAGGTGCACATTTTAGAGTTAGCAAGCTTTTTTTAACCACTGATGCATTTGCAGATCATTTTCCAACTGTCTGCTTTTCAGAATTGCCACACCGAGTAAGCATGGGAGAGCTTCACATTTATTACGTCCCCATTCTGAGCATATACATATATCTCATGCATATTCATGATGGTTATCTTGAAAGTCCCAGCGGTTAGGTGTGCCTGCAGGAGAGGGGCGGGACACGTTGGCTTAGAGAGATCATTAGCTTGCTACATCAGGAGAACATTTTTATTTTTAAAGTGAGGGTTAAGAAAATGTGTGTTGAAATTCAGAGTGTGTCTTGTTACATTGGAGTCTCTGTAAGCTGTGGTCCTGCTCAGAAAATCTTAAAGGGTAGGACGATAGATACATTAAAGACTTGACGCCTTTTCTTCTTTAATTCCTTGTTGCAGCTATGCTGTAAGGGCAGCCAAGGACAGGCCATTGTGGAGAGCCATCGCGGCTCCTGCCATATTCTGTTTATTTGTGTTCGTAGGAGTAAAGGTCAGCGAGCGGGTAATGAGTGGCATTGAGCACACTAACAGGGTGACGCAATGCCCGCACGGGGAAAACGGGCGCTCATGATCGAGCCATCGCTTTGCTAACACGCGCTCATCCACCTCTCTCAGGAAATGAGCCGCTGCGTTACGAGGAGGCGCACGGGGAAATTGTGCGTCCCTAGTGCCTCCTCGGCTTCTGGCGCCAGGAGAACTGGCTGTGCGAGGGTTAGGAGAACAGACACGCAGTTTTACAAGGCTCCATTTCCTAATCTGTGCACAGCCACGGGTTAGGAAAATGGAGGCTCGTAAATTGGGACCTGTGCACAGCCACGGGTTGGGAAAATGGAGGCTCGTAAATTGGGACCTGTGCACAGCCACGGGTTAGGAAAATGGAGGCTCGTAAATTGGGACCTGTGCACAGCCACGGGTTAGGAAAATGGAGGCTCGTAAATTGGGACCTGTGCACAGCCACGGGTTAGGAAAATGGAGGCTCGTAAATTGGGACCTGTGCACAGCCACGGGTTGGGAAAATGGATGCTCGTAAATTGGGACCTGTGCACAGCCACGGGTTGGGAAAATGGAGGCTCGTAAATTGGGACCTGTGCACAGCCACGGGTTGGGAAAATGGAGGCTCGAAAATTGGGACCTGTGCACAGCCACGGGTTAGGAAAATGGAGGCTCGTAAATTGGGACCTGTGCACAGCCACGGGTTAGGAAAATGGAGGCTCGTAAATTGGGACCTGTGCACAGCCACGGGTTAGGAAAATGGAGGCTCGAAAATTGGGACCTGTGCACAGCCACGGGTTAGGAAAATGGAGGCTCGAAAATTGGGACCTGTGCACAGCCACGGGTTAGGAAAATGGAGGCTCGAAAATTGGGACCTGTGCACAGCCACGGGTTAGGAAAATGGAGGCTCGTAAATTGGGACCTGTGCACAGCCACGGGTTAGGAAAATGGAGGCTCGTAAATTGGGACCTGTGCACAGCCACGGGTTAGGAAAATGGAGGCTCGTAAATTGGGACCTGTGCACAGCCACGGGTTAGGAAAATGGAGGCTCGTAAATTGGGACCTGTGCACAGCCACGGGTTAGGAAAATGGAGGCTCGAAAATTGGGACCTGTGCACAGCCACGGGTTAGGAAAATGGAGGCTCGAAAATTGGGACCTGTGCACAGCCACGGGTTAGGAAAATGGAGGCTCGAAAATTGGGACCTGTGCACAGCCACGGGTTAGGAAAATGGAGGCTCGAAAATTGGGACCTGTGCACAGCCACGGGTTAGGAAAATGGAGGCTCGAAAATTGGGACCTGTGCACAGCCACGGGTTGGGAAAATGGAGGCTCGAAAATTGGGACCTGTGCACAGCCACGGGTTAGGAAAATGGAGGCTCGAAAATTGGGACCTGTGCACAGCCACGGGTTAGGAAAATGGAGGCTCGAAAATTGGGACCTATGCACAGCCACGGGTTAGGAAAATGGAGGCTCGAAAATTGGGATCTGTGCACAGCCACGGGTTAGGAAAATGGAGGCTCGAAAATTGGGATCTGTGCACAGCCACGGGTTAGGAAAATGGAGGCTCGAAAATTGGGACCTGTGCACAGCCACGGGTTAGGAAAATGGAGGCTCGAAAATTGGGACCTGTGCACAGCCACGGGTTAGGAAAATGGAGGCTCGAAAATTGGGACCTGTGCACAGCCACGGGTTAGGAAAATGGAGGCTCGAAAATTGGGATCTGTGCACAGCCACGGGTTAGGAAAATGGAGGCTCGAAAATTGGGATCTGTGCACAGCCACGGGTTAGGAAAATGGAGGCTCGAAAATTGGGCATCCGTTTCCCTAACCTGACCGCCGTCAAGACTTTTTTTTTTTTAAACTTTCCTGCTTTCTGTGGTTCGTCCGACTTAATATCGCCATGGTATTAAGCTGGAGGAACCTCAAAACTTAATGCTAGCTCTGGGGCTGGTGTTGAGGGTTAAAATGTATGCGTCGGGGGCATGGTTAGTTTTTATATCGGGGATAATAGGTAATAGCCTCATGAACATGGCATTTACATATGATGAGCGCTATTAGCTTCACTCTGGTTTGTGCCGCTGATCCCCTTACTGCATCAGGGGTTATGGACACGCGTTAACCTGTTTTGCATCGGCCTGAAAATATATTTGTGGCAAAGCTTCCCTGAGCCGATGGAGGGGACATAGCTCTGGAAAGCTCATCACAAATGTATTGTGGTAAATAAAAAGGTCTCACCTACAGCGGGTCTTTTGTTTTTTACACATGCGAGTGGGCTAACGCATCATCCACACGACTTTATTTAAGTATTTGGAGAAACGAGAGACTTTAAATCAACGCAGGTAGAGGTCGGCTGGGCCCGGAGGTTTTTCCCTTCGGCTTTCTTTCTGATTGTAAGAATTTGGTAGGATGGGCAGGCAGGTTAGTCTGGCTCTGGAAAAGTGAGCTGAGCCACCTGGAAGTGAGAGGCAAGGGCTGAAATGCTACCGGCGCCATTCTCTCGCCTACTCCAGCACATTCAGTTCAGCAATACTCATGGATTTTTCTTTCCTATTTTTTTTGACAGAAAAGCACTTTGCTTATGCTCTGCTTGTTCCTTTTTTATTGGGGTGGAGCTACCCAGTTCTGAGACGTCCCTCTGTCTTGTAAGAAAATATTTGTATTTCAAAGCATATTCTGCTCTGTATCAAAGTGCTAATATGCAAATGAGGAAGGTAATTTATGAGGTAGTTTATATAAATTAAAGACAGACACAGTACATTTTTTGTCAGGAAAGTGTATAGTAAGCTAATCTAATGCTTGTATTGGTTGGATTGATGCTTTATTGAAAACAACTTAATTAGCCACTGGCTGGGCAGAGAAAATGATTGTAAAGTGGGTTAGAAGAGACTACTAACCTGCTTGGTTTGGAAGGAGGCAGTGCTTCTGAAAGCCTGACTGGCTGAGGCTTCCCCAGGATACGTTTGGGAGCCACTGCTCTGTAATGGTCCTTGCATGTGCTTAGGACAGGAGCTGCTGAAAGGTGTTTCCCGAATACATAAGAACATAAGAAATTGCCATGCTGGGTCAGACCAAGGGTCCATCAAGCCCAGCATCCTGTTTCCAACAGAGGCCAAACCAGGCCACAAGAACCTGGCAATTACCCAAACACTAAGAAGATCTCATGCTACTGATGCAATTAATAGCAGTGGCTATTCCCTAAGTCACCTGATTAATTGCAGTTAATGGACTTCTCCTCCAAGAACTTATCAAACCTTTTTTAAACCCAGCTACACTAACTGCACTAACCACATCCTCTGGCAACAAATTCCAGAGCTTAATTGTCCGTTGAGTGAAAAAGAACTTTCTCTGATTAGTCTTAAATGTGCTACTTGCTAACTTCATGGAGTATCCCCTAGTCCTTCTATTATCTGAAAGTGTAAATAACCGAGTCACATCTACTCGTTCAAGACCTCTCATAATCTTAAAGACCTCTACCATATCCCCCCTCAGCCGTCTCTTCTCCGAGCTGAACAGCCCTAACCTCTTCAGCCTTTCCTCATAGAGCAGCCATTCCATGCCCCTTATCATTTTGGTTGCCCTTCTCTGTACCTTCTCCATCGCAATTATATCCTTTTTGAGATGCGGTGACCAGAATTGTACACAGTATTCAAGGTGCGGTCTCACCATGGAGCGATACAGAGGCATTATGACATTTTCCTTTCTATTAACCATTCCCTTCCTAATAATTCCCAACATTCTGTTTGCTTTTTTGACTGCTGCAGCACACTGAACCGACGATTTCAATGTATTATCCACTATGACGCCTAGATCTCTTTCCTGGGTGGTAGCTCCTAATATGGAACCTAACATCATGTAACTATAGCATGGGTTATTTTTCCCTATATGCAACACCTTGCACTTGTCCACATTAAACTTCATCTGCCATTTGGATGCCCAATCTTCCAGTCTCATAAGGTCCTCCTGCAATTTATCACAATCCGCTTGCGATTTAACTACTCTGCAAATTTTTTCTCATCCACAAATTTGATAACCTCATTCATCGTGCCCCTTTCCAGATCATTTATAAATATTTTAAAAAGCACCGGTCCAAGTACAGATCCCTGAGGCACTCCACTGTTTACCCTTTTCCACTGAGAAAATTGCCTATTTAATCCTGCTCTGTTTCCTATCTTTTAACCAGTTTGTAATCCACGAAAGGACATCGCCTCCTATCCCATGACTTTTTAGTTTTCGTAGAAGCCTCTCATGAGGGACTTTGTCAAACGCCTTCCGAAAATCCAAATACACCACATCTATCGTTTCACCTTTATCCACAGGTTTATTAACCCCTTCAAAAAAATGTAGGAGATTTGTGAGGCAAGACTTCCCTTGGGTAAATCCATACAGAGAGTGCTGGAAGCTCAGAACCTCCATATGAGGGCAGACAGGGCAAAGCATCTAATTTATTACTTCCAGGCTGTCTTCTGCCAGCTTTAAATAAAAAAAACCCCCCTATGTTTCCTTTCCTGTGCTGGGTTAATATCTCATTGGCAGATTACATGGTCTATGTTTTATACACTCAGAGAAAGAATAATTCATTTCCATAATTTTCCTCTTTTAAACCAGTTATTATTTCGATGAATATAATGTAATTGCTAATCTGCTGAAACCAGTGGACCCTGACTCATGGACTGAGCAATCTCTTTGATACGTCACTGCTAGGGCCAAATTAAGACATCCTGAGGCCCTAAGTTACGACCCCCACAGCATTAGCGAAATAATTTATAAAACTTGAAATGTAGGCATTTTTTTTGCATTTAGTAGGAATGTACATTCGTCACATCTGGTTCGGCGGGACCTGTGTACCTCATGGACCTTTTAGCAGACGGGTAAAGACGGATGGTATGTGTGTGTTTTTAACGATGAGTAATGAGCATACCATCCGTTTTTACCCGGGTATGAAAGTCTGCGAGGTACGCGGGTACTGCCGAGACATCCCTAGCGTTTAGAGGCCCCTCGAAGTCTGAGACCTTTAGATAAGCTTGTGCCTAAGTCCAGCACGGCTCACTGGGACACCTGTAGGGTTGAGGTTGAGTTTGGCCATGAGACAGAGGGCTTCCCAAACCTGTCCTGCTGACCCTACAGCCAGCTGGTGTTTCAGGCTCTAGGCAATAAATATACATGAGATAAATTTGCCTATACGGCGTCTCCGGTTTATGCAAATGTATCTCATTCATATTCATGGTGGGTTTCCTGCTTTAAGTGCTGCACAGTGGGAGGCAGAGCTGAGTCTTTCCATGCTCAGCAGTGAGGGCATTTTAGGTGCTGACTGTTGGTTTGTTAATACAAATAATAGAGCAAAACTGTTCAATTGAATTTCTGTTCAGAGCCAGAGAAATGCATCGTATGTACTTGTAGACAGTGGGAGCCAATATTGTATGATTCAAATGCCTACTCTGCAAATTTGTCTCTCCAATTTTGAAGATTGATTACTTTTCTACTGGCATTTGACTCTGTAATACTGATTGGTCAGAGGCTGTAGCTAAATACAGTAGAATAGGCATTCATTATAGTTTTACAGGGATGCTACCTGTCTTACCCTGCTAGGGGCTCATCAGATCAGAGTCCCGATGCTGTGCTTTAATTCTCCTGGCACCAGCTCTGTGATATGTTGCATTGCACAAGTTCAGAGGGGTATCCTGTGTGTGTGTGTGTGGTTTTTCTGCAGGACAGGGAGAAGGAAAATCCCACCCTTTTCCCACCTATAAACCATCTATCTGCACCCCCAACAAAAGCGGAACTGTTGCCCACCTCTCACACACTGCTTCAATCCAACACTGCCTTTGTTGGATCCCCTGCTGACTTTATTCTTCCAACTTATCAATCGTTTATTTTATCTTCTGGTGTACCAGCGCTCAAAGAAAGAGTCCTAGGCTCCTAACTGCAGGGATAGACAGTCATAGATGATATACCCGGGTCCTGAATCCTGAGCATACGTGAAAGTCATAGGTGATATACCCGGGTCCTGAATCCTGAGCGTACGTGAAAGTCATAGGTGATATACCCGGGTCCTGAATCCTGAGCGTACGTGAAAGTCATAGGTGATATACCCGGGTCCTGAATCCTGAGCGTACGTGAAAGTCATAGGTGATATACCCGGGTCCTGAATCCTGAGCGTACGTGAAAGTCATAGATGATAAACCCGGGTCCTGAATCCTGAGCGTACGTGAAAGTCATAGGTGATAAACCCGGGTCCTGAATCCTGAGCGTACGTGAAAGTCATAGGTGATAAACCCGGGTCCTGAATCCTGAGCGTACGTGAAAGTCATAGGTGATATACCCGGGTCCTGAATCCTGAGCGTACGTGAAAGTCATAGGTGATATACCCGGGTCCTGAATCCTGAGCGTACGTGAAAGTCATAGGTGATATACCCGGGTCCTGAATCCTGAGCGTACGTGAAAGTCATAGGTGATATACCCGGGTCCTGAATCCTGAGCGTACGTGAAAGTCATAGGTGATATACCCGGGTCCTGAATCCTGAGCGTACGTGAAAGTCATAGGTGATATACCCGGGTCCTGAATCCTGAGCGTACGTGAAAGTCATAGGTGATATACCCGGGTCCTGAATCCTGAGCGTACGTGAAAGTCATAGGTGATATACCCGGGTCCTGAATCCTGAGCGTACGTGAAAGTCATAGGTGATATACCCGGGTCCTGAATCCTGAGCGTACGTGAAAGTCATAGGTGATATACCCGGGTCCTGAACCCTGAGCGTACGTGAAAGTCATAGGTGATATACCCGGGTCCTGAACCCTGAGCGTACGTGAAAGTCATAGATGATATACCCGCGTCCTGAATCCTGAGCGTACGTGAAAGTCATAGATGATATACCCGCGTCCTGAATCCTGAGCGTACGTGAAAGTCATAGATGATATACCCGCGTCCTGAATCCTGAGCGTACGTGAAAGTCATAGATGATATACCCGCGTCCTGAATCCTGAGCGTACGTGAAATAGCCCTTTAGTTATGAGCCTATTGATAAGCTTGGTAGCTCTGCTTATATTAGCAGAGGGATCTTCCTGGTAGGAAGCTGCGCCCATAGTGGCCCCTAGGGCTCATAAGAGACTACCGTAGGCTTCAGTGCCCTGGGATAATCCTCGCTTACCCCAACATCCATCTTTACAAGAGACGCCCTGCTAGGCTGGGAAAACAAGCAAATCTTAAGAACTAAACCCAAAGGCAGGCTGTGCTGCCTTAACTCCCACGTCCTTCCTCCTCTCATAAGTCAGGCTCGTATATCAGGGCTATACTCTTATCTAGAGGTCATTTATTCCCATCCTAGACACTTACTTAAAGGAACAAGACAGTAAGTGCCACCTACAGAACCTAATGGCAGAGGCTGGGCAGTAAAGATTCAGTTAGACAACTTTGGACCGGGCCTACATATATTGTAATATATATTAGCTGCAGCCTCTAGTAATTGTATCTATGGGATATTACATACTGCACACCTATAGAGTACCTCAAGGTTCATCACTCTCCGCCGTGTTATTTAACTTATACCTCACTCCCCTATGTACATTACTCGCTGGTCTCGGCGTGAACTACAGAGTTTACACTAACGATATTCAGTTCTACATCTTGTTTCAATGCACCTTTAAATGCATTTCACTCTAACTTGAATCCATGAAAGGTTGGTTATTTCATAATAAATTGCTATTAAACATAGACAAAACTGCACTCCTTGTCTTCATTACTATGAGAAATCTGCCCCAGATATTCCATCAATACTGTAAAAAATCTTGGCATAACAACTGATTCAAACTTATCCATGAAGAAGCTCATTCAGTCTGTGGTTAAAAAATTCTTTTTATAAATTATGTCTTCCTAGACATCTAAAACCGCTGCTTGCACCTTAGTATTTTGAATCTGTGCTGCAGGCATTCATTTTAACTCACCTCGACTATTGTAATGCTCTCCAAATGGGCCTTCCCACCAGCACCATCCTCTCTATGCAGGTAGCACAAAACTCTGCAGCACGTTACTGACAGGTGCAAGGCTGAGTGATCACATCAGCCCGGTCCTCGCATCCTCGCATCCTCCTTTCAGCGAGTAAGATTCTCACATTAATTCATAAATTACTCCGTAACGATTCAACCCCATGCTTCAGCGCTGTACTGCGCATCTGTAAACCGGTTCACACATTCAGGTCGGTGAGCACCAACTTGCTGGAGAACCCATCAATTCGGACTGCTCACCCTGAGGGAGAGGGCATTCTCAGCTGCGGGTCCAAAACCATGGAACAAAATAATTTAGGAAGACGTTCCACGGAGCTCACGTCACAGGCATTTCGTGATTTAGAATCAGCAGAATGGAATTTAGAATCCTGTTTGGCTGGGATGGTGTATTTTCTATTTTGCTTTAAGTGGCTTGGCTGCACATGTCTTATTCGATTAGGAATGGCTGATATTCAATATTTCTTTATTGAAAGATTTTTATTTCTATATTTTATGTATGTTGGATTTGGAATCCGCCCAAAACATTTTTGTATTTGTGCAGAAAACAAATACCTTTTAAAATAAATAAAATGACCAGTGGTAAAGATTTATCCAGAGATGTTTGTAACGAGCTTCTGGAGCTTGCTGGTCTCTGCAGCAGTGTGGAGAGGGTGGATTTCATCTACGCCTTTTCGAAAGAGCCTGCATGGGGCGCACGTACAAAGGAGCTGTGCAGTGGAATGGGAGCGAAGCAATGCGTGTAGTTTTGAAAATGCTAACTTATGCGTGGTTTCCTCCTCCTCCCTAAACCCTATCCCTCTCTCCCTCCGGCAATGCCGCTTTTCACTCCAGCTAAAATTCTGCATACTGTGAAAGCCTTTGAATACTTTTACTCGCTCTGATGGGGACAATCTACCTGGATAAATCCCTCTTAAAAATATCTTAATGTACAAGATATCAGCTGTGTCTATAGCAGCTTTATCTATATAATTTGTCTAATATCTTTATCTGCCAGATCTACATGTAAGTCTGTAATCTCTTTTTCTCTGATTTATCTGTTGTAGGAATATATAGATTAGATAAATAGATACAGATCCAATGGTAATAGTTCTGTGCGGATCCTGGCACAATTTGCTTTATAACTACGAAGTTAGATGGCCAAATGTCAACGGGAAACTAGGCAATGGCTGTAACTTCTCCAGAAAGGGGGTGGCCCTGGGGGATCCTAGGTTTAGTTGCCTTACCCACTGCACAAAACACAGGCAGCCAAATTGTGGTGCCATAGTTTTAGGGACAATTTTAGCCACAGCTTCGTGTTACAGAAAACTAGGCTAAGGTTGCAAGCCAAATTTTAGGCAGTGATCTCATGCGCTTGGGGATCTGCTGCCATCTGTAAGAAATAGATGCAGATGTACTTGATATGCTGTACACAAAGATGCTTTATATATAACCTCTTGTTGATTTTGTGTACCTGCACACACAAGCTAGAAGCAGGTGGTTTATCAGAGCAGGCTCTAGCAAAGCCCAACACGGTCCAGCACCACTACCCATACTGCCATGCCCTTGCAGCGTTTTAAGATTTTGGCTACAAGCACCTTTCAGTGAACTGACCTGTGCTAAATGTCTGTCTGCCGAGCGGACTGGCTGCATACCGCTCACGCCATTAACCAGAAGGGCATCGTAGGAGCAGCGCAGACTGCACACAAGCAGAGGGGAAGGTTAAGGAGACTTGGGAGAGAAACAGAGCATAAAAATAGAAAGGCCCTTGCAGCAGCCTTTTCTCTCAGTCACTGTGACGGCAGGAGGTTAAAGGGACTGAGGGTGCACACAGAGTGATGGACCATTCTGCATGGATGTTCAGAGCTGTAGAGATAGTAGCATGGCCGGCAATGAAAGAACATTTATTCTACATTTTGGAACAAATGAATGAGAAAGAGGAGCTTACCTGGAGCCCCTCTGACAGGCATTGCCTAGGACGGTTTGTCTTGTAACCAGCCATATTGGACAATCCCTCCAAACAGAGGACGGCTTATCCTGCCCAACAAGAGCAGCGCGTCGACGGCCTCTGGTGGGCATCCAGAATAGCAGAAGAGCTCAAACCATTTGCCGGCATGGACAGAACCCTGATGGGGCTGGGGCAGAAAAAAGACTTTGGGGCATCTCGTGTGAGTCAAGACAGCATTGGGTAGGAATTTAAATGGCTTGATGAAGTTGTTAGAGAAAGTGACATCAGCAAGGACCATGGGTGGGGTCATCCTACAAGTGACGAAAGCAGACGGTCATACCGGATTTTACATGACTTAAGCCAATAATCTGTTCTTAAACCCATACAAATGAATTATTTTTTCCATGCTTAACACATCTGATTAATTTTTATGGTATTTTGTTTGTTTTGCTTTTATAGACCTTTAAAATGGTGATAGTGCTTGTTGGAGCGAGCAGTGTTGATCCCTGGGAAAAGCCACTCTTTCTCTGGTTTAGCTGCTAAGAAGCCTTTTTAAAATTAGGAAAAACAAACTTCCCAGTACAGAAAACACACACAGTTATAGCTTAAGTAAATGGTACAGCAACTTGTGTAATTGCACGTAACCCTCATTTGTAATAAATACTACTTCACCACCAGTCATATGGTAAAATATCTTTGCTCACAGTGTGTCACTAATGTGATTAGGCTTATACCAACTAACTGCTGCCAGTCTCGCATAACCCACAAGCACACAGGACAGTAACATAGCCACATCAGCTGCGTGCTGTGCCGCCTGATGAAAGGATTAGTATACCACCAATTAGCAATATCTTCTTATGCACAACTATACAGCTACAACAAACTAGGATAAACCCATACCCCTGCCCTGTCAAACCATGCCTATGCCCTTATACCTAACGACAATAAACCACACCTCTGCCACTGCTCCCACCTGAGAGAAACCACACCTCTGCCCTATTCCCAGCTGAGATAAACCACACCTCTGCCCCTGCTCCCAGCTGACATAAACCACACCTCTGCCCCTATTCCCAGCTGAGATAAACCACAACTCTGCCCCTATTCCCAGCTGAGATAAACCTCACCTCTGCCCCTGCTCCCAGCTGAGATAAACCACACCTCTGCCCTGCACCCAGCTGAGATAAACCACACCTCTGCCCCTATTCCCAGCTGAGATAAACCAGTGCTCTGCCCCTGCTCCCAGCTGAGAAACCACACCTCTGCCCTGCTCCCAGCTGAGATAAACCACACCTCTGCCCTGCTCCCCGCTGAGAGAAACCACACCTCTGCCCCTGCTCCCAGCTGAGATAAACCACACCTCTGCCCCTGCTCCCAGCTGAGATAAACCACACCTCTGCCCCTGCTCCCAGCTGAGATAAACCACACCTCTGCCCCTGCTCCCAGCTGAGATAAACCACACCTCTGCCCCTGCTCCCAGCTGAGATAAACCACACCTCTGCCCCTGCTCCCAGCTGAGATAAACCACACCTCTGCCCTGCTCCCCGCTGAGATAAACCACACCTCTGCCTCTGCTCCCAGCTGAGATAAACCACACCTCTGCCTCTGCTCCCAGCTGAGATAAACCACACCTCTACCTCTGCTCCCCGCTGAGAGAAACCACACCTCTGCCCCTGCTCCCAGCTGACATAAACCACACCTCTGCCCCTGCTCCCAGCTGACCTAAACCATACCTCTGCCCTGCTCCCAGCTGAGATAAACCACACCTCTGCCCTGCTCCCAGCTGACATAAACCACACCTCTGCCCCTGCTCCCAGCTGACATAAACCACACCTCTGCCCTGCTCCCAGCTGAGATAAACCACACCTCTGCCCCTGCTCCCAGCTGACCTAAACCATACCTGTGCCCTGCTCCCAGCTGACATAAACCACACCTCTGCCCCTTCTCCCAGCTGACATAAACCACACCTCTGCCCTGCTCCCAGCTGACATAAACCACACCTCTGCCCCTGCTCCCAGCTGACCTAAACCATACCTCTGCCCTGCTCCCAGCTGAGATAAACCACACCTCTGCCCTGCTCCCAGCTGAGATAAACCACACCTCTGCCCTGCTCCCAGCTGAGATAAACCACACCTCTGCCCTGCTCCCAGCTGAGATAAACCACACCTCTGCCCTGCTCCCCGCTGACATAAACCACACCTCTGCCCCTGCTCCCAGCTGACATAAACCACACCTCTGCCCTGCTCCCCGCTGAGATAAACCACACCTCTGCCCCTGCTCCCAGCTGACATAAACCACACCTCTGCCCTGCTCCCAGCTGAGATAAACCACACCTCTGCCCTGCTCCCAGCTGAGATAAACCACACCTCTGCCCCTGCTCCCCGCTGAGATAAACCACAACCCTACTGCTGCACCCAACCAAGTTAAATCACACCCTTGCCTTTGCACTGAGTGGGGATGAACTACCCCTCTGGCATTTCTTAATATTCTTATGGTACATAAGTGGATATCTAATAGAGGTTCCGTGAAGGTTTCTGTATAACTAGATTTATTGTTATAATAAAAAAAAGAAACAGCTGCAGTACTGATTCTGCAGTGTGACCGGGACGGTGACCTTCAAACACCGTGTCAGCCTGCACCCAGGGACGCAGCTATTTTACAACTTGCGCGTGTATAGGTGCACATGTTATAAACAGCCTGTCCGTGTGCACATGTTATAAACAGCCTGTCCGTGTGCACATGTGCGCCAATGCCGCTTCTCACGCCTACATTGGGGGATTCTAAAAAGGGCGCATGCCAATGCTTTTCCCAGTTTTCCCAGTTCTTCCCCAGTTCACCCAATCAAGAGAGGTCTTCCAAACCTTTAATACCTTCACTCCCCCCAGTTAGCCCCAGCCCTTAAAACCCTGCAGATCTACCTATTTCTCTTCCATCCATAGCAGAAGTAAAGGTGTGCAGAGAGGGGCCTTGCCGCGCGCATGTGCACATCTCAGGTGTACGCCCTGACCACGCCCGTGCCCCGCCCCCTTTGTGAAATCTTCTGAGATATGTGCACTCCGGGGGATACGCACGTATCCGGGTGGCTTTTAAAATCCGCTCGGTGCACGCCAGCCCGACTTATTCGCGCGTCCCCCCACTGATGCACGTACTACGCTTTTAAAACTCACTTTTAAATGCACATTTTTTTCCTGATTTTCTGTTCACAGACGCACATGGGAAGCTTTCAGCTTCTCACCGATTATAGCTCAGTTTTTGGGGAGTGCTGGTTTATTGTCAGCAGGGAGAGAGGGATTCAGCTTGATCTGAGAGGCTTAGGCTCCATTACTGGTGACGTCACATCTGAAGCATCAGCGAATGTCCTTCTGCATGAAGCAGAGCCCAAAAGAAGTCTTTCTGGTCCCCTCTGCTCACCCGAGCTGCTCTGTGGGTGACTCCTTTGCATGGAGCATATGACAGCCACAGGGATTGGCACAGGGCAGGTGCATTTAATGTTTGTTCTAAGGATACAAGATGTGTTCATTGCAAAACAAAGCAGTCAAATTCTGCTTGAACGGTGCTGTTATTTAGCTGTGTTTGTGCAGGGATATTATAGGGACCCATCACAGTCCTGCGGGACCTGCAGCTGATAAGGGTTGTGCTGGCTGTGGCTGTCCGAGATGATTTCTTTAACCGTCTGCATCTCATTTCTTTTACAGGCACATAAATTGGAGAATTGCTATCGGGTGCCGGGTTTGAGCTCTGAGCCCAGAGCAGCCCTTTCCTGGCTTTTTGGTTGAGACTGAGAACCTGTACAAAGGGGGAGGGGAAGGGTTAATTCCCTGCCACCCGACCCCGCTGGGGACGCAGTAAGGGAATAACCATTACCAACAGAGGATTAAATCTCCTGCAAAAAAAAAAAAAAAAATACATTAAAAAAAAATCTTCTCTAGCATCAACTGTTGTTTTTTATAGCAAAATGCATAGAATAAACAATCAGGTGCTGCTGGAAGGCTTAATGGGGAGCACGGTAATAACCAGATTTACAGAGCTTGCAGGACCCGATCCAGGCTGAGCAGGAGCCAGGGCTCGCATGCAGGAGTATTTTATTAACGTGTTTATTATTTTCACTGTGACCTGCGACTGCTAATGGAACGGAGCTCTGGGTTTCAGGAGAGAAAAAAATCTGCACTTATAACCATCTACAGTGGAAATAATGACTGTTTTCCTTGCAGAGCATATTTTGAACAGGTCTTACACGTACTTGCCGATATTCCTAATTACATGGCAGTCAGCAGGGACCGAGGAGGGTGTAGATTAGCCAGACGTGTTACCTCTCTGATTTTATAGCCTGGTATTTGTCCCCAAGATTCATTTATCCAGATTATGTTTCTGGCAATATTTCAGGTGATAGGAGCATCCTCCACAAATCGATGGTCTTCGCTCTAATTAAATTCAGATGCACGTCCCTCAGCCTACGCCCCATTGTTAGCACAGGGGCTACTGGAGGGATAGAAGCGATGGAAGTCACAGCATCCATGGCAACCGGGACTGGGACCTGCCTGAGTAGCGCTGCTGTGTACCCTCGCTCTTTAACACGGGCCAGAGCTTCTCTGCGACCCTCAATATAATAACAGGGACCAGAGATGGCCAAGGTATCCCCCGGTGTGCATTTCAGGTCACGATAATGTCCGCAGACCACGCTACGTCGTGTCACGCACCTCACTCTCAACTTTGCTGGTTGCGATTGCGCGGTTCCGGAGATCAGAAGAGGAGCTGGGATTTCACTGGGCCCTTGCTGTGCAGACAGGGCGGCTGTTCCAGTCATCATTACTGAATCCTTAGCAGCAGCATATTTACATAGTAAAGATCAGGTGTTTAGGGTTGTAGATACCCCGCTGCATTCGGTTTAGAGATGCACGTTGGCTCTCTGCAGGTTACCCTTTGCCTTTACTGCAGAGGTTCTCCACAGGTGTGTCGAAGTCCCGGAAGGTGCGTCGCAGAGCCAGCAGAAGGCTGATCTTTCCTCATCAGTCCGGGCAGGAGATGGCTGACTTCTCTTGTACTGGGTCTGACAGAAGCTGCTCTTGCTTCCTTCTCCTCTTCCTGGCCAGTGGGAGGTTGTTCCTCCTCCTTCACCCAGATCAGAGCAGGATATCACCAACTCCTGTTCATACAAGCCCAGCAGGACACCAGCTTTATCTTCCTCTGCCTGGCCTAGCAGTGAGGCTGCTGATGCTCTCCTCACCTCATGGAGCCTGGATGTGAAAGCAGGAGCACGAGGGAGAAAGGTCTGTGCTCTGTAGATCCACTGCTGCTGCCTCCTCATCTTCTTCTCCTCAATGCTTCTTGCCCTCATCTGCTGCTGATAAAGAAGGAGGGAGACTCTGGATTGGACTGAAGTCTTTTCTGCTGGCTGGGAGCCAGGAGGAGGGGAGAAATGTGCTGGGCAGGGAGGCGAGGGGAGATAGGGAGTCAGGAGGGAGGGGGAAATGTGCTGGGCAGGAAGGAGTAGGAAATAGGTGGTCAGGGGTGCTGAGAGAGAGGGAGCTTCTGGCCTGGGGGTTCCCGTTCCAGGTTTTGTTTCTGGTCTCAGGGTTTCCGTTCCAGGTTTTGTTTCTGGTCTCAGGGTTTCCGTTCCAGGTTTTGTTTCTGGATTTGGGGTTTCCATTCCAGGTTTTGTTTCTGGATTTGGGGTTTCCATTCCAGGCTTTGTTTCTGGTCTCGGGGTTTCCATTCCAGGTTTTGTTTCTGGTTTTGGGGTTCCCATTCCAGGCTTTGTTTCTGGTCTTGGGGTTTCCATTCCAGGTTCTGTTTCCACATTTGTAATTTGTGGTCTCTTATTCTGTATTAGGGGAAGGCAGGTCTGTCTGTGCTCTGTGTGTAAGTGACTGAGATGAGGAACTTTACTAGAGGTTTGTATCAGCCTTATTTCTTGTATTTTCTCCATATTATATTGCGCTGGGGGTGAACTGCTGCCTTTTCATGGGCAGGGCTATTGCTGTTTCATTTCTTGGAGTTAGTGCTGCCAAGATACGGCAGGTTTGATAGAAATGTACAGAGTGGGGTTGGTTTGTATTATTTTACAATGCACCTGGTAGTAGAGGGAGCTGGTGATGCTGTTATTGAGATGACACCAGAACCAGAATATCTTTTTTGCATGGTGAGTTGTCCAGGGAAATGTCTTGGTTCTGCTCTGCACCCATTCAGGCCCATACAGTGGGCATTTGGACGTGTGTGTTTGACGCGCTAGCTTTACCCCTTATTCAGAAAGGGGTCGAAAACGCGTGTCCAACCCCCCCGAGACTAATAGCGCCCGCAACATGCAAATGCATGTTGATGGCCCTATTAGTCATTCCCACGCGATACAGAAAGTAAAATGTGCAGCCAAGCCGCACATTTTACTTTCAGAAATTAGCGCCTACCCAATCAGTTTGCCTGTCCACATCTATTGCCCAGCTTTATGGTCTCTCAGAGATCCTCTGTGCTTGTCCCATGTTCTCTTGAATTCCTGCATCTCCGCCACCTCCGCTGAGAGACTATTTCATGCATTCACTCTCCTTTCTGTGAAGAAATACTCCCGAGTCTGCCCCCTTGTCTGTTGGGGGGACGGTCTGTGTGCAGAACGCCCCTCCAACCTCTGTTCAGTTGATTCAGCTGTGCCCTCTTGACTGCTGATTTACTGACAATGGCATAAAGCTTTCTCCATGGCAATGCCTTGGTGATGTCAGCGATCTCGGCTGGGAGATTACAAGGGCTACTCAAAGTGAGTGGGAAACTGTTGAAATTAATTTTCTGTATTTAGAGGGAAAATAGTGGAAGAGGAGACAGGAAATGGAAAGCTTTGTTGAGATTACATAAAACAGAATTTTGTGCACAAACCCACTTGTTTGAACAATTTGGCATTGAAACTGGAGATAAGCAATAAATGTAAGCATGTCTGTTGGTATTTCTTGAACGTGATTCTTGGGCTTGTCTTGTCTTATTTCACTGCTGAATCCTTTCGTCATACGACTTATGAACGTTATGGAATGAAAGAAAGTAGCTGTGTATTTTCTCTTCTCCGTACCGCCTTCCTGCAGATTTTGTACCCAAGGTCATTCATTTCTTTCCCGCACATGAGTGGCGATCTTCTCAGCCTGAGATATGTTCAGCTCACCAGAATAATAAAGGCGGGAATCGGAGCACCACCTAATTAAGTCTCTGCTCCCTGTGCCCCCGTCCCCCGCCTTCCACGTGATCTCACAGAAACTCTGCGTGTATTATTCTGGCACCGTCACGCCCTGCCAAAATTCCTGGCATGCTTATAGGTCCAAGGAGCTTGCTGCATTTTAGTCTCCTGCTTCATAAAGTATGCAAGGTGGCTAGGAAGAGGAAGGCCACAGTGTTAGCCTCTGTTTTGCACGCCACGCAGAGTAAAGGCCCACGTGAATAAAGCAGCTCTAGCAAACCTGTCTAGGAGAAGGCTGCAATTTCATCTTGAAGTTCTGAGGATGTCAGGCTGTCCAGGCTCTCTCTTCCTTTGTGGGACTCCATCCTGAGTTAGAATTTCTCCATAATTGCTGCATCGCGTGAAAATTCAGCAGTGTGAGAACGCCATCCGTGTCTAATTTCACAGTGACCGTCAGATAAAACTGAAAACGTAGCTAAGCCATTCCAGAGCTACAGGTCTGTGAATCGGGCTGTAGCCATTTTAAAACATTTCTGCCTCAGGTTAAAAAGAAACCTTTCATATCAATTGAATGCTAGGGCTTGTAATTAGTATTCTTGGTCAGTATGAAGTGAAGGAGGGGTAAAGCGAGTGGGCCATGTGCTGTGTGCGCTGTTTGGTAGCTTAAATATCCTATTTATTTAAAACTATTTTTCATCTTGCTACCAGAGGCGGAGCGAGGGTCTCTGGTGCACAGGCACCCCCCGCCTCCCAAATTCTCCTTCTAGAAATGCTTAAGAGCAAGAATAATAGAAAGCCCAGAAAAGAAATGAACATAAGAAGATAAGAAATTGCCATACTGTGTCAGACCGAGGGGCCATCAAGCCCAGCATCCTGTTTCCAACAGTGGCCAATCCAGGCCACAAGAACCATATTTTCCAGTATATAAGTCAGTTTTTTCCCCAAAATGTTGTAGGTGCGACTTGTACACCGGTACAACTTATCTGCTGCTTTTTTCTCTCTTTCTTTCTCCCCAATTCATCCACTACATGCTGTGTACATGTCCCGCATCTACTCGTTCTAGACCTCTCATGTTTTTAAACACCTCTATCATATCCCCCCTCAGTCGTCTCTTCTCCAAGCTGAAAAGTCCTAACCTCTTCAGCCTTTCCTCATAGGGGAGCTGTTCCATTCCCCTTATCATTTTGGTTGCCCTTCTCTGTACCTTCTCCATTGCAACTATATCTTTTTTGAGATGCGGCGACCAGAATTGTACACAGAATTCAAGGTGCGGTCTCACCATAGAGCGATACAGAGGCATTATGACATTTTCCGTTTTATTCACCATTCCCTTTCTAATAATTCCCAACATTCTGTTTGCTTTTTTGACTGCTGCAGCACACTGAACCGACTATTTTAAAGTATTACCCACTATGACGCCTAGATCTTTTTCCTGGGTGGTAGCTCCTAATATGGAACCCAACATTGTGTAACTATAGCATGGGTTATTTTTCCCTATATGCATCACCTTGCACTTGTCCACATTAAATTTCATCGGCCATTTGGATGCCCAATTTTCCAGTCTCACAAGGTCCTCCTGTAATGTATCACAATCTGCTTGTGATTTAACTACTCTGAACAATTTTGTGTCATCTGCAAATTTGATTATCTCACTCGTCGTATTTCTTTCCAGATCATTTATATATATATTGAACAGTAAGGGTCCCAATACAGATCCCTGAGGCATTCCACTGTCCACTCCCTTCCACTGAGAAAATTGTCCATTTAATCCTACTCTCTGTTTCCTGTCTTTTAACCAGTTTGCAATCCACGAAAGGACATCGCCTCCTATCCCATGACTTTTTACTTTTCTTAGAAGCCTCTCATGGGGGAGTTTGTCAAGCAGACAGACTGTTATGAATAGTCCATGGGGCAAAAGTGTCCCTGCCAGCTGACAGGCCAGCAACATTGCTCCTTCCCTCTGTGGTACTGTAAGCAAACAAAAACATTCTCTGATAAAGAATAAGACCAAGAGTCGAGGACTGTGATGTTAAATTTATAAATTCTTCCAAAATTTCCTATTTTTTCCAATTCTGACCATTAGGAGAAAAAAAAAAGAAAATCCATTTCAAATGTGTCCTTTTTCCAGACCTGCACTCATCTCTGCTGCCTCATTACAGCAAACTGCCTCCTGCCCCCCCACCAAATACAGAATAAACATGGAGACAAAAGCTGAACTGGAAACCCCCAAAAGCCAGACCATGCCAGTGTTAAATGCTTATCTTGTTATGTCACGATATTTTAAACTGATAATGACCGAGTGCAGGTGTTTTGTTCTTAGCAGTAAAGCCTTTATTTTCATGAAATGTTTATTTCCAGAATTTACAACATTATGCAGTAGAAGATCACATCTTTCTTATCCATTACAGCAGAATATATAAACACAAAATAACGCGGGCTGACTTATAACAAGGGCCACGTTTTTGGACCCATTACCTGTGTTACATCGGGGCTGCCCAGTGTCTTTGGAAGTAAAAATAATTTTAAAAATACAAATTATGCCCCCCAGATCTTCTATATTTCTCCTCCTTGTGCAGGAGGGGGCAGGAATGAAGTCTGGCCCCCTGAGATCTGATAAACTGCTGGTGGCTCACCCACAAGGCACCTTTTCTCTGGGAGCAGATTGAGCACACCTGCATCACAATAGCAGGCCTTGCACGTCGGCTGCCTCTTTACCTGCGCACCTGGAAAATCCAGCAAGGAGCTTACACATCCAGAGAGCCAGCGGCTCCTCGTCTGCTCTCAGTCCCCCTCATCCGGACAGGGCGAGATGGACCCAGTCCTCTGTATCCTCTTTCCAGCAGCTTCCTGCCGCAGTCCTGCAAAATAAGCACAAAGGGCCAGATATTCCAACCTACGCCACGTTTTATAACCTGCGCGCGCAGGGGCAGGCTTTCGCTGTTACGCGCGTAACCATGGTGCGTTCCTTCCATTTCTCTGTAGCTTTGACGAGATTGATCTACTCGTATTCTGTTAATATTTTTTTCTGTAGTGGTTTCTCTGTTTATATCTTTGTAAAAATAATAATAAATAACGAAGCCAACCAAAACTGAAACAAACTGGTTTTCCTCTGGATTGCTCTTCCTGCAGTTATGGAAAGAGCAAGGCTCCGAGCATTTGGACAGCTCCTCACCGGTTCCGCTCTCCCCTCGAGGATTGATTATTTATCGTGTTCTTATTTGGCCCGATTTTAAAAGGGCTGTGCGCGTAAGAAACCGGGGCTTATACGTGTGGCCAGGCCTTGCGCGTGCCATGCGTGTAACCAGCACCATTTCTGCGCTGTCCCGATGACTCGCGCACCGGCAGCTCGGGGCAGGAAGTAAGTTGCAAAACAACAAAAAAAAGGGACAGCTAGGATAGATGTAAGGGTCGGGGTAGAGAGGGGAAGAGGTAGGAAGGGTAGGGTTAGGGGTAGGAAACTTCCCTCCTAGTTCGTTCTTTAATTGGAGCGGACTGGGGGGGAACAGGGGACCGGCCGATCGCATCACCGCACACACATTATAAAATCCCCCCTCCCCCCCCCGCACATGCGTGCGACCGTCTGATTATATAGCACGCGCGCTCTGGCACACGCATGTTATAAAATCTGCGCATCCATGGGTGCGCGCCAGAATCCGTGTGCACATGGATACACGCACCCTCCTTTTAAAAGCGACCCCATTGTTTCTCATTTATACACTGCCTTCTTGGTGATTCCAGTCATCTTCTGTGCATTTTCTTTCATCCTTAGCTTATTTTGCAAAGGAAAAAGTTTGCCTTTGCGTCTGTGCATTGCATCACTCCCTCCTGCCAAATCACTTTTCTGTCCGTGTGTCTGCACAAGTCAGATTGTCAGTGCTGTCCATATCATGAGGAAGGTGTAGTCTCATTGTTAGAAGGAAGGGCTAAGAGCCGGGGAAACAGGGGTCGAATCCCAGTTCCCCCCTTGATATTCTTTGGGCAAGTTGCTTTATCTTCTGTTGCCTCAGATAGCCCCTTAGATTATAAACTCTTTGGGGAAGGGGTTCACCCTGACCTACTAGTCATGCTGAAAGCTGTCTTTACCACTATTTGGAAAGCCGAGCTAAACATTTAATTTAAATTAAAAATGGATCCTGACCGGGTGATTTTTTTGGATCCGTGTTTGTGCGTGCGTGCGCGTGCGTGTGTTTGCGTGTGTGCGCGTGCGTGTGTTTGCGTGTGTGTGCGCGTGCGTGTGTTTGCGTGTGTGCGCGTGCGTGTGTTTGCGTGTGTGCGCGTGCGTGTGTTTGCGTGTGTGTGTGCGTGTGTGTGTGCGCGTGTGTTTGTGTGTGTGTGTGCGTGTTTGTGTTTGCTTTCTGGAAGGAAGACTCCATTACGTCTGCATGGAGCTTGGTGTTTTATTTGTTTTCAAGCCTGCGTATAGGAAGCAGATGATGAGAACAGGTTTAGATTTTGCACTGCTGGGTATTGATCTCGGTGTTTTATTCTTGCCTTGCAGATTAACAGGTTTCCAGCTTCCTGCACCCATTGTCAGTACGGGCACAGTACTCTCCTTGTGGCTCGTCAGTGACTATGCTGTAAGTGCTCAAGGCTTCCGTGCCACCTATGAAGGTAAGAATCCATCATCTCTTCTGCTCCGTGCAGCGCACACATCATCCACAACTATTAATGCTTTCTACATCTCCGCTTGTGCTTGACTTTCACACTTCAAATGGGTCTTACCGCCAATAACAGTAATGAACACAATTATTTTATCCTCTGGTCACTCAAAACTCTTAAGATGCATAAGGTTGAGCTGTGTTTAAGCGCACAGGTGACGTGGGAAAGTGTAGTCTTGGTTCGGGGCAGTTCAGGTACTCTCGCCCATGACTTTGGATTTTCGGCAGATGCCATTCCTATCCTGGGAAGGGAAATACAGAAGTTATATCTGTGCTGTTCAATAGCAAATGCATTTTGTTGCATTAAACATACAATTTAAATTACATTTTGCTTCTTAAACACATGCTGTAGGTATTTAGGACTGGTTAATTATCACTGCAGGTACTCTGGGAACTCAAGACAGGCTGGTAAGGATGTAGAATAAGGGCTGTTGCTGATGTATGGTCATCCCTGCTTTACCGATACTGCAGTAACTACCACTTTAACTCACAGTAAGACTGCAGCTCCTTACTGCTTTATCTCTGGGTCATTCTCACCTTGATCTGTTCTGCACTGTAAACTCTGTGACTCTTGGGGAGATTGATTTCGGGGTCTGGGTTTGTTTGGATTTACCCTTAGTAAAAGCAAGTGATGTCATTAGGCCGATTTAAAAGCTGCCTTTTACCCTTTACTGCCAGAGTCGTCCTCCTGGCCTGTGACAGGTGCCTGCTTGCTTTAGCATGATACCTGTGCGCATCCTGTTGAAGAATGTGTTGCTTTGCATGGCGTGTGACTTTCAGTGAAGGGGGAAGAGAATCATTCGCACACCTGAAGAGGCTTCACTGAGACACAGGAAGGTGCCATGCGAGGACTTCCTTCAGTGCTCAGAGTCTGGCACACTGGGCTGCCTTCCTTGGATTTCTAATGCTTTTTATGATTCTTATTGAAGTTTACGTTTATCCCTCCACTGTGGGTATATTGCATGGAAAAGCAATTTATAAACTGAAGGAAATAAATAAACAAACCCCACCCGAAGACGGGCTCCAGGCCTGCTCAATGAAGATGTTAAGGGTGGGGAAGAGAGGTAGCCAGTGATGGAGTGGGCTTTGTGGGGACTCAGTAGGTTATTCCTGAATTTTATTATAAGACAGTGAAGATCCCAGGTTATTTCACCAAGAATAAGGGTCTACAAACAAACTGGAGGCGAGATCTTTATATTGGACTAACACTACCTGTGTGACGAGCTTCCCAGACCTGTACTCCCTTCATCAGGTCAGTACAGAATAAGGATGAAGGTGTCTGAATGTACAGATAAAATTGTAAGTTGGAATATAGCTAAGGTTTTTGATACCACGTGTTTATACATTGCAAATTTAGGTGCTTATTTTTCAGGTATTTGGGTGTTTTTCAGATACTACTAAAAATAAGGGTTTAGGGGTTTTCATAGCACAAAATAAGATTTTATGCATATTTTATGCATAGGCAATGGAACGACTCCCCTTTAAGGAAAAGCTAAAGAGGTTAGGGCTGTTCAGCTTGGAGAAGAGACGGCTGAGGGGGGATATGATAGAGGTGTTTAAAATCATGGGAGGTCTAGAACGAGTAGATGTGAATCGGATATTTACTATTTTGGACAATAGAAGGACTAGGGGGCACTCCATGAAGTTAGCAAGTAGCACATTTAAGACAAATCGAAGAAAATTCTTTTTCACTCAGTGCACAATTAAGCTCTGGAATTCATTGCCATAGGATGTTGTTAAGGCAGTAAGTGTATAAGTTCCTGGAAGAGAAGTCCATAAACTGCTATTAATCAAGTTGAGTTAGAGAATAGCCACTGCTATTACTGGCATCAGTAGCATGAGGTTTATTTAATGTTTGGGTATTTGCCAGGTACTTCTATCCTAGATTGGCTACTGTTGGAAACAGTTTGCTGGACTCGATGGACCTTCATCTGACCCAGTATGGCAACTTCTTATGTTCATATTTTTAGGCTGATTCAATTCAATAAGGCATACACAGATGTATCTTCACATTTTTACATAGCTTTATTATTTAAGTTAAAATTGCAACGTGCATCTTCACAGTGCAGTGAGGCATGATGGGTGGGGGGTGGTGCTGGCAGTGGAGTGGGGGTGGGGGAGGGGTGGAAAGTGGCGGGGCTGGTGTGCGGGTGAGGAAGTAGGGGGGGGGCTTGTGACTAGGGGGGTGGCTGATGTGTGAGCCCCGCAATGCATTGCACTCACCCTCTCTGCCATTGGGGATTGGGCTCCCTGCTGACTTCTGTTTTCTGTCTCTTGTTGAGTTGTTCGAGGGCTGAAGCTGGATGTCGTCATCAGAGCTCCATAAGTCTGCTCTATCTCGATTAGGAACCCCCCCCCTACCCCCACCCCCATTAAAAAAAACAATGTTTTTCAATTCTAACTGAAAATCAGAAGCCCTAATTATAGCCGTGAAGAATTGTAAAGTAAAAAGGGGGCATGAAGGAGAGAAACAGAAGCAGCAGAATTTACAGGAGGAGTCCACTGGCTAATTAAGTCCCTTTGTGTTTGATCAGTTTAATTTCAAACATCTTATGTTCCTGGGTTTACAGCTGTGCAATCAAACACCAATGCTATAATCCATTTTGCAGTTTATTTGTACATTCAGACATCTTCATCCTCAGCCATTCTGCACCCACCTGATGAAGGGAGCAGAGCTCTGCAAGGCCCCTACAAAGGTCTCACCTACAGCTAAGTCTTTTCAGAAATGTCTTGAGGATTTTGACTCTTCCAGACACTCATCCCAGCTAGAAAGATTGCTTCCTCTTATCTTCCTATCCTTTGTTCTTCCTCCTCCTTCTACGTCAGCTCTCTCTGCTTCCCAATGCCCATCCTCTTTCTCTCTCTTGCCCCTCTAATCTCTCTGAGGGCTTGTACCTTTTCTTAAGAACATAAGAAGTTGCCATATTGGGTCAGATCAAGGGTCCATCAAAGCCCAGCATCCTGTTTCCAACAGTGGCCAATCCAGGCCACAAGAACCTGGCAATTACCCAAACACTAAGAAGATCCCATGCTACTGATGCAATTAATAGCAGAGGCTATTCCCTAAGTAAACTTGATTAATAGCAGGTAATGGACTTCTCCTCCAAGAACTTATCCAAACCTTTTTTAAACCCAGTTACACTAACTTCTCTAATCACATCCTCTGGCAATAAATTCCAGAGCTTAATTGTGCGTTCAGTGAGAGAGATTTTTTCAGATTTGTTTTAAATGTGCTACTTGCTAACTTCATGGAATGCCCCCTAGTCCTTCTGTTATCTGAAAGTGTAAATAACCAATTCACATTTACTCGTTCTAGACCTCTTATCATTTTAAACACCTCTATCACATCTCCTTTCCTGCCTTCTCTTCACCAAGCTGAACAGCCCTAACCTCTTTAGCCTTTCCTCATAGGGGAGGTGTTCCATCTTCTTTATCATTTTGGTCACCTTTCTCTGTACCTTCTCCATTGCAGCTATAACTTTTTTGAGATGCGGCGACCAGAACTGTACACAGTATTCAAGGTGCAGTCTCACCATGGAGCGATACAGAGGCATTATGACATTTTCTGTTTTATTCACCATTCCCTTTCTAGTAATTCCTAACATTCCCCCACATTCATCAAAATGTGTTATTAATGCATTGATAATGCCCGTGTTAAGAAAAAGTGGCGCAGTAACTTACCACTTCGCATCAGTAGTATTGCATAATGCAGTAAACTTATCGCACCCTGCAATAATTCCTATTTTCACATCTTACACAGAGAGAGCGAGAGAAGGGCCATCTAATAGGTCAAGGTTAGGTGTTGATGGTGCTTTAGGGGCCAGTTTCGCACGTAGAGTGAGATGTACGAACAGCGCAGTACACCTTGGTGAAGATTTGACGTCATTTGGAGTGAGGAAAGTCTTTCAACATTTCACTATGTTCTTGTTATGCCTGTTGGTCGCAGATGGCTGCGACCGCGTGTACTTACTTCCTGCACTGCTCTCCTGCCCTCCCCGGGGCTGCTCGTGGCTCGGGCCAGCCTTCACCGCCACGTTCCCCGGGACTCCTCATGGCGGCCTGGACGCCACTGCCATCCTCCTCGACTCTGGGCCTTCCTAGGCGCGTGCGCGTGCCACCATGCCCTCCTTTGAGGCCTCATCGGCAGGAACCTCGGGGGCGTCTCCGGTTGATGACATCATCAGATCGGTGTATTTAAACTCCACCTTCGTCCTCAGCAAGCCGACTTGCGCCATGTGTTACTGCTCTTATCACATGCGTTATGGCGTTAACGCCACAATGCATTTTGATGAATGACCCTAAGTGCTTGCTTTTTTGTCTGCCACAACACATTGAGCTGATGATTTCAATGTGTTGTCCACTATGACACCCAGATCTCTTTCCTGGGTGGTAGCTCCTAATATGGAACCTCACACTGTGTAACTACAGCAAGGGTTATTTTTCCCTATATGCATCACCTTGCACTTATCCACATTAAATTTCATCTGCCATTTGGATGCCCATTTTTCCAGTCTCACAAGGTCTTCGTGCAAATTATCACAATCTGCTTGTGATTTAACTACTCTGAATAATTTTGTTTCATCTGAAAATTTGATTACCTCACTCATCGTATTCCTTTCCAGATCACTGTTTACCCTTTTCCACTGAGAAAATTGTCCATTTAATCCTACTCTCTGTTTCCTGTCTTTTAGCCAGTTTGTAATCCATGAAAGGACATCGCCTCCTATCCCATGACTTTTTAGTTTTCATAGAAGCCTCTCATGAGGGACTTTGTCAAACGCCTTCTGAAAATCCAAATACACCACATCTACCGGTTCACCTTTGTCCACTTGTTTATTAACCCCCTTCTTTTTCTGTCTCACACGCCTGCTTTTTTTTATTTTTAAAAAAGACAAATTATTACCTGCATTCAAGTGTGTTCTGGAAAAAAACAACCCTCTTTCCAATGAGGCCCTTGTCCTACTGCTCTTGAATGCTTTCTGTCTGCTTATTTCGCTCTGATGATGCTGCAGTTGATGTTATTTCGCTCTGATGATACTGCAGTTGATGTTATTTCGCTCTGATGATACTGCAGTTGATGTTATTTCGCTCTGATGATGCTGCAGTTGACGTCACATTGGGATTGGTCTTGGGAAGCATGTGATGTTTTAGAACTGGTTTAATAAATTGTTTATGTTAATCAACTAATTAATCATTGAAGTCATGGCTACAGAATCTCCGTTGTTCTGCAGTGTTTGTATGACCCTGCAACTTGAATCTTCTTCCTGTCTTTGGGTGTTGCAGCACTGTCCATTGAGCCATGTGCACCGTGGAGCTTTTCCCTTTCAAAGACAATTATCTTGTGGGCTTTTCTTCCCATTCACTCACTCACTATTCCCAGTATTTTAACCCCCCTGGCATCCAAGAGAAGAGGTGTAATGTGAGCAGGTGTAGGAGACAACTGGAAACGTTTTTCTGCTTTCCTGTGAATTTGGTGCTGTAAGTCATCTACTTCTGAGGAAAATGTTTGCCTGTTGACAGAAAACATTAAAGAAGCTGCAGATGTTAAAGCCCCGGGGAAGGTAGGGGTGTATTAGTTATGTACAAATGAAAGCAAAATAAATCTGTACTTCACTCCATTAGCCCTGCATTACGTGGGGATGGAAGGGTTCCCATGGGTTCTCATAGCCAGGCCTTGCCCCTCTCACCACGCAGCACTACTGGCTGAACCCAGCGGCAGTTACTATCCTTAACAGAAAGCATGGGGGTAACCTGCACGGAGTGGCAGTTACTATCCTTAACAGAAAGCATGGGGGTAACCTGCACGGAGCGGCAGTTACTACCCTTAACAGAAACATGGGGGTAACCTGCACGGAGCGGCAGTTACTGCCCTTAACAGAAACATGGGGGTAACCTGCACGGAGCGGCAGTTACTGCCCTTAACAGAAACATGGGGGTAACCTGCACGGAGCGGCAGTTACTGCCCTTAACAGAAACATGGGGGTAACCTTCATGGAGCAGCAGTTACTACCCTTAACAGAAACATGGGGTAACCTACACGGAGCGGCAGTTACTACCCATAGCAGAAACATGGGGTAACCTGCACTGAGCGGCAGTTACTACCCATAGCAGAAACATGGGGTAACCTGCACGGAGTGGCAGTTACTACCCATAACAGAAACATTTATTTATTTATTTTATTTATTTAAGGTTTTTATATACCGGCATTTATGAAGCAATCACATCATGCCGGTTTACAGTTGAACACCGGGTGCAAAATACAGTGGAACTGAACTGGTGCAGAAGAAATAGCAGTTACAAAAAACAAGGAGGATCAAACTGGGATAAGAGAGAGATACAGAAGTGATTTAACATCATGTAGAGTTATTTACAGATAACTGGTGTGGCTGCATTCTTGAAATTGGAGAGGCGGCATTTAGGATAGGTCCGGGAAAGCTTGTTTAAAAAGCCACGTCTTTAAGTCTTTTTCGGAATGTTGGGAGGCAAGGCTCCTGCCGGAGATTTGGTGGGATGGAGTTCCAGAGTGAAGGTCCCGCTGTTGAGAAGGCCCGTTCTCTAAAAGTTATATGCCGCATGGATTTGTGAGGTACCTGGAGGGATCCTCTGTATGCTGCTCTGGTCGGTCTAGAGACGATATGTTGGGTGAACGGGAATTGTAGGTCGAGTGTGGTAAGATGGTGGAAGGTTTTATATATAATGGTGATGGACTTGAAGATTATTCTGTAGTAGATGGGGAGCCAATGTAAGCTTTTTAGGATGGGTGATATGTGGTCTCTTCTCCTGGTATTGGTAAGAATTCTTGCTGCCGCATTTTGGACCATCTGTAGAGGTTTGGTGTACGAGGATGGAAGGCCTAGTAGGATAGCATTGCAATAATCTAGTTTAGAGAAGATTATTGCTTGTAGTATCGTTCGGAAATCATGAAGGTGGAACAGAGGTTTTATCCTTTTCAACACTTGGAGTTTGTAGAAACAGTTCTTGGTTGTACGGTTGACGAATGCTTTCAAATTCATCCTGTTGTCTATTATAACTCCTAGGTCTCTCACTTGGGTGGAGAGTGGGTAGGCTGGAAGAGTATTGACGGTGTTGCTGATTTCTGGGGAGATAAGCAGGAGTTCGGTTTTGGCAGTAATTAATACGAGGTTTAGGCTGGCAAGAAGGTAATTGATTTTTTGGAGGCAGGATTCCCAATATTCGAGGGGTTTGGAGAAGGATTCTTTGATCGGGATCACTATCTGGACATCATCTGCGTAGAGAAAGTGCTTGAGTTCTAGATAGGTTAGAAGCTGTCACAGCGGAAGGAAGTAAATGTTGAAGAGGGTGGGTGATAAGGCGGATCCCTGTGGGACTCCTACAGGAGAGTTATGGCGGGGAGATTCTTTGTTGTGGATTTTCACTTTGTAGCCTCTGTTGCTGAGGAAAGTTTTGAACCAGGCAAGAGCCGTACCTGTTATACCAATTGTCGAGAGTTGATTTATGAGGATGGAGTGGTTAATGGTGTTGAAGGACGCCAAGAGGTCTAAAAGTATCAGAAGGAATGATTGACCTTTGTCAAGACCCAAAATGAGGTAGTCTGTCAGCGATATTTATTTTATTTATTTTATTTAAAATTTTTATATACCGGCATTCATGATACAATCACATCATGCCGGTTTACATAGAACAGGGGTGTACAAAGAACAAATGAGTAACCTATTAGTGAGGAGGAAGCAGTTACAAATAACAAGGTACTAGAACTGGGAGTAGAGAAGAAAGGGATATAAGGAGAGATTCTGTACTGGAAGCTTTGCGAAACCCATATTGGGAAGGTAGTAGAATTTTGTTATCTTTGATGTAGTCTGAAATTTGGATGTTAACTAGTTTTTCCATGATCTTAGCTATGAAAGGTAGGTTGGTGATCTGTTGGAAGTTGTTTGGGTCTGTAGGATCCAGACAAGGCTTTGAGGGATTTATTTATTTAATATACTGACATTTGATCTCAATTGAGATATCACACCGGTTTACATTCAGGTACTGTAGGTATTTCTCTATCCCCAGAGGGCTCACAATCTAAGGTTGTACCTGAGGCAATGTAGGGTAAAGTGACTTGCCCAAGGTCATAAGGAGCAGCAGCAGGACTTGAACCCTGGTCTCCTGGTTCATAGTCCACTGCTCTAACCACTAGGCTATTCCTCCTCCCCAGTTTGAGTTTGTCTGGGTAGACTCCTTGGGAGATATGGTAACCTGCACGGAGCGGCAGTTACTACCCATAAGAGAAACATGGGGGTAACTTGCATGGAGTGGTAGTTACTACCCATAAGAGAAACATGGGGGTAACTTGCATGGAGTGGTAGTTACTACCCATAAGAGAAACATGGGGGTAACTTGCATGGAGTGGTAGTTATTATACTTAACAGAAACATGGGGGTAACTTGCATGGAGTGGTAGTTACTACCCATAAGAGAAACATGGGGGTAACTTGCATGGAGTGGTATTTACTACCCATAAGAGAAACATGGGGGTAACTTGCATGGAGTGGTATTTACTACCCATAAGAGAAACATGGGGGTAACTTGCATGGAGTGGTAGTTATTATACTTAACAGAAACATGGGGGTAACATGCACGGAGCAGCAGTTACTAACGTAAGAAGCTTGTTGGGCAGACAGGATGGACCATTTGGTCCTTTTCTGACGTCATTACTATGTTATGTTCGTCTGCCCTTTGTAAAATTAAGTAGAGCTGAGCAGGTTTTACTGCGCTCCTAAATTTAGGAAACCTAAATATTGTGCGGCTGTGGGAATGGCTTTGGGAAACAAAGGCAGGTGATTAGCGATTATTTCCAGCACCAAGTGCCGAATTTAGGCAGCAGATTGTAGGAAAACCAATTGTAGGTCTAAATTTCGGCTCCTAAGTTTTAGGATCCTCAGTTTAGGTGAATTTTGAACCAAACATTTAGGGAATCCCTTCTGAACATCTCCCTACATTTAGGCATGGAGCATTCTTTGAAAATTGATCCCTCTTTGTTTGTGTTTTTGCTTCCGTACGGCTCCATTCCTTTTCCGTTATTGTTCTCCCTGGTACTCCTGCTCATGATGCCTGGTCCCTAAGAGGATGGGGTGGTGGCAGGAGGGTGTGCAGAAGCCTTTACGCTGCCAGCACTGCAGCCACTGCAAGGTAAACACTTGCATTTACCGAGGGTGATGTGTTTTTTATGCTGACGGCTTTCTGTGACTCAGACTGTCTGGCACTGATAGTATTTTTGGAACATCCCTGTGATCATTTTTCTTTTTTTTAAATTCCTTCATGTGAACTTGTAATAGAGAACTGCTGGCACTGGGTGTAACCACAGGTTTGCAACGCAGCGTGTTCAGGCATCTTGATCACAAGTGGCCACTGGGCGGCAGAGTTTATTTGATAGTGAGGGAGACGCCGTGCATAGCATTCAGACGCTCACCCGCACTAGTACCCGCACTAATACTCTCAGAAACCATCTGTGGAAAAATTGGCAGGGCGATTCTGTTGCTGCACAGCACAAGACATTTGAATAATGTAGGCAACATTAATAAATACCCTTGTCTGAATTGTTACATCGAGTTTCTTCTTCTGACAAGATAATCTACAGATTGGGAAATGTGCAATCCAACATGGAAGTAAGACATGTACGACGAGCGCCATAGGGCACCCCGAACCAAAGAGTCTGCTCCAATATGTGTGACCTGCCCCGAGAATACACGGGGGCCATTTGAATGTAAATTTAATTTCTCACATTTTGTGTTGGGGGAGGGGGTGGGCATTTCGAGAGTCTGCCCACGGATGACTCTAATACTGTCTGCACACTTTTTTTTTTGTTTATTTTGTTAAGCAGCGAGGGATCTTTCGGCATGCAATTGGTCACATTTTTTGCATTACACATTGTATCATTTTAGCACGAACTCCACATTTTAGAGAATCTCACACTAAAAAACAAAAAAAATGTAATGTTGTTTTTATTGCATAGGCTGTTATATTTGCCAATGCCTAGCTTTCCCTACTAAATGATTTTCTAATTGATTTTCTTTGATACACTGTAGTTTTCATTAAATTCCAGCACGTTATGTGCGCCTTCGAATTGAATTAATCCTTAATGCAGCACAGAATGCGGGCAACCCTGTGGGTCTCTTAGGTATTTGAAGACAGAGCTGAGAATTTGCTGGAAGCCGATTTCCCCTCTCCATTTATTTATCTGTTCTGAGTTTAACTCCTGCTGGAAGGACAGAGGGCATATGAGGTGTAGGCCAGTTCAAGACACATTTACCCATATTAAATATTAAGTAACTGACAAAACCAGTCTGCCACCTGCCTGACACGTGTGCATGCTTCATGCAGCTCACAATGCTTACCACTTTTAGTCCTAGACAAAGCGGAGATGGGAATTTCATGCCAGCTGCAAAGGAATTCTGCCAGTTACAGAATTAATTTCATTTATTAAAATTTGAATGATCTGCACTTCCCTTTAGGCATTCAAGGAGAGATCACTTAAGAGAAATTCATACAGTTTGGCAATAAAGCATGAGATGGTTGCAGAGACGGGAATGGTAACTTTTAAACAGCCACGCGGGCATACATGAACATGTGTATGGCAGCTCGTGCGAATAGACGCAGCCAATTAATAATGTATGGGCTTATATGTGTTATAATCTGCTATGCTGATGGGAGGAGCAAGCAGATGGGAGGAGCAATCTGTTATAATCTGCTATGCTGATGGGAGGAGCAAGCAGATGTGTAGAAGACAAGCGATATGAGCGTAGTGAATCACTTGGAATCACTATTGTAACGCCAAATCTGGAATTTTCCTTTAACACGCGGTTTATGCTGAGTGTGTGAGAGAAATAGCAAATGCTTTTTGCCTGTGACTGAGCAAGACAGCGCAAACTGTAGAGACGGGCAACGTAAATGTACCACTCAATTTATTTAAAGTATATGGATGTACATAAAAAAAAAAAACAAAACCCAGCATTTTATGTGGCCTTTTCAAAATAATACTGAAAAATGTGTAAATGTTTGATTGTTATTTCTGCTGTATATACGCCCCCCCCCCCCCCCCCCCCGACTGCTGTGCCCTAGGCCATGTCCTTGCTTGGCCTTATGGGAAATCCGACCCTGGAGGAGACAGTCCTGGATCATTATTTTAAGAAGTGTTCCTGAGATGTCTGGAGCCCATCACTGGACAGAGAAACATTTCCAGCTTCCAGAAGGGAGCAATGTTCCTGAGCCGCAGAAATATCTCCAAACTTAAAGAAGGGAATTTTGGGAACCTTCAATCTAATTTTAAAGGGAGGTTAAAGGCGTCGTAATTTCCCTCTGAAAAGTGAAGCTGCAGTGTCAGTGGGTAGAAAGGTTCCCTGCAGTGTCAGCGGGTAGAAAGGCTCCCTGCAGTGTCAGCGGGTGGAAAGGCTCCCTGCAGTGTCAGCGGGTAGAAAGGTTCCCTGCAGTGTCAGCGGGTAGAAAGGTTCCCTGCAGTGTCAGCGGGTGGAAAGGCTCCCTGCAGTGTCAGCGGGTGGAAAGGTTCCCTGCAGTGTCAGCGGGTGGAAAGGCTCCCTGCAGTGTCAGCGGGTGGAAAGGTTCCCTGCAGTGTCAGCGGGTGGAAAGGCTCCCTGCAGTGTCAGCGGGTGGAAAGGCTCCCTGCAGTGTCAGCGGGTGGAAAGGCTCCCTGCAGTGTCAGCGGGTGGAAAGGTTCCCTGCAGTGTCAGCGGGTGGAAAGGCTCCCTGCAGTGTCAGCGGGTGGAAAGGCTCCCTGCAGTGTCAGCGGGTAGAAAGGTTCCCTGCAGTGTCAGCGGGTGGAAAGGCTCCCTGCAGTGTCAGCGGGTGGAAAGGCTCCCTGCAGTGTCAGCGGGTGGAAAGGCTCCCTGCAGTGTCAGCGGGTAGAAAGGCTCCCTGCAGTGTCAGCAGGGTAGAAAGGCTCCCTGCAGTGTCAGCAGGGTAGAAAGGCTCCCTGCAGTGTCAGCAGGGTAGAAAGGCTCCCTGCAGTGTCAGCAGGGTGGAAAGGCTCCCTGCAGTGTCAGCAGGGTGGAAAGGCTCCCTGCAGTGTCAGCGGGTGGAAAGGCTCCCTGCAGTGTCAGCGGGTGGAAAGGTTCCCTTGGATTTTGCACCTGCACTGCTGTGCTGAGCGGGTCCTCGGGGGAGGTTTCATCCCCAGGGATGTACCGGGGCACAGTGTCTCTGAAACGTGCCCCAGAGAGTTTTAGTGCTGTTGCACTCGCAGGCTTTTGCCCCCTCCTGAGTGCACTGGACACGTCCTCCATGTCTCGGGCCCTGGAAGGATTTATCCTGCCTTTCGTTCTGTCCTGATCCGTGCATGTGTAGGGGTAAACGCTAGGGATGTGAATCGTTTTTTGACGATTTAAAATATCGTCCGATATATTTTAAATCGTCAAAAATCGTTAGAAGCGCGATACAATAACAATTCCCCCGATTTATCGTCAAATATCATAAAAAGGGGGAGGGGAAGGGGGAGGGGAAGGGGGAGGGTGGGAAAACCGGCACACTAAAACAACCCTAAAACCCACCCCGACCCTTTAAAATAAATCCCCCACCCTCCCGAACCCCCCCAAAATGCCTTAAATTACCTGGGGTCCAGAGCGGGGGTCCCGGTGTGATCTTTTACTCTCGGGCCTGCGGTGCGTTGTTTTTTGGCCCCCGACGTCAGGAGCGTTGGAGCTCGCTCCCGGACCCCCGCTGGACACCCAGGGACTTTTGGCCAGCTTGGGGGGGCCTCCTGACCCCACACAAGACTTGACAAAAGTCCAGCGGGGGTCCAGGAGCGACCTCCTGCACGCCGTACGGCAAAACGATTCGCGTGCAGGAGGTCGCTCCTGGACCCCCGCTGGACTTTTGGCAAGTCTTGTGTGGGGTCAGGAGGCCCCCCCAAGCTGGCCAAAAGTCCCTGGGGGTCCAGCGGGGGTCCGGGAGCGATCTCCTACGCTCCTGATGTCGGGGGCCAAAAAACAAAATTTCTACAACGCACCGCAGGCCCGAGAGTAAAAGATCACAACAGGACCCCCGCTCTGGACCCCAGGTAATTTAAGGCATTTTGGGGGGGTTCGGGAGGGTGGGAGATTTATTTTAAAGGGTCGGGGTGGGTTTTAGGGATGTTTTAGTGTGCCGGTTTTCCCACCCTCCCCCGATTTACGATTTACACGATATTTACAAAAACAAAACTGCGACGATCCGATTCCCTCCCCCCCCCCCAGCCGAAATCGATCGTTAAGATGATCGATCACATGATTCACATCTCTAGTAAACGCATCTCTGCTGCGGTGCTGGATATTTCAGTATCTGGGGGGGGGGGGGGGGTCATTGAGGGCTTCTGTACATTTCACAAGTGATTGATTTCAACAGTTTGTTCTTTATGATTTTTGATGAATTCGTTATTTACTGATCCGCGAGTTATTGCTCTTTGCACCGGCGTGCACTGCTGCTGGGTGTGTGGCCCTGTAGGGCCGGTTGTTTTTGTGGTAGGACCCGGTGCCGCGGGATTAGAAATGGAGCTAACAAATTTAATTTCCTCTCTATTTTCAGTCCCACGTGTCAGCTGTGAGTTCCAGCAGGCATTTAGAGGGTGGTTTTCAAGGGGAGCTCTGTGAGTAAAAGGGAACACTTTACCTGCAGATATCTGCACAGGGGGGGCTGGGACTTGTGTCAGAGTGCCCGCAAACTTCACGCTTGCTGATAATTACCCCCTTAATGCCCGGCATTGCTGAGTGGCCAGCCCCATTTTCTAATACACTACAGGAGGCCTGGCGTGAAATGGGAAGAGGCTAGGATGTGCAATGATCACATCCTACAGCAAAACTCTTGGGGGCCCATTTCCAACCACTGTGCAGCCAGCAAGATTAGCTGGATAAACTTATCTGCTTAACTTTGTTGGGATGGTCTACAGTGCACCAGTACTGCTGGATATGTCAGAGTGAAGCAGATCATTTTGGGACTGTTATTCAGCCACGTTAGCCGGATAACCCTGAAAATCAGAGTTTATCTGGCTAACTTAGCTGGACAGCCAGCTCTGCCCCAGAACACCCCCACCCTGCCCCCGTGCTGGCCCGGTAATGTTTTAGCTGGATAAATGGTGCTAAAATATGAGCCTCGTTATGTTTTCATGCAAGAAAGGCCATTCTTTCATATCCTCTCTAAAGTGAGCTGCTGAAATGAGCAGCAGGTATATGTCTGCATGTAGCTGCTGGATAATTAACTGAAGTGTGAAGCCTTTTATCTTTTTACCTAGCCCCTACAAAAGTTTGTGTTGGCAGAGTGTATGAAGCGTTCTGCACGCCGCCATATGTTCTTCATGTTCCCTCATCACTAATTCTTAAATTAGACGAGAATACCTCTGATGTGCACTGAATCGTTCTCTCTTTACTGACACACAGGAAGGACTCATCGTCGCTGCTGCTTGTCCGGGCCAAACTCAGGCCTTGGCTTCCATTGTACTCGGTGGCTGTAAAGCAAGGAAGCCAGGGTTCAAATCTTGCGTTTCGATGCTGGGCTTGCTCCCTTGCTAGCCTCTTGGTTTCATGCTCTCCTCTTGCCCACGTGTCTATCACGTTAAGTTGGGAACTGGTTTTGCTGCGTCATCCAGCCTGATGCTCAAGTTCTCTCCTCACCGGCGCTTGCTTCTCTGCCTCTCAGTGCACACAGCAGCAGTTTCCTGTGCCGCCTCTTCCTGCTTCTTTTAATGATGCTCATTTTATCTTTAGATGTCCGTTGAGGATATCTCCTGCTACCTCACTGTGCTTCTGTCTTTCCTCTTTATTTTACCTTCCACACAAAGCAAATATTCCCCTCGCTTCCACTTCTCCATCAGTGTACGTTTTGTGCAGCCATTAATGTAAGGTTCTTCCACATAATTCAGGCATTGTTTAGTATTTGGGAAGCCTCTGTAATATTCTCTTTCCTTATATAACCTGCACATTCTGGGTTATTTTACAGCTCCAGCCTTCTTCATAAGTTGGCCACCTAGTTGAGTAAAGCAAATCAGATTCAACCTGCATTCACCACCCTTATCTTCTACACAAGACTAAGATATTCCTCTTTCTGACAACCTTTGATTCCCGCCGAGAGGGAGCACAGGAAAGTATGGCATTCTTGTGGCTATAGTGCTTAATATTTGCAGCGGGGATTTTGGAATACAAGGAAGGTTATTATCTCACACTCTGTCTTGTAACACAGTACATCTTAGAAATCGCAGACTTGCTCAGAACAAATTCCTATATAGAAGAGATAATTTCATACATGTGCAGGCAGCGGCAGATTCCCGATGAGGACCGGCCCGGGGATTCGCTACCCAGGCCGGCCCAGGAGATACCATGTGGTCTGCCGAGCGCGGCTCTGTCACGGCCGTGCCCGGCAGACCACGTGACTAGCGCGACCGGCCCACAAGGGGATGCCCGATCCCCCGATAGGCCAATCTGCCCCTGTGTACAGGGAAGAATAGCATGGAGAAGGCTAAAAAAAACGTGCTGTGAATGCATACTACAGTGTCATATGAGATTCTTGTGTGCTCTGCTAGTGAAGACAAACCACAAACAAGAAATGTGTATTCAGCTGAAAATAATGGATTCTAACATTTCACTTTCAAGATTGATGTGCATTGGCGGTGACATGGAAACATCTTCACATATCAGAGCCAAGGCCCCCGGCCTATGATAGAGCATCTCTTGTGGGCATCTTGGCTACAAAAAATATCCATTATATACAAATTTTAATTATTTAGTCCATTAGCTGAAGGCTCCAAGACCTTCAAACCATTGTGCTCCATCCAAGTCTGTGGCACTCACGGCCACTGCCTAGCCTTAGCGGTTCAGCCTGCAGACCAATTCCAAGGCCATAACTCCCTGATTCTTGGACGATTCTCATATTCAGTGTTTGACAGCATCATAGACCACTTTACTCTTTCCCTTCTGCTTGGTTTACTGAAGTCCGTCGTCTCTTCCAGAAGAAGGTGTTAAAGCTCCAGGTACTTTTTACAGCTGAGCCGTCATGTGCATATAATTATATATGATTTTATTTATTGTATCTGGATGTTTTTGTTGTGGTTTGATGTTTGTGTAATGTTTTAACATTTATGTGTGTGTTATAGTCTGATCTGCAATGAAAGTCATTTATTGTTGAATGTTGCGGAATATAAGAGTTTGTGAATATATAAATGAAAATAAATATCAGGAGAGAAAGCCAGCTCCATGCAGCAGGCATGCAAAAAGCATCAGAAGAAGGCAGAGTGATGTAAGAATGTGCCAGGTCCATCAGCACTGCTTTTGTTCCCTAAAGGACCCCCAGTCATGAGGTATTCTTTGTGCAGTTCAATTACAGCCAAATGATTTATAATAATACAGTGCCTTGGATTTTCCAGTTATTGTTTTATACCATTTTCCTCTTCTAATCAGTTGTCACCATGAGAGTGCTTTCCCCTTTGAGTAAACGTGGAGACGGATGCCTCCTTTCCATTACGAGTCCAGATTATGAGAACTCCCTTGGGTCCTTGGTGGTTGGTGCCAAGCCTCTTCTTTTAGCTGCACAAAAGATTTTTATTACTTAAATGTGCTCCCCAGTAAGTCTAGCTTAATATACAACTAATTGATTTTTAAGACTTGAAAGCAATGAAGCTTATTAGCATTTGCTAACTCAGCTAGAAAAATGCTGGATGAAAGAAAGTAATACCTCTGTTTGCATGACACAACATGCAGATGAGCTTGGAACAGGGGCAGAAAATATTGAAAGATTACAATATCCATTTCATTCAGATATGCAAATCATATTAATTAGTCATGCGACAGGTTGGAAGCAACAGCTCCTTCTGCTGTTATCAGAGATCAACAAATTCAATATGTGGATATGCAGCCTGAAGACCTCTCTCTCAGCTGAGGCCACAAATTTCACTTCTATCCTAAAATTATTCAGCCCACAGGAGTCTGTATTTTCCTTCCGTTTATTGGATCTGCTGTTCGCTTGCTGGGTTGGCGCTTCGTGCTCTTTTGGATATTAGACACTGAGGTAGCAGTATTGGGAAAATGAACAAAACATAAAATCTGCTGATGCTGTGGACTTTCTGTGCGCATTGAGCGTGGCCCGGTCCTGACTACCAAAACTGAGAGAGATTTCAAAGCATCTGTTTTCCACCAACAACTCGAATCCTCTTGTATCTGCTCAGCATTCTTCAGCAGAAGGTTTTCTTATCTAGCAAAGGGCTCTGCCCCAGGTGTCAGCCAATTCTTTCCTGCCAAACAGCCTTACGTCGTGCTATCCTCACTCACCTGCCTGCCCTCACATCTGCTACTGGTCATCTGTAATTTATCCTTCCAATATGGACCAGAGGGTGTCAATGTAATGTCAATTTTCAATAAAGGCTTCAGGGATGATGCAAGAAACTACAGACCGGTCAGCCTGGTATTGGTGCCTGGTCAAATGGTAGAGCTCTTGCTAAGAATAAAATTACTCTTCATAAGGGGAGGCCCGGCTTAATGGGGAAGAGCCAACATGGATTTAGCAAAGGGAGGATCAGCTTTGTTAATTTATTGGAAGATGTGATAAAGGTGAGCCAGTGGATATAATGTTTCTAGATTTTCAGAAGGCTTTTGTCAAAGTCCCTCATGAGAGATTTCTGAGAAAAAAAAAACCCCATGGGATAGGAGGTGATGTGTGCTGTGGACTGGTAACTGGTTAAAAGATCAAAGGCAGGACTATATGGTCAGTTTTCCCAGTGGAGAGAGATGAATAGTGGAGTGCCCCAGAGATCTGTCCTTGGACTGGTATTGTTTGACTTATTAATAATCTAGGAAAGGGAGCATTGTCAATGATACAAAAATATTCAAAGTAGTTAAAACACACATAGACTGTGAGGAACTGCAAAAAAGCCTTGGAAGACTGGGAAACTGGGCATCTAAACAGTGGATAAGTGCAAAATGATGGACATAAGGAACTATAATCCTAATTATAGGTACTCAGTGCCTAGTTCCATATTAGGAGTCACAGGAAAAGGATCTCTGAGTCCTTGTAGACAATATGTTGAAATCCTCAGCTCACTCATCAGGCTGATGCAATATTGGATGCTCAGGTCAACGCACTGCTAAACATGCGGTTGGACCTGCGTTTTGGGTGCAAGATGCCCGTTGCAATACTGGGATCAGGGCTTCCAAAATGTGTATCCAGATGAGTACGTAGCTAATAGCACTCATCACATGTAAATTCCATGTAGATGAGGCTATTAGCGATTAGCGCCTGATTTAAAAAAATTCCCACATGGCCAATATGCCCATTGTAACGTGGCAAATTTAACACCAGCCCGGGTGCTAGCGTTAAGGCGTGCTGCAGTCAAGGGTTCTACCGATAAAGCAAAAATCCTGCTTTCTGTCGTTCCTCCTATTAGTATCATCGCGATACAAAGTGGGAGGAACCACAGGAAGCAGCATCACGCAAAAAATAAAACCTTGAAAAAAAAATTCTGGATGCCCAATATACACAGTCCAGGCCACGTATATTGTGTATGTTTTTTGTGCTGGCAGCCGGAGAAAACGGATGCTCGTATTGAGCGTCCGTTTTCCCAAGCTGCACTGACAGCCATGTCTCCTGGGTGCCCGATGCAGAGGAGGCACTAAGGATGCACAGTTTCCCCTAGCACCCCCTTTTTCACAGGGCAGCTCATTACCCTATTGCATCGCAAGCCCGGGAAGAGGTGGGTGGGCGCACGTTAGGAAAGCAGGCGTTTAATCATGAGCGCCCGTTTCTCGTGCCCAGATATTCCATCCGCCCCAGTGTGAGGCAACAGTGAAAAAGGCAAATGGAGTATTAGGAATTTCTTGGAAATGAATGGAGAATAAAACTGTGACTATCATAATGCCTTTTTAATATTGATTTATGGTGCAGCTGCAACATGAATATTGTATGCCTTTCAGGTTACCCCATCTCAAAAATATCTAATGGAGCTAGAAAAGGTTTGGAGAAGGGCAACAAAAGTGGTTTAAAGGGATGGAAAACAACCTTCTTTATATATAAAAAAGGTTAAACAGGTTGCGGGTCTTCATCCTGCAGAAGAGAGAACTGAGTGGGGAGATGATAAAGGTTTATAATATCATGACTGAGGTGGAACTCGTAAATAGAGAACAGTTATTTGCCCTTTAAAATAGGGACACTTCATGAAAGTAGCAAGGAACAGATTCAAAATAAATTGGAGAAATTATTTTTTCACTCAATGCATAATCATGCTGTGGAATTTGTTACAAAGGATTTATTTATGTATGTATTTATTTATAAAGTTTTATGTGCCGTTGTTTGGAACATGCCGTCACAACGGTTTACAAACAAGAAAAATCCGAAATAGAAAAATGGTAAAACTGAAAAATAATGAAAATGCTATTACAATTCAATAAAAATAATTAATTAAACATTGGGGGTCTAAGGACATAACATAAAATGCTTAAGAGAATACTTAATTAATTAAATAACTAAGTAAGAAAGTCGTTAAAACATCAAAGACCTGGGTTTAAAAGTGGTTTGGAAAAGTCCATAAAGAGCTGTTATTTAGGTAGTCCTGGAGAGAGTTACTGCTTATCCTAGGGAGCGAGCAATAAGGAATTTGAAAACTGCTGCTTACTTTCTGGGAGAGAGGATTCTGGGCTGGATGGGCCTTTGCTCTGACTCCTTTCCAGGGCACAGGCAAATTAACCAATGAGCTCTCACCACACTTGACTCCCATGCCGCACATACTTACTGGAGGAGGCAGAGATGTGCCTTGCTGGGACAATGTCCTCTGTTAAAGGGGCAAGGAGAATTCCCATTGATAAATCAATCTTGCATGTGGGAATTCTTTCCTCCGAGGCAGATGGCTTTTCTGTGAGTGAGGACCTTATTCATTGATGCTGTATAAAAGTCACTGTTTGTTCTGATAGATCCCATGACTCAGCGATGGGTACACATTTTGGAAACTCTGCAGTAATACAACACTTTGTGCAGTAGGGTAATATCTGTTTATTTACGGTACCACTGGATATAGAAATTTGTTGTGAAGGGACAATACATCACATGTAGTCCATCATCATTCTTTGTGCTATTCAGCCTGCTGAATCATGCAGCAACATTATAGCTCTGTGCTACACTGATACAATGACTGAGTTGTGTGCTGTACTGATACAATGACTGAGTTTTGTGCTGTACTGATACAGTGACTGAGTTTTGTGCTGTACTGATACAGTGACTGAGTTTTGTGCTGTACTGATACAATGACTGAGTTTGTGCTACACTGATACAATGACTGAGTTTGTGCTACACTGATACAGTGACTGAGTTTTGTGCTATACTGATACAGTGACTGAGTTTTGTGCTACATTGATACAATGACTGAGTCTGGGGAAAGGGGAGAAGGATCCTCAGGCTACATTTATACAGAGGGGAGGGAAGGGAAGGACCCTTGCACTATACTTGTACGCTGGCTTTATTTATATAAATGTGTTTAGCCCATGTCCTTTTCATTGGTAACTCATGGCGAGTTACAATCAGGTACTGTCAGTGTTTCCCAGTCCCCAGAGAGAATCTAAGTTTGTATCTGAGGCGACGGAGGGTGAAGTGATTTGCTCAAAGTCACAAGAAGTGTTGGTGTGAGAAGCGGAACCTGATGAACCCTAGGGCTTCCTTGGTTCTCAGCCCTCTGCTCTAACCATTAGTCTGTTCCTCCACTCCTTTCGGTGGGAAACGATCCCTATGTTACAGCGTTATAGTGACTGACTCTCTTCTGGATTTGGGGGGATGGGGGAGGGAATGCCTTCTGGTACGGCACAGTTAGTGGAGCTATGTGTGGTATACAGTCTGGCATTTCTCATTTCCCCCTTTGGACTTGAATTCAGTCTATTGCAATTCGCAAGCGTCACACCCAGAAATTGCAGACCTTTGATGCTGATCCCTGTAATCTACAGTACAGAATCGTTTTGCCTTACTAGACTGTACTATGTCTACAAATGTAATCTGTGTAGTCTTTGTCAAAGCCACTTTCATGAATGAGAAGATGAAAAGACTCCTAGATGTGTGATGACAAATGCAGCATTGGAAGATACTGAATGGATTGTACAGTATCCACTACATAGTCAGGAAAGAATAACATTGAGAGCCAGACGCAATGTAGAAAGCAGGTCTCTTGGTTCACTTTAGACATCAGAAGAGTGAGACAGTTAGGTTTCAGGAGTGGCTCCTCTTACTGCTGGGAGCGGACAACATGGAATGGACCTTCCCACCGAGATGTGCCAGGCACACTGTGGGAGAGAGGTGTGGGACTCGATGAATCATAAGTTGGACTCGGGATGATGGTACTTATAGTTTTATGATGAAGAGTTCATACAATCACCAACAGATTATTCACTTCATTCTAAAGAATTGGTTAAAAACAATTTGTGGTATTGTGTTTAATACAACAAGTGTTAGCTTTACGCTTGAGATTATTGCAAAATGTTCTTTCAAACAATAAAACCAGTCAAGACTGACCTTTTGAAGTGCTTTGTGCTCACTATTGCAATTTAGTAGATAAAAAATGGCTTGGCTATTTATCATTGGGTTTTTCACTCTGATTGAGGAAAAATGTCAGCTGAGTGAAGAACGTGGCTTTTGAAAGGCTTATAAAATGTGATTGAATGGTGTATATCAGAACTGACAATTATTCCTTAAGATCTTGATTTTTACTGTTATAAAAACCTTTTCATTAACAGAGATAAATGTTTCAGCAAGAATGTAAGGTCTGAACATTATTTTTAATAGTTCAGTTCATGAACCATAAAATGTGGCCATGCAGGATGTGCGTGAAATCGTAACAAAGTAGATAAGGGAAGAAAAAGACCAACTGACCCATCCAGTTTGCCATTTGTTCCTGGCCTGGGATGTATCCCAGCTGCCAGCCATAAAAGCTCGATGGCTTCTAGGATATTGCTCCTTATCCAAATCAGTTTTTGATTCTTCCTCCTTGATCTTTGTACTGTAACCCCATCCCCGGGTGTGGACTGCACACTAATAAGGCCATAAAATATTTTTACTGTCTCTTTGGGGCATGAACAGTCTCTTACTCCCAAGGCTTGGAGTCTTTTTCGAGTGGGAGGAAAGGTTTCTTTCAAGGCCTGGAGTGCTAGGGTGACTCTTTTATTCCTTTCTTGTCCCTGGGAGAGGGATACCTTTCCTCACTGTGTGTGCTGTGTGTTCCCCATAAATACATTGCAGCCACTGGATTAGAGTCCAAAATCAAAGTCTTTACTCTTGCAAAAGTCAGATTAAATAAGGCACAGAACTTAGTCCTCAGCACCACAGAATTTCTCTCTTATTACAGTTCTTCCCCTCTATCTGTGCAAGACTGTCTGTTACCAGAGTAAGGGAAATATCCACTCTCCAGGACTGGGTTCCCAGGTGGGCAGGGTATCCTTTACTTAGGCAGAAAAAAGCACTTGTGTTGCGTTTGGCAGTCCGTGGCTACCCCTGTGAACCACCACATTCAGCTTCCCCAGCTGGGCCAGCTTTACCTCTCCTCAACATGTCGAATGCCACGGGTCAGCCATGCGGCTGGATGCTGCTCTCCATTGCAGCAGGATGTGCCTCCTGCTGCAATGGAGAGCATGCACACCACTTCCTGGTATTTAAAGGAACTGCGGTGAGAAATCCTAAAGATGACATTATTGGAACAGCTCTATATAAGAACTGATATAGGTGACGGTCTTGATGGGTCTCTGCACTGTCTAGGTCCACCTGCTGATGGTGAGAACCTGCAGGGCTCCTACCTCTGCTCAGAGAGTCAAAAACCTCTGTCTCCCCAGGGGTGAAGACTCCAGATAGGTGTCCTCAATGGGATCAACTGTTGTTTACTCACAGTTAGTTGCTCATCATATTCTGTTTATCTCAGATGAATCCCTGATGGCAGAAATCCACTCTAGAACTAGCAGCTCTAGATGTTCCTTCAGATGGGCAGGAAGAGGGGCAGACAAACACTACCTACCAGATCTTCTCAAAAACAATTTCTTCTTCCCCAAAACTGAGGTAAACACCAGAAGGTCCTGGCACTGGGTTACCACCTTCTTCTGTCCTCACTGAGGTGCAGAAGGGCAGGTCCCTAGCCTGGGACTGTGGAAATTAGCAGGAAGTTAGGTAAATGGACCAGAAGAATTTTGTCAAGCAGCAGGTGGGAATAATGGAACCAAGGTAATCAATAAATGAATAATTGTGGATCACTATGTTGCACATAGCATAAGCATAAGAATAATTAAGACATGAAAATGTAGCATGCTCTTTCTTAGTTTGCTTAGTGACAAGCCAAAATAGAACAGGAAACATATGTTAAATGCCTGATAAGGCCAGTGCCTAAACTTTCTGGAAGTCATGCAAACAGGATATCTCCTAGTAAAAGCATAGCTTAAGGCATACATTTGCTGAAATTGTGAATTCTAAATAGAATAACTGAGCTTGCACAACCTGGACTAGAGCCAGAAATAAGGGTATAAATGAACTATAATTAACAGTGTCCACTCAGATCATCAGAGAAAGAGCACCTTAGCCATTTCATGGTGGTATCTGGACCTGTTTGTCTCCCAGTTTTCCCAGATACATTGACTCACAACAGGAAGACTGTGAGGGAAGTATCTTTATATATATCTTTTAACTCGTTCCATGTAAACTGATGTGATAACATATGTTGAATGTCGGTATATAAAAACAAACAAATAAATAAATAAATCTTTTATGCATAGTTTTATTACTGCAATACTATTTACCTTTACTGATTTAAGCAATATTTGCTGCAATACTGTTTTACCTTTGCAGATATTTATAATATTTACATATTTAGTAAACCAAGTATTTGCTTTTACAAGTTGTGTTTGTGTGTTCTATGATGTAATACGCCAGCACTCATTCCACTGTTTACAGGGACTCCCAAAGAGAGGGTTCCCCATGCCCTCTCCAGGGTTCTCACCAGACGTCTTACAAATCAAGGGCCTGATTCACTAAGGCATTTCACCCATTCTGTGTCTATAGGAATGTGCCTTGATGAATCAGGCTCTCTTTAAGCCCAAACATCAACAGGGAGTGGATAAGCAAGGCAGATCCCCGACCTAACTTAGACTCCCAGCAGGATTTGCTGGAGTTGTGAAAGCAGGCCCAAAATCGAACTCAGGAAAAAGCTCCTAACACCTCCAGTAACTTCAAAAGTAACTTACACTGCCCCCAGAGCTCCCAGGAGAGAGCTGCTTATAAACCCCACAGAGGGGATGGCCATTCCAGCAGCCTCAAAGGGAAGGGCTGAACAGAATGGTGTTTCCCCTCACTCACTAAACTATACTGCATTAACTGAACCAGGAATTACCCAGGGTTATACTGGTAATGAGACTGGAGAGTCCATTACCCTATTGTCCTTCATAGTTGAGCATATAAGAACCCAAGTGGAGGAATGGTTTGGTGGTTAGAATAGTGAGCTGAGAACCAGGGATCAAATCCTGCTTCTCCCACTGATGCTCCTGGCGATCCTGGGCAAATCACTCTGTATTCTGTTGTTTCAGGTACAAACTTATTGTAAACCCTTTGGGTCAAGGAACTAACTACTGTAACTGATTGAGGAGGGGGGGTTGTTTCTAGTGGTGTGCTCAGGGATTGGTCTTTGGACCGGTTCTTTTCAATGTTTTTGAGAGCAACATAATGGAAGAGTTGTAAAGAAAGTGTGATCTTTTTGCCATTGATACCAAAATCTGTAACAGGGTGGACAGTCAGGAAGGAATGGAAAACTTGAGGAATCTAGAGAAGCTCGAGGAATGGTCTAAGGTCTGGCAGTTAAGATTTAATGCTAAAAAAATGCAGAATAATGCATTTAGGATGCAAACACTCAAGGGAAAGGTGCAGTATTGGAGGAGAAATTCTTCTAAGTACAAAGAAACAGCGGGATCTGGGGGTGATTGTATCTGATGATCTTAAGGTGGCCAAACAGGTGGATAAAGCAATGGTAAAAGCCAGAAAGGTGCTTGGATGCATAGGGAGAGGACTGGGTCAGCAGAAAAAGGGAGGTGATGCTGCCCCTGTATAGGTCCCTGGTGAGACCTCACCTGGAATACTGAGATCGCACCTTCAAAAGGATAGAAACAGGATGGAGTTGGGCCAGAGGGAGGCTACTAACATGGCCAGTGGTCTTTGTACTAAAGCATAGGGGGATAGACTTAGCGATCTAAACATGTACACCCTGGAGGAAAGGTGAGATGGGGAGATATGATAGAGACATTCAGATATCTCAGAGGTTTCCATGCACAGGAGGTGAGACTTTTTCAATGAAAAGGAGGCTCTAGAACAAGGGGTCATGAGATGAGGATGAAGGGGGTAGACTCAGGAGTAAACTTAGGAAATATTTCTTTTCAGAGAGGATGGTGGATGCATGGAACAGCCTCCCAGTGGAGGTGGCAGAGACAAAAACCGTATTTGAATTCAAGAAATTATGGGATAAATACAGGGAATCTCTAAGGAGGTGATGAGAATTATAATGCTGAATTAATTGGTCAGATAGGCAGACTGGCTGGGCCATACGGTCTTTTTCTGCTGCCATTTTTCTATGTTGCTGTGATTATAACTCACCATGAACTCAGATTTGGAAAGGCAAACAATTAAGGCTAAAATCCAAATGCACTTAATTCAAGAGCCAGCTTTCATCCTTCACTGTCTTACTGGAATGGCAGAAGATGAGCTCTCCCACGACGAAGGCTTAAAGCAAGCGATCTACCCACAGCTGTGATGCCATTAAAACACAGCATTTCAGTTTCTATGTGGCTAGAGTGGGACAACAAAATGCATCACTAATTAATTTATTTTTAGCCTTTGTCAGGAAGTTCAACATCAGTTTGCAAGGTAAATATAAAGAGACTCTTAAAGTCTTCCTCTGATGCTAAAAGGATCTTAGACTGAATGGAAAGTTTTACACTTCTTCTGCCAGGCCCTGGCCAACTCTTCAAAACTTTGCTGCATTCATAAATTAACTTTGAAGTTATTGATTGTGAAATGTAATATGCATCTTCCTTGCTTCACTTAGAGCTTCAGCGTTGGCAAGAGGGCTACAAATGCTAAGTGATCATGTGATTCATGAATTTATGTAAATATGGAGGAGCAAAGGCAGTACGGGGTAATGCTTTCAAAGCTGCAGAGTATGGGCTGATGTTGCCCATTCACATGGCTGCACTGGAGACGCGCTCTCTATTTGACTCATGGGAGCAAATGATGCAAGAACATAAGACTTGCCAGGCTATGTCCGAGCAAAGGTCCCTCCAGCCCAGCATCCTGTCTGTGACAGTGGGGAGCAGCGGGTGCCTGCAGGACAGGAGTGTGTGGGGAGGGGGGTGTCCATTCACTGCCAGACCCTTCCATGGTTTAGGGATTCATTGAACCCAAGGTGGAATCCCTCACATGTTCAATGGCCTACAATTTATCTCTCCCCAAAAGTCCAATCCCCTGGTGAACCCCGTTAGCCTAGGCTGCCTCCGTGAGAATGAATTACTCAGGGTCACTCTGTGTTGCATGAAGAAATACTTCCTGGATGATGAGAAACTGTGAATAATAGTTCTCTATTTACTTTCTCCACATCGTTCATGGCTTTTATGCACCTCTGTCCTATCTCCTCTCTTTTTCAAGCTGAAGCATCCTTGGTTGCTTTCTGAGATGGCAGCTTTTTAAAAATGGAAATGTAATATTAAAAAAGTTGGCAGACAACTTATTAATGTGTTTTATGCTGTCCCTGAACTTCATGGAGTTTACTTATAGCTCAATTATAAATAAATTCAAACGCTTTCCTAACTTTCTTCCAAAAATATCGCACTATGGTAAAATGACTTGAGAGGATGAGTTCAGAGTTTTTGTTTGTTAAAATGCTTCTCGCCATATTCTGGCATTTTCACAGTGAGCACCAAAACATATTTTAAATGAAATGGAACCCAATAAATCACGCCTTGGAAATGAGAAACTGTTTCATGAGTGAGCAAGCTGGGGATGACTTATGAAGCATTTCCTCTCCATAACAAAAGAGATGATGCGTTTTAGGAGCTAGCAGTGTGCAGAGAATTTAAAATATTAAGCACACAGCTTCTGATTAGGGTTGATGGATTCGTGTGGTCTGAGCAGGCTTTTAAGGCACCAGCAAAGCAATTTCCAAAAGCCACTGACCCCAGGAAAAGGCCTTTCTGAGAGCTGAAAGTGCACCCCTTGCTCTTTTGGGGGCATTTCTGGGGGGGAGGAAGCAACACAGGTATTGTGTGGGGAAACACAGCAGGAGCAGATCCCTTGGCGCAGTGTTCAAGGGGAAAAGCTTGTACAATGAAAATGCCCCAGGGAACAGCCCCCGCATACATTGGAAATGACCCAAATAATGATCAGGTTTGTATTGTGAGGGAGAGGCAAGTAAAAGCCCCTTTCCTCCCCTAGAAAACAAGAAACCTCAGCCAGGATAGAGCCCCCGGGACAGGGAGAGCTAGGAAAACCCGGGAGCAGCTTTCTGAGAACAGGGAAAAGCGGAGCTGGCAGGGCCTAATGAGAAAACGGCAGCAGGGCCAGGAGGGATGTAAAGCCCGGCTCTGAGATTACCGCAGCGCAGGAGGAGGTGGAATGGGAGCCCCTCTAAGGGGACACAGCAGTGCTGCTTTGGGCAGGGTCTGCAGAGGTCCTGTGTCAGGACAGGGCTGCAGGGGTGACGGGGAGAGGGTACAAGGAGGAGCGGTGCTTTCTTTCCTTTGGGAGACTGAGGCTGTGCCTGTATTACTCTTTTTTCCCCTCTGCACACCACGCTTGCTTCTTCATTGTGTCCTTGCGACTCACTGGGGGGGGGGGGGGGGGGGGGGGGAGTTAGGGCAGTGCCAAAAGGCCCGGACAGCCCATCAGAGGCCAGGTTTCCCCATCCAGACAGTAAGAGGAACAGCTACTGCAGCAGAGAATTGTCAGTGGAAGCCTGAGCTGTGTTCGGAGAGCGGCTGGACTCAGCCAAGGAAGCCCGACAGGACAGCGGATATTGTCAAACTGCTATCACTGGCTCTTTCATCTCCTTAGCTTGCTACAGTGTTAATTCTGTTACCCTTCTAGTTAAGGTGGATATCTTTATAATTTTTGCATAAAGAAATCTTCACAGCATAGACAGTGAGTAGGATGTTATAGAGGTAAATGCATATCTCTACAGTAAATGTATATTTACATCTCACATTTCTCTGTTTACACTTCAGCCAGTTTAATTAAATGTACATGAACACCATTTGAGTAGCATTTGGTCTTTCAGCCTTGGTGAAAGCAGTGCAGCTGACAAGAGGCTGAGGCAAAGTAGCCAGGCAGAAATGTATTTGCCATTAAAATATGTGCAATCATATGAAATTAATGGGTGAGGGGCCGTATTTCTGTCCCAAGCAACTGCACTGAACTGTTCTCGAGAAGAAGCCGCGTCTCCTTTACCTCAGCTGAACCTTGCCTGCTAATTCTCGCGAAAGGTTTTCATTTCTGGGCGTTTGATGCGCATGTGCCTTTCTCATCCTGCTCCTGAATGCCATTTCAGACTCCTCGGTACAGTAAACTTGAGTAGAGTCAGTCTATAAATTGATTTTTCCAGGGGAAATATACAATTCTGTTGCGACCTGGGCATACTGAGAGGTTGACATCAGTCTGGCCATCACTCAGGCATGACCTCTGTCATTTGTTAGTTTTTCTATGTTTCCTTGTGAAGTCTTAGTGTTTGTGAAAACTGGCAGATTGACACTGGAACATGAAGGCTTTCATTTATCCACAGGACAGGGGCAGCAGCAGGAGCACAAGCTTGCTTCATACAAACTCCCAGTGCAGAACAAGCATGGCACAGGCAGTGACAGTGCAAGCTTCTGCCGTGCTGCCCAGACAATAATGCCTCACATCTGCTCTGCAGGAACTGCCTCGAGAGGGTGAGACGGTGATTCAGTCACCACACCTCTCTGGTGAGTCTGCCAACAAAGCTGCCAATTAATGCCAAACTTTTAATGATGTGGGGTCTTACACTAGGACCTGAATGGAGGCACAGCCTGCCCATCAGCTGTGATACGGGAATGATTTTCATCATTGCCGACCTGAACTGGTAACCGGAGGGAGAAAGGCTCTGTGTAACCTGTGACAGTGCCTGCGAGGCATACAGTCACAGTGATGTCCTGCCCTGCCCTGCCCTGGTAACCGGAGAGGGAAAGGCTCTGTGTAACCTGTGACAGTGCCTGCGAGGCACACAGTGATGTCCTGCCCTGCCCTGCCCTGGTAACTGGAGAGGGAAAGGCTCTGTGTAACCTGTGACAGTGCCTGCGAGGCACACAGTGATGTCCTGCCCTGCCCTGCCCTGGTAACCGGAGAGGGAAAGGCTGTGTGTAACCTGTGACAGTGCCTGCGAGGCATACAGTCACAGTGATGTCCTGCCCTGCCCTGGTAACCGGACAGGGAAAGGCTCTGTGTAACCTGTGACAGTGCCTGCGACGCATACAGTCACAGTGATGTCCTGCCCTGCCCTGGTAACCGGAGAGGGAAAGGCTCTGTGTAACCTGTGACAGTGCCTGTGAGGCATACAGTCACAGTGATGTCCTGCCCTGCCCTGGTAACTGGAGAGGGAAAGGCTCTGTGTAACCTGTGACAGTGCCTGCGAGGCATACAGTCACAGTGATGTCCTGCCCTGCCCTGGTAACTGGAGAGGGAAAGGCTGTGTGTAACCTGTGACAGTGCCTGCGAGGCATACAGTCACAGTGATGTCCTGCCCTGCCCTGGTAACCGGAGAGGGAAAGGTACTGTGTAACGTGTGACAGTGCCTGCGACGCATACAGTCACAGTGATGTCCTGCCCTGGTAACCGGAGAGGGAAAGGCTCTGTGTAACCTGTGACAGTGCCTGTGAGGCATACAGTCACAGTGATGCCCTGCCCTGATAACCGGAGAGGGAAAGGCTTTGTGTAACCTGTGACAGTGCCTGCGAGGCCTACAGTCACAATGATGTCCTGCCCTGGTAACCAGAGAGGGAAGGGCTCTGTGTAACCTGTGACAGTGCCTGTGAGGCATACAGTCACAGTGATGCCCTGCCCTGGTAACCGGAGAGGGAAAGGCTCTGTGTAACCTGTGACAGTGCCTGTGAGGCATACAGTCACAGTGATGCCCTGCCCTGCCCTGGTAACTGGAGAGGGAAAGGCTGTGTGTAACCTGTGACAGTGCCTGCGAGGCATACAGTCACAGTGATGTCCTGTCCTGCCCTGCCCTGGTAACTGGAGAGGGAAAGGCTCTGTGTAACCTGTGACAGTGCCTGCGAGGCACACAGTGATGTCCTGCCCTGCCCTGGTAACTGGAGGGAGAAAGGCTCTGTGTAACCTGTGACAGTGCCTGCGAGGCATACAGTCACAGTGATGTCCTGCCCTGCCCTGGTAACCGGAGAGGGAAAGGTACTGTGTAACCTGTGACAGTGCCTGCGAGGCATACAGTCACAGTGATGTCCTGCCCTGCCCTGGTAACCGGAGAGGGAAAGGCTCTGTGTAACCTGTGACAGTGCCTGCGAGGCATACAGTCACAGTGATGTCCTGCCCTGCCCTGGTAACCGGAGAGGGAAAGGTACTGTGTAACCTGTGACAGTGCCTGCGACGCATACAGTCACAGTGATGTCCTGCCCTGCCCTGGTAACCGGAGTGGGAAAGGCTCTGTGTAACCTGTGACAGTGCCTGTGAGGCATACAGTCACAGTGATGTCCTGCCCTGCCCTGGTAACTGGAGAGGGAAAGGCTCTGTGTAACCTGTGACAGTGCCTGTGAGGCATACAGTCACAGTGATGTCCTGCCCTGCCCTGGTAACTGGAGAGGGAAAGGCTCTGTGTAACCTGTGACAGTGCCTGCGAGGCATACAGTCACAATGATGTCCTGCCCTGGTAACCAGAGAGGGAAGGGCTCTGTGTAACCTGTGACAGTGCCTGTGAGGCATACAGTCACAGTGATGCCCTGCCCTGGTAACCAGAGAGGGAAAGGCTCTGTGTAACCTGTGACAGTGCCTGCGAAGCATACAGTCACAGTGATGTCCTGCCCTGCCCTGCCCTGGTAACCGGAGAGGGAAAGGCTCTGTGTAACCTGTGACAGTGCCTGTGAGGCATACAGTCACAGTGATGTCCTGCCCTGCCCTGGTAACTGGAGAGGGAAAGGCTCTGTGTAACCTGTGACAGTGCCTGTGAGGCATACAGTCACAGTGATGTCCTGCCCTGCCCTGGTAACCGGAGAGGGAAAGGTACTGTGTAACCTGTGACAGTGCCTGCGACGCATACAGTCACAGTGATGTCCTGCCCTGCCCTGGTAACCGGAGAGGGAAAGGCTCTGTGTAACCTGTGACAGTGCCTGCGAGGTATACAGTCACAGTGATGTCCTGCCCTGCCCTGGTAACCGGAGAGGGAAAGGCTCTGTGTAACCTGTGACAGTGCCTGTGAGGCATACAGTCACAGTGATGCCCTGCCCTGGTAACCGGAGAGGGAAAGGCTTTGTGTAACCTGTGACAGTGCCTGCGAGGCCTACAGTCACAATGATGTCCTGCCCTGGTAACCAGAGAGGGAAGGGCTCTGTGTAACCTGTGACAGTGCCTGTGAGGCATACAGTCACAGTGATGCCCTGCCCTGGTAACCAGAGAGGGAAAGGCTCTGTGTAACCTGTGACAGTGCCTGTGAGGCATACAGTCACAGTGATGCCCTGCCCTGGTAACCGGAGAGGGAAAGGCTCTGTGTAACCTGTGACAGTGCCTGTGAGGCATACAGTCACAGTGATGTCCTGCCCTGCCCTGGTAACCGGAGAGGGAAAGGCTCTGTGTAACCTGTGACAGTGCCTGCGAGGCATACAGTCACAGTGATGTCCTGCCCTGCCCTGGTAACTGGAGAGGGAAAGGCTCTGTGTAACCTGTGACAGTGCCTGTGAGGCATACAGTCACAGTGATGCCCTGCCCTGGTAACCGGAGAGGGAAAGGCTCTGTGTAACCTGTGACAGTGCCTGCGAGGCATACAGTCACAGTGATGTCCTGCCCTGCCCTGGTAACCGGAGAGGGAAAGGCTCTGTGTAACCTGTGACAGTGCCTGCGAGGCATACAGTCACAGTGATGTCCTGCCCTGCCCTGGTAACCGGAGAGGGAAAGGCTCTGTGTAACCTGTGACAGTGCCTGTGAGGCATACAGTCACAGTGATGCCCTGCCCTGGTAACCGGAGAGGGAAAGGCTCTGTGTAACCTGTGACAGTGCCTGTGACGCATACAGTCACAGTGATGTCCTGCGCTGCACTTTTTCACAGACGTTTGTTTATGCTCCAACTGACTTGTCCGATAGCAAAGTAAAATCTGGGGGGTGCTGATTATCTGCGCTGGGACATGAACTGAGCTTGCTTCTCACAGCAAAAATGTGCGAGTGCTTCTGCCAGGCACATGCGGTCACCTGCCTCTGCAGGCAATGTTTTACTGGCAAAGTATGCGTGAAGATGAGACAATGCCATCCCCCAAGCTAAACATGTCCTTGTGAACGTGGAGCTGTGCGCAGACCTTTAGCCACATGAGGAAGGGCAGCTTTCAGAGCCGGTTAACCCAGGTTTCATTCAGTGCCTTTTTATGCTTTTCCCCTCTGTATATCGCTTAGAAACTGTCCTCCTAATGGATGTGGTCAGGACATACCAGACAGTAATGTGGCTATAAAAGGAAACCTATAATCTGCGATTGTGGCCTGACAGACCTGTCAAGCTGCTAATTCTGTTGTTGCAGCCTGCCAGGCACAGCTGACTGGGTGGTTGTCATTTGGGCTCCTAAATTTTAATTCTATTTCCAGCCATGGTTTTGGAAAATCTCTTTACCCCTCAGTTACTCCAGCTGTTCTTGGTGATAATGAGAGGAAGGTTTAACATCATTGGTAACTCAGGCTCGTTTGTGGAAGAGGGGACGTACTAGGATTGACCTAATTGTACCCAAATTCCAGTGATGTAAATCGAGACAGCTGTGAGGTAAAGGGCTACGTTATTGGCAGGGCACCTAGAAGCCAATATTCAGTAAGCCATTTCGTGGACAAGTTACGTGGCTAAGGGGCCGATGCAATACAGTGCGGGTTAAATAGGAAACAGAGAGTAGGATTAAATGGGCAATTTTCTCAGTGGAAGGGAGTGGACAGTGGAGTGCCTCAGGGATCTGTATTGGGACCCTTACTTTTCATTATATTTATAAATGATCTGGAAAGAAATACGACGAGTGAGATAATCAAATTTGCAGACCACACAAAATTGTTCAGAGTAGTTAAATCCCAAGCAGATTGTGATAAATTGCAGGAAGACCTTGTGAGACTGGAAAATTGGGCATCCAAATGGCAGATGAAATTTAATGTGGATAAGTGCAAGGTGATGCATATAGGGAAAAATAACCCATGCTATAATTACACAATGTTGGGTTCCACATTAGGTGCTACAACCCAAGAAAGAGATCTGGGCATCATAGTGGATAACACATTGAAATCGTCGGTGCAGTGTGCTGCGGCAGTCAAAAAAGCAAACAGAATGTTAGGAATTATTAGAAGGGGAATGGTGAATAAAACGGAAAATGTCATAATGCCTCTGTATCGCTCCATGGTGAGACCGCACCTTGAATACTGTATACAATTCTGGTCGCCGCATCTCAAAAAAGATATAATTGTGATGAAGAAGGTACAGAGAAGGGCGACCAAAATGATAAGGGGAATGGAACAACTCCCCTATGAGGAAAGGCTAAAGAGGTTAGGACTTTTCAGCTTGGAGAAGAGACGACTGAGGGGGGATATGATAGAGGTGTTTAAAATCATGAGAGGTCTAGAACGGGTAGATGTGAATCGGTTATTTACTCTTTCGGATAGTAGAAGGACTAGGGGGCACTCCATGAAGTTAGCATGGGGCACATTTAAAACTAATCTGAGAAAGTTCTTTTTTACTCAACGCACAATTAAACTCTGGAATTTGTTGCCAGAGAATGTGGTTAGTGCAGTTAGTATAGCTGTGTTTAAAAAAGGATTGGATAAGTTCTTGGAGGAGAAGTCCATTACCTGCTATTAAGTTCACTTAGAGCATAGCCACTGCCATTAGCAATGGTTACATGGAATAGACTTAGTTTTTGGGTACTTGCCAGGTTCTTATGGCCTGGATTGGCCACTGTTGGAAACAGGATGCTGGGCTTGATGGACCCTTGGTCTGACCCAGTATGGCATGTTCTTATGTTCTTAATACACCCCCTAATGCAATAGGGCGATTAGCGCCTATTTAACCCGTGTCTGACGCGGAGTGAATGCAGTAGCGCTCATAATATGCAAATGCATGTGAATGAGGCTATTACTCATTCACTCCGCATTAAAAAAAAAAAAGAAAGTGTGCGTCTCAGATGCACATTTAGCTCTCAGATATTAATGCCTGCCTGGAGCAGGCGTCCGTTTTCATTACTGGCAGACGGCTGGTTATGAAAACCGACGCCGCAGCGGGGTTGCGTTAGCAAGGAGGCGCTAAGGTCATGCAAGCAACCCTAGCGCCTCCTTGCTACTGCGACTCCTAATTTGGGTACTGTGTGGCGCCCCCCCTTGTGGGTGCAATGCATGCATTAGGAAAGCGGGCGCTGACTTTTCTAAGATAAGGCAGATAGCTTGTGCTGGATATTCAGTGAGGTAAATGTCCCACTGAATATCCCCAATTAAATTATCTGGCTAAACGGTAACATATTTTAATAAGAAAAGACTATGTGTTAATTAAGGCTTATATGCAGGTTGCGAAACGTCAAGCGGTTCAAATCTAGCGTTAATATGCAAATGAAGATATTAAAGGAAAAAAAACTGATTACTTGGTGCGTCCTTATCTTTCAACTGTTTTCTTCCTTCTCTTTGCCTTTATAAAAAGCTTGTATAAAAAGCCAGGTTTTCAGACTAGTTTTAAATAGTTTCAAATTTCTCTGCAGCCTTATTTCGAGTGGCATGGAGTTCCATAGCATGGGGCCAGCCAGCGACAGTGCTCTCTCCCTTACCTGAGTGAGGCGTGCTGATGTAACAGAAGGAATAGTTAGTAGAGCTTTATTAGCAGATCTCAGGTTTCTGTGTGGTACATGTACGCGCAGTGCTCTCTCCCTTACCTGAGTGAGATGTGCTGATTTAACAGAAGGAAAATTAGTAGAGCTTTATTAGCAGATCTCAGGTTTCTGTGTGGTACATGTACGCGCAGTGCTCTCTCCCTTACCTGAGTGAGATGTGCTGATTTAACAGAAGGAATAGTTAGTAGAGCTTTATTAGCAGATCTCAGGTTTCTGTGTGGTACATGTACGCGCAGTGCTCTCTCCCTTACCTGAGTGAGGCGTGCTGATTTAACAGAAGGAATAGTTAGTAGAGCTTTATTAGCAGATCTCAGGTTTCTGTGTGGTACATGTACGCGCAGTGCTCTCTCCCTTACCTGAGTGAGGCGTGCTGATTTAAAAGAAGGAATAGTTAGTAGAGCTTTATTAGCAGATCTCAGGTTTCTGTGTGGTACATGTACACGCAGTGCTCTCTCCCTTACCTGAGTGAGGCGTGCTGATTTAACAGAAGGAATAGTTAGTAGAGCTTTATTAGCAGATCTCAGGTTTCTGTGTGGTACATGTACGCGCAGTGCTCTCTCCCTTACCTGAGTGAGGCAGGCTGATTTAAAAGAAGGAATAGTTAGTAGAGCTTTATTAGCAGATCTCAGGTTTCTGTGTGGAACGTGTACGCTCAATGCTGTGTTAAGCCAGTCGGCCTTTTCATCATGGATTAGTTTATGAATTATACACAATGCTTTGTATTGTATTCTTTGTTCAATTGGAAGCCAGTGTAGCTCAGCAAGTGTACCTGTGATGTGGTCTCTTTTCTTTTTGCCTGTCAAAATTCTAGCAGTGGAATTTTGCAATCTTTGGAGTGGTCTAATAGTAACTTGAGGTAGCCCTAATAGCAGAGAGTTACGTAGTCTGTGCTCGTGAATATCATTGCCTGTAAGACTATGCGAAAATTATTCAGCGTTAGCAGGGGTTTCAGTCTTCTAAGGACCATTAGTTTGGCGTAACCTTCTTTAAATTTCTGTGAAATGTGTTGTTTCATGTTAAGCTCAGGGTCAATTATTACCCTTAGATTCCGTACTTTTATTGCTAACTCTACAGTTTGATTATTTTTAATTGCGATTGTAGTTTGTGTAGGGTGTATATTTTTTCGTTCTAGGTGTAAGAATTCAGTTTTATCAATGTTTATTACCAGTTCCATTTGGTTTAGGAGTTGTTTGATTATTTCAATATACATATTGGCCAGTTTCATTGTTTCTTCAATTGTGTTTACGATGGGTAACAGTAGTTGTATGTCATCTGCGTATATGTAGTGTATTATTCCAAATCCTGCGAGTAGGTGACATACTGGGAGGAGGTAAATGTTAGAGTGTTGCGGACAGGGCTGATCCCTGTGGGACTCTTGTTTGTAGTTTAACTTTGTCTGATAGTGTGTTTTTTATTTGTACTTGGAAACATCTGTTGTTTAAGTATCCATTTTATTGCATGTACTAGAAAGTCAGTGAGGTATGTGTTTACTCACTGAAACAGAAGAAAGGAATGCACATCCCTAGTTAACAGCTTGACCCCTAAAATGGTGTATAAGGGGAAGAGCAGATAGGCAGAGTGGCAGCAAGGCCTTCAAAGTGCTTGCAGTCCTCTTGCCACGTGCACTGAAATTCTGGAAACCCAAGCAAAGGCAGATTGAGTTTTTCTACTAATTCTGGGACTAGCCTTGACGGGTGAAGGATCATGATGTCCCGTCGCTGAGAAGACACATTCACTGGGTTCGCTGGATGGTGGTCGGGAAAGATGGTGCTGAGCCACCTTAGCTAGGACTGGCCAGACTGCAGACTTGTGTACCCAGTATGCCAGCACATCTGTGTCCATCTCCATGTCCTCGATGAACTCTGCAAGATAGCAAGTCACAAAAATTTGCACTGGGCTGGGACAGGGTCTCTCTTGCTTTAGCTATGACCTGAGTGAGGAGAGATGGTTCTTTGTGGGCAGCATGATCTTGGTGTACTGAGGTGAGGGAGACGCTGTTCTTTAAATACCTATAGCTACTCATGTCTCAAGACATTAGAAATGATTTTAAACATAAACCTTCAGGTGCAGCATCAGATTCAATCCATTATTAAGCCAGGCTGTAAGAAGCTTCACCTTCTTCGTTTACTGTGAGACCTCTATTGGGTCATTCTGAATTTTGCTCTGAGGGCAGGACGTGATTTTGCCCTGCAATGCTTTATATTTTGGTCTGCCAGCAACTGCCCTGCAAGCGTCACAAATATTACAAAATTCAGCAGCCTGGCTTATTCTAGGGCTGAACACGTTTTCCTCACCCTCATGGATCGTCATTGGTTTCCACTGTTTGGAGAACCGTCTCACACAAATATTTTTATTTTATTTATTTTACTATGGGGTAGATTTACAAACGTGCGCACACATCGACGCGCGCATGTTATAAAATCTGATAGCCGCGCACACATGCCCACCGGATTTTACAATCTGTGTGCGTATGTGTGGCGGAGCGCTCAAGAGGGGGGTGGTGAGAATTTCTGCAAACTCCACATGGTGATGCATTCGAGCCTTCCCCAGTTCCCTCCCAGTCTGCTCCAATTAAGGAGCGGACTGGGAGGGAATTTTCCTACCCCCCCTACCTGAATTCCCTCCCTCTTCCCCTCTCCTCCCCACCACCTAAACCCTACCTATCTTTTTTGTTTGTTTGTTTGTTTTATGACTTACTTCAGGCCCCCAGGCCAGCGCGCGAGTCTTCGGGACCGCAATCGATGCCGCGGTGTCGGCCCGCCCCTTTCAAGACGTCTGGCAGTTATGCGCGTACCGGGGTTTACGCGTGTGGCCAGGCCTCTTTGAAAATCCGCCCGTCGCACGCAAGGTCCAGCCCCGCGTGTGAACCCCGGGATTTACAGGCACCGAGCATTTACAATCTACCCGTGCGTGCGAGCTGTGCTGAACGCAGTTCTGCTGACTGAGTGCACAGACAAAAAAGACTGCCAGCCTGGTAAGACTCTGAGCGTGCCCTGCTCACCTTGTCCAGACAGACAGAGTCACTAGCACTGCTGCTACTGCCATCTTCACAGGGTCTCTTACCCAGACCCTCCTCCAGTGAAGAGAAAAATCAAAACCTGCAGGGTGCACTGCCGCTCTTTCTGCCCTTCACCAGTGCCAGATCCCAAAGTTTACAAAGTGTTTTAAACCTCTGTCAGAGCTTCTGGTAGCACAGCCTTCTCCAGCAAGAGCTGGGGAGAAACAGCGCAGCTCAGCCTTTACAGCGGGAGTGGGACGGAGTCACTTGTCTTGATCCAGGTAGCTGTTATAAGCTGGTTAAAAAGATGCTATTCCATGATTTGTCCTCTGCCCAGTCTCCTTGTCCACTTTTCCTGCCTGGGCTCTGTCCAGGTGCTGAAGTCACACAGCCAAGACCTGGTCGCTGAAGTTGCCAGTTGCATTTTTTTTTCTCAGAAGTTCATAGCCATAGACTTCAATGGGCCATAGAAATGAATGGAAAACATAAACAAATGGGGTGGAGATTATTTCATTCATGGGACCTCCCTCCATTCATTGTGGGGGTCCAGAAATGACATGAATATGGGCACATCTGTTATGTTTTCCCCATTTGTTTCAAACAAATGCACATCTACACCGATGAAGTCAGCATTAAGTAAAAGAGCTTTCTCCACAGCTGGGCCTAAACTCTGGAACTCTCTCCCATCAGAGCTCAGATCACTGCAATGCTCCACTACATTTAAAAAAAGACTCAAGACTTGGTTATTCAACCAAGCTTTCCCATAACATCAACCTGCGAAATATCCCTGCCAATATCCCCTCAGTGGTAACACGCTAGAGAACTATATAGATCTTCTCTAGAAATCACATGATCTTTGGCAGTCTATCATTAAAACCCAGCCTCTAGCCTATATTAGGCACCGCTCATGTTAATTATGTTATTACCCCCATATATCTTAATCCAAGTTAATTCGACCTGTTCATTGTAAGACATTTACTTGTCATTGTTGTTATTGTTTAAAATGTAAACCGAATTGATCAATAATTTTGTTATTGGAAAGTCGGTATAGAAAAATGCTAAATAAATAAATAAATAAATCTCTAGCATCTTGCATGATGGTGCAAAATAGATGGCTTGATTACATGCATACATTTTTCAAAATATAATGCATATGTGTAGTTGTCAACCACTCCTCTCAAACATGTCCCCCTCCCCCCAGGTTACACCCCTTTGTCATGCACTTAAAAGTACACATATGTGTGAAAATATGCATGCACTGACTGAAAATCCACTTAGTCACTTTGTCCATGTAACCCCTGTTTTTATCCAAGTAGATCCCTAGTTACCCTTTGAGAATTTACTTCTGTGTGACTTAAAGTACCCTGGGGTCCCAGCAAGACTATATCAGAGAGAGGGCAAGCCCGGCTGCCCTCCTGATTCCTTACACTAACAATGGGAATCTGAGAAAACAAACTATATTTTTTAAGGGACCACTAGCACTGGAGTTAGTGAAAATGTTTGAGAAAAACCTTCCCAGGCCAAGATAAGTTTTCAGTTAAGAATTTACAGTTTCTGGTGAGCAATTCTCATAAAATCTGTTATAAATTCATGGGGTCTGATATTCAGTGCCACTTAGTTGGAAAAGTTAGAACTTATCTGGCTAAGTGATGACAGCTGAATATCTGGCCATGCTAACAGCCACCACTTAAGAACATAAGAACAATCATACTGGGTCAGACCAAGGGTCCATCAAGCCCAGCATCCTGTTTCCAACAGTGGCCAATCCAGGCCACAAGAACCTGGTAAATACCCAAACACCAAGAAGATCCCATGCTACTGATGCAATTAATAGCAGTGGCTATTCCCTAAGTAAACTTGATTAATAGCAGTTAATGGACTTCTCCAAGAACCTATCCAAACCGTTTTTAAACACAGCTATACTAACTGCACTAACCACATCCTCTGGCAACAAATTCCAGAGTTTGTGTGTTGAGTGAAAAAGAACTTTCTCCTATTAGTTTTAAATGTGCCCCATGCTAACTTCATGGAGTGTCCCCTAGTCCTTCTACTATCCGAAAGAGTAAATAACCAATTCACATCTACTCGTTCTAGACCTCTCATGATTTTAAACACCTCTATCATATCCCCCATCAGCCGTTTCTTCTCCAAGCTGAAGAGCCCTAACCTCTTCAGCCTTTCCTCATAGGGGAGCTGTTCCATTCCTTTTATCATTTTGGTTGCCCTTCTCTGTACCTTCTCCATCACAATTATATCTTTTTTGAGATGCGGTGACCAGAATTGTACACAGTATTCAAGGTGTGGTCTCACCATGGAGCGATACAGAGGCATTATGATGTTTTCCATTTTATTAACCATTCCCTTCCTAATAATTCCTAACATTCTGGTTATTTATGAAAGACCTGGTTATTTATGAAAGCCTTTCCAGACAACAATCAAACCCAAAATCAATATAATTAACTCAGAACACCCTTCAGGATAATCAACAGTTTTGACAATCCCATCAATGGTACAATCCCTTTTAAACTGGCAGGCTTTCCCAGTTATTCTTCACTGTTAAATTACTATCTCCTTTTCTTCTGTTCCAAGTTGAAATATGTCCCTGTTTTATTGTAACTGCAATTTTCCCTTCTTTTAGCACTTGTTAATGTTTTTTATCACTTTATTGTTGTTCACTCCTTGTTATTTGTAAACCGGCATGATGCGATTCCCTTCGCGAATGCCGGTATAGAAAAGACTCAAATAAATAAATAAATAAATTCTGTTTGCTTTTTTGACTGCTGCAGCACACTGAGCCGACGATTTTAAAGTATTATCCACTATGATGCCTAGATCTCTTTCCTGGGTGGTAGCTCCTAATATGGAACCTAACATCGTGTAACTACAGCAAGGGTTATTTTTCCCTATATGCAACACCTTGCACTTGTCCACATTAAATTTCATCTGCCATTTGGAAGCCCAATTTTCCAGTCTCAGAAGGTCTTCCTGCAATTTATCACAATCTGCTTGTGATTTAACTACTCTGAACAATTTTGTATCATCTGCAAATTTTATTACCTCACTTGTTGTATTTCTTTCCAGATCATTTATAAATATATTGAAAAGTACGGGTCCCAATACAGATCCGGATAACTACTTAGTTGGGGAAAGATGGGCGCATGACAGGGAGGAGCTATTTTTATCTGCTTCTCTGTTTCCTGTGTGCACTAGAAAGTCGGCTAGGTATGTGTGTACCTGCCAAAACGGATGTGACAAATGTTCATCCCTAGCCCATAGTATGCATCTCCTGGCACACAGCCACCACAGTATCGTTGTCTGGTGAAGGATACTGTTCTCAGTCTCTTCTCCTAATTGCTACCATGTCTGCTGATTAGCTAATCACATTATGGAAGCTTCATTCCTAAAATGATTTTCTACACCAATAATAGAAAATTTTAAAGAAATTAAATTAAAAAGATCTCATGACTCCACAATTTCATTAGTAACATTGGGGTTAGTTTTTTGTCACTTTTGAGCCTTGAGTAAATAGGCACTGGGTGGCACTGGGCATGGTGCAGGGACACAGAACCTTTCACATCTAGACATTGGTCTAGTGTTGGGGGTCGGCACTACCTTTTTGGCAGAGTGCTAAAAAATATGCATCAGTTCCTTCAGTAATGTTGGAGTGGCCGGTCCCTCTCTCCCCACCGATTGATTGTTGCCTCTGCATGCTGGGGGTTTGCAACTTCTGCCTTTTGGGAGATTGGAAAAGGATGCACAACCTTTCACATCTCTTCTAAGTGTGCTCAAATTGGTGCTGACCGATCATCGCACCGTCTTCAGAATCATCTGCTGGCCAACGTGAAATGAGTTGTGACCTCTGGCCTTTTCCTAGTATCCACTTAGAGCTGAGATATGTCACTGCAGACTCACCCCAAGACAGGCTGCATTTGCTTCAGTCTCTACCCGTTGACTGGGGTTCAGAGTTTAGAAGAAAGGGGTGGCAGTCATTCAGCTCATGCTAGAAAGTGAAGGGAAGGATTCTGAGCATCAAAGGCCCACATCAAAGAGTCCTTGGTGTTAGTAGAGCAGAAAATAGCTGGGCAGAGCACTTGTTAAGTGGTTACGCATTCTTATCTTTCTCCTGTCCCTCCAAGTGTTCTGCTTTCATCTTCAGCTCAAATTTTCTTTTCGTTCCTTTGTTCCTTACATTGTTGGATGCCCATTTTACTTGCTTTGGTGATGCAGAAAACGTTTTTGTTGTTGTTGTAAAGAGGCGTTGGTGCTTGTGAAAGGTGCCGGCTGGACAGCTCTTGACTGCTCTTGAACGGGCTGAGCAGGGCAGGTAGTGCGCAGGCAGTGGCAGGTCAAGATGTGCACCCAATGGGAATACATTCTCAAAAAAATGCTAACTCCCCCTAAATTAGGTCCTAAAGTTTTGGCTGCTGAATTTGGGGAGCTAAGTTTTCAGTTGAAAATTCACCTAAATCTATGAACCTAAATCCTAGGGTTTGAAATGTAAGCCTGCAATTCATTTGCCTAGGTTTAGCTGATGTAAGAGGGGCATTTACTAACCTGTCACTCGTGTTAATGCGCATTATTTACCATAATCATCTATTATTGTCAGTGGGACCGCTTTACTAATAATGGGTTGATAAATAGAAACATATGTTAGATAACCTAATGCTGAATATCAGTTTTAAGCACCTATTTCTTTCATCCCCATAGCCACCCACTTTTTAGGGACCTAATTTAGATGCCTAGTGAAAAAAGAATCCTAAATGTAGGTGCTCAACCATGATCTATTTTCAGAGCACAGATTTGCAAAGTGCAGAGCAGGGGTGGCCACCTCCAGTCCCTGAGAGCCACAAGCAGGCCTGCTTTTCAGGATATCCCCAATGAGCATGCATGAGAGAGATTTGCATTTCATTGCCTCCACTTTTCTATCTGTTTGTGGCTCTTCAGGACCGGAGCTGGCCACCCTGTTCTAGGGGTTAAGATCATTCTGAGCACATCTTCACAGCACTGACCACTGGCTTAATGGTCACTTTGTATAATAACAAGTAGTAAATACTTTTGTTTGTTTACTTGTTTGACTATCTTTCAACAAAAATCAAAGTGGTTTATCCAAACTAAAATCAAAATATAAAAGAGGTAGTAAAATGACAGTATTTTAGGTTATTGCAGCATTTGTAATCTAAATGGGATCCTGACCAGCTTCGTTTTAATATGTATATGTGGCCCCTGGGGGCCCTTATTAGAACTACTGGTGTAAACTGTTTATCCTATGCAAATGATCTGCAGTTAAGAAAATAAGAAGTTGCCATACTGGGTCAGACTAAGGGTCCATCAAACCCAGCATCCTGTTTCCAATCCAGGTTACAAATACCTAGCAAGTACCCAAATATTAAATAGATCCCAAGCTACTGATGCTAGAAACAGCAGAGGCCATTCCCTAAGTCAACTTGATTAATAGCAGTTAAGGGACTTCTCCTCCAAGAATTTATTCAAATTATTTTTTAAACCCAGCTACACTAACTGCACTAACCACATCCTCTGGCAACAAATTCCAGAGCTTAATTGTGCATTGAGTGAAAAGGAATTGTCACTGATTTGTTTTACTAACTCCATGGAGTGCCCCCTAGTCCTTCTGTTTTCCAAAAGATTGTATTATGAGGCTGGGTCTGGTCATATTCAAGCAATTATTAATTTACATTTTTGCTTAAACATGACCATTGACTGGCTTAGAGTGAATACATTGCGAATTAATCCATTTGACAGAGGTTTTGTGGGTCATCAAACCTTAAATTCCTTTTCTGATGCCCAAGTTAGTTATTGACCATTCTCTGCTTTCTGTGAAAAACCGAGGTCCAGGTACTGAGGATTTACCACTGATTCTGTTTTTTCATTCCAAGCTCATATCAAAACTGTGGTTCAATCTTGCTTTTATCAATTGCACTTGATTCATAATTTGTGTCCTTATATTTCAAAAGAACATCTGGCCATGGTAATCCACACAGTGATTACTTCACACCTAGAATAATATTATTGTAATTCATTAAATCTTAGATTTAAAACTTCTTCGCTCCAGAAATTGCAGATCATCCAAAATGCAGCCAGAATTTTGTACTGCTCAAATGTTATAATATTTCTTCAGTGCTGCATTTTCTTCATTGGCTTCTGATTTCTTTCAGATTTCAATTTAAAGCTTTATCTCTGGTATTTAAGATCCCACATAAGCAGAGCCATAAATTACAAAAGTGCCTTTGTTATAGGAGGGTCAAAAACATAACAAACCAAAATATAAAAATGAAAAAAAAAAAACCCCATCCACGTAATAAGAAAAAAATCAATCCACAAAAAAATCAAGTAACACCCACCACATATCAATAAATTATGAAGTGATACACTATATATTACTTCAATAAAAATATTTTGATGAAGATGGAGGTGGTTTCATATATTGTTGCTGTTAATGGTACCAGCCAGGTTACCTTAGAACAAGCATAAGAATAATCATTAACCGCCTCCTGCCTCCTTTTTTGAAAGTCAATGTAGTGTATCAACAAATGTAATACACCATCAAAAACAATACATCAAAGCTGTGGTCTGAAAACAGTGTAAAGTGAAAAACTCTTCATTAAGTGCAGAAGTTTGAAAATAAATGCCTTTAACAGCGGTGTACTTAGCCAGTTTTTTCAATCCCTGACGAAGCCGAGTTTTGGAAAATCTTCCTTCTTCAGAGGACCCAACATGGCCAGATATTAAACATTCTTTCATCAGGCTTCTGTTGAAATCAATTGTGTCCCGGTCAAATGACCAACATTGTTGCGTGAAACTCCTTTTTAAATACATCGTGCATCCGGCATTATATCCTATGGCTACATGAAGCAGAAGCCTGATGAAAGAATGTTTATTATCTGGCCCTGTTGAGGCAGCCATTGTGCCCAGACGGGCGCTGAGCTGCTCCATAGATGCCACCATGAGTTCCAGGAACTGTTGTTGCTGAAGAATCTTTTACACTAGGCCAGGGATGGCCTGGAGGCCCAAGGCATCCGCCGGGTCCATGGCCTCGGCAATCTGTTATGGAAGTAGACCCTTGGGCCGAGAGGGAGTTGGCACAACCTGCAGGGAGGAGCCATGCAGGTCTCCACCATTGGCAGGCAGAGTTGCCTGGAACAGAGGCCCAACTGGAGCTTCACCAATACCAGCCCTCGTTCCCCTTATTTTGAGCCTTCGGGTGCTGAGGCCAGCTGGACTTAGGTGAGGGCCTCTGGGCAGGTGAAGGATGCGACGGGCCAGCACAAGAAGAGCCAGCAGAGGCAGGTTCACACTAAGGTCTAGGTAGGCAGCGTTCAGGTGATGTCGTGGTTCAGGCAGTGGTCTGGGCAGGCGGAGTCCAGTCAGGAGTGAGAACAGGCCATGATTAGGGGTAGGCAGAGGTCAAGCAATGTCAAGGTCCAAGCCAAGATCAAAGCCAGAAGGTAAATCCGAGATGAAGCCAGGAGCCTGTCTGAGATCAAAAGCCAAAAGTCCAATCCAAGAGGCAAGGAATGAAGAAGGGCAGAATAAACAAGGGACCACAGGAGCAAGACAGACGCTAAAGACAAACGAAGGAGGAGCTAACCATGGAGACTGAAACTCAGAAGACAAACCAGACTGCAAGGAACCAGGAACCAGACACAGGGATTCGGGAACACACTCAGCATGATCAGGAACATGAATGCAGAAGCAACGCACTTCTCAAGGCAAGACAACCTATTGCCAAGGCATTGGAGGGAAGTCCAGGGAAGCCTTAAATACCCTGCTAGCTGTGATATCATCTGGAGGTGCCCTAGCAGGATTCCTGCCGCTGGCCCTTTAAATAGCAGGATATCAGTGCACTTGCACTATAAGGAGGGCAGGGTCCCATGGTCTTGGCGTCCTGCCGCAGAGGAAGCGCGTGGCATGGTTTCCTGTGGTGTCTGGGAGAGGCAGGTCAACGTTGGGTAATCCCCGCAGGAGTCCAGAGGGTAGTCGCGCCTTGCCGGGGAGCCCAACCCCGGTGTCGGGAGGTGGCAATGATGAGCCCAGGCTGAAGGTAAGCACAGCGGGCCGTGGGATGGGCCTGCGGTCTGACGAGCGCAACATTTCAGAGCTTGTTTTAATTGTTTGGGGTTTTTTTAAGTTTTTAAGATGGTGTTTAAGTTTCTCTGTTATTATGTTGTAAATTTTATGTTTATATTTTATGTTGTGTTTAATGTTACTGCCCAGAGCCCTTGATTGGAGGGGAAGGTTTATAAACGTGAGAAATAAATATATAAAACACTTCAGAAACCAGTGGCAGATGGCCTGATAGAGTAAAAGGAAAAAGGACTATGTCATTGCTGTCAGCATTATTACTGGTAATAATTTCCACTTAGTATTCAGGAGAAATCAAATTATTAATATTACTCAATTATAGTTGAATGAACGAAGGGATAAGGCGATATGGGAGCAGTTCTGAAAGGGTTTCCCATAGGTAAATGGTTGTTTAGCTGCAGAAAGTTGGCTTTCCCGTGGGGGGAGGCCTGGAATGGGGTTAGGTCAGGCCTGGTAAAGTCACTTCCTGCACGCACAGACTTCAGGCAGCTCAGCGGGTTTTAGGCTTGTCTTGGGAGTGACTCATCAGAGAGGGAATTGTAGAGGGCACATCCCAGCCCTCTGTGCCGGGCTCCCTGGGAGAAGAATGCAACGAGGCAGGACCGAGGCCAGGCTGGATAACGAGGAGACCCCCTGTATGCAGCCCCCTAACCCTGGCAATTTTCCTGGATGATGGAATACAGGATCAAAGCCCAAGCTTTTCCCAGATATTGGGCTGCTTTGGATAATGCGTGCCCTGCTCTATGTCACTCTTCACTTATTTTCAATGAAGGAAAAGCTTCCTTACCATTTTCCCTACAGTATTGTTTACGTCAAGATAGGTGACCGTGCTCAGTCTGAGCAGCAGATTAAAGGGCATTTATTGATCTAGCTCACTTGTTTTGTGCTTTCCGTATCCTTTGATTTCCTGCTTCATTTCTTTCCCATTGCTGCTGGATGGCACTGCTACATTTGCAATGCCTGAGAAATGCTGCTTTCAGCCACCTTTCTGGCAATCTATTTGCCACTGCAGCTGCTTCCTCTTACCCAGCCAATCCGGGTTCTTAAATCTACAAGATCAGGGAGATCAGCCATCTTCTTACAGCAGATCCCTAACTTTCCAATTAATTGCACAGCAGAGTTTGCTGAATTGCTTAAGATTTTCAGCCCTTTAAGAGCAGGACTGAGTGTCCTGAGACAGCCATGGATAATGCAGTCGGGAGGGAGAAGCGCACAGCAGCAGAATGAGCAATTTATCAGTCCCAGCACCCTTAGGCTTAGCTAAACAATTACTGAGATTTACCAATTTCTTCTCCACTTAGTGACACTCCTTGTTATCCTAAAACAGTTAGAGCCCCGAGAAGCCCCCTCCCCCAGCAAGTGGCGGGATTTGGGATGTGAACAAAAAAGAATGGGGGAGGAGGGAATCATTCAAGTATTTTAGTTTAATGTTTGTTTCATTTTGTGAACAGAAATAACCTATAATTAAAACAGCCCCATCCCCTCTTCTGCCAGGCTCCAGTCACTCCCACCCTTAGGGCCAGCCAGCACCATTTCCAAACTGGGAGCCAGCGGGGCTTGCTCTCCCCTTTGCACGTTGGAGAGCCCTGCAGAAGGGGTAAGTCTGGGGGGTGATACCTTTCACCTCTGACTTTTGTTCAATGACTTTCTCAAACGAAAATCAAAGGGAAAAACGTTTGGGTAGAGAAAGAGGCTTTTTAAAATATATTTTTAAACTAAACGCAAGTGTTTAAAAACAAAGGCCACGCCCCCTACATAGTAACAAGATACATGATGGCAGAAAGACAACAGGGCAATCCAGTAACATTGTAGCACAATAACACAGTAACATTGTAACACTGAGGCACAGAAACACAGTAACATTGTAACACTGAGGCACAGAAACACAGTAACATTGTAACACTGAGGCACAGAAACACAGTAACATTGTAACACTGAGGCACAGAAACACAGTAACATTGTAACACTGAGGCACAGAAACACAGTAACATTGTAACACTGAGGCACAGAAACACAGTAACATTGTAGCACAGTAACACAGTAACATTGTAACACTGAGGCACAGAAACACAGTAACATTGTAGCACAATAACACAGTAACATTGTAACATTGTAGCACAATAACACAGTAACATTGTAGCACAGTAACACAGTAACATTGTAACACTGAGGCACAGTAACACAGTAACATTGTAACACTGAGGCACAGAAACACAGTAACATTGTAACACTGAGGCACAGTAACACAGTAACATTGTAGCACAATAACACAGTAACATTGTAACATTGTAGCACAATAACACAGTAACATTGTAGCACAATAACACAGTAACATTGTAGCACAGTAACACAGTAACATTGTAACACTGAGGCACAGAAACACAGTAACATTGTAGCACAATAACACAGTAACATTGTAGCACAATAACACAGTAACATTGTAGCACAATAACACAGTAACATTGTAACACTGAGGCACAGTAACACAGTAACATTGTAGCACAATAACACAGTAACATTGTAGCACAATAACACAGTAACATTGTAACACTGAGGCACAGTAACAACATTTTTACAGGGCCTTCGTGATAATTCAGACAATGCTGCTTGAACGTACTTTGCTTTTGGACTGGTTGTAAAAACAGTCCTGTGCTTTTTCCCTATTGTTTGCATATCAGTATCCCAGACCATAAAACGTTTTCCCCCACTGCGAAGTGGAGAGCAATGTTGCAGTTGCGTCAAAATCATGAAAGCTGATTAGTTAAGGGTTCCCCAGTCTGTTTCACCTGTTCCAGGTCACTCTTACCTGCACTCAGAACCAGTCTGATACACCTGTTCCAGTTCACTCTTACCTGCACTCCCAGATCCAGTCTCATCCAGTTCACTCTTACCTGCACTCAGATCCAGTCTGATCCAGCTGTTCCAGTTCACTCTTACCTACACTCAGATCCAGTCTGATCCACCTGTTCCAGTTCACTCTTACTGCATTCAGATCCAGTTTGATCCAGCTGTTCCAGTTCACTCTTACCTGCACTCCCAGATCCAGTCTCATCCAGTTCAGTCTTACCTGCACTCAGAACCAGTCTGTTCCACCTGTTCCAGTTCACTTACCTGCACTCAGATCCAGTCTGATCCAGCTGTTCCAGGTCACTCTTACCTACACTCAGATCCAGTCTCATCCAGTTCACTCTTACCTACACTCAGAAACCAGTCTGTTCCACCTGTTCCAGTTCACTTACCTGCACTCAGATCCAGTCTGATCCAGCTGTTCCAGGTCACTCTTACCTACACTCAGATCCAGTCTCATCCACCTGTTCCAGTTGTGAGATAGAACATGTGTGTGATTGAGAGCTTGTGTGTAAGTGAAATAGAGAGAGCATGTGTGTGATTGAAATCCTGTGTGTAAGAGGGAGCGAGAGCATTGTGTGATTGAGAGAGACTAGCCAGAGAGGTGACGTGTGTATGTGTGAGACTGATCAGGGAGATGACTGGTATGTGTGTGCGTGTGTGTGTGTGTGTGTGTGTGTGTGTGTGTGTGTGTGTGTGAGAGAGAGAGACTGGTTGGGAAGATGATTGGTGTGTGAGAGACAGAAACTGGTTTTGAGGATATGACTGGTGTGTGTGTGTGTGAGAGAGAGAGAAGAGACTGGTTGTGGTCCCTAAGGAAGAAGACCATGAGGACAGCTTCAGCAGCTACTGCTGCTTCTGGTGTGACCTGCAAGGGAAAGGAGTAGGAGAACTGCTGGAGAGGGTAAGTAAAGGTGGCTTTTTATGTTCATTTTTCTTGATTGACTACCATTTTAATTATTGGGTAGTATGTGATGTCTGCTGTTTGAAATATTTTATTGGTGTTTGGTAAAGGTTTCAAAATTTGCTTGAGTCTTTAATTATTGGATATTCTATTCATCAACTGTTTTGAAATTATTTTATTAGTATGATTTTTTTATTATGATTCATGATTTGTATATCTTGATTTTATTGATTTGTTTCACGAGGAATGATGACATTTTTGTTTTTCCGTTGTTACACTGTATAGAGTCTGGCGTGATGCGTTTTACAGTTTAGTTTTTGTCTGCACATTTCTATTTATACTTTATGTGGCTTTATTCTGTATTTGGTGAGAGTTTGTGTTCTGCATGCAAAGACTGAGATGAAGCATTCTTTTAGCATGTGGTTTCTCTGTAGGGATCTGTAGTAGCTTGGCCTGTTCTGTTTTCCTGATAGGAGGTGTATTGATATTTTAGATTCTGGTGTAATATTTGTGGTATTCTGTTTCATAGGTGCGGTTGTTATTCTTTGAGTTTTGGCAAATAGTACTGTGTTGATACGGGAGGACCATGCCGAAATAAAGGGGTGTGTACATATATATGTAAATTATATATGTAAATTATATTGTATATGTAATTGGGTACTCATGGGCCAGTATGGAGAAAAATCCCGCAGGCCACTATTTTCCCACAATCCGCCCCTGCACACACTTACTTCAGACTCACATACATGATGTTTTACACGTGTAAGTGCTATCTTTTACATGCTCACACATACTGCAGAGTCACATACATGATATTTTACACGTGTAAGTGCTAACTTTTACATGTGCAGCTTTTGAAAATTCAATTTATGGAAATAATGAACATAAAATATTTGAAAAACTGGCTTGTTTTATTATTTGCTTCATATTTTATTATTTATTATTATACTGAAAATATTTTTCTGACCTTTGCTCTTGTAAACTCATCAGTGACATTGGTGAAGTTGATAGACCTCAAAATGTCTTTTTCAATAGATATTAATTTCCAAGTATTAAGGCATTACTCTTCCATTGTAGAAAATAAAACTGGGGCCGATATTAAAAAAAAAAGAAAAAAAAAGCTGAGCTCCTAAATTAGGTGCCCAGTTCTGAAATTTGATGCTCAGCCCTAACTTTGTCTCCCTGCCCTGACTCCGCCCCGTATCCACTCACTGTTTAGGGTTCTAAATTTAGCATCCCAATGAAACTGGGAGCATAGATTTAGGAGCTCACCCCTGGTAAATTTCCAAAAGGGCCAATTTAGGGGTCTAAATTCAAAAGTTAGGAGTCTAAGCTCTGTGAAAATTGGCCCCACTGATTTAGTGTGGTAGTCCTGAGAGAGGATGCGCTCCCTCAGCCATTGACCCGTGTACCTTCAGCTCCAGGCCAAGGATTGCGTGGGCGTTTGGAGAGAGCAAGAATGCCAGCTTGATGATTGGCAGCAGTGCGCACTGTTTGGGATTTCTTGCTTCGCCTGCTTGCCCCTGCCCTACAGGCTCTGCTCGTCTTGGTGCCTTTGAGCTGCTGACAGCAGTGGGCCCAGGAGAACTGCCTTTTTACCCTTAGGATAATGGTCAAGCCAGCCAGACATTAACCTGCCAACATCATCTGCATCTCTGTGTCTGTTTCTAGCTAGCCTTTTGGTTTTTCTACACAGTTTGTCAAACTGAAAGCCAGAACATTTGCTAGGATGTAAATGTGAATGAGGTTGGAGCTGATTGTGTAAATCTTTCTGTAAGAGACCCTGGAATCATCCCGCAGCCACATCTCTCGGCGGGCTGGCAGCTGACGTTGCTTTGGCGAGTGTGGGTTTACCCTGTTGTTAAGTGTGGCTGTGACATTGTTCTGAGGTGTGTTAAATGGACGGATGTCACAGTGCATGTACAGCAGAGCTGAGCTGCCTGCAGGTTGAAGCTTGGTGGTAAAGTTGTCATCCTGCGATTAGGAAAGTGTGTCTGGTATGTGAACCTGGGGAAGGGGTGAGAAAGAAGTGCAGATGATAAATTACAGAAAGATAACCTGACAACTATAAAGAATAACCTCCCCCCCCCCTCAAAACCCTCTGATCCCATCAAAAATGGAACAGTCACGTAGGGCTGACTTGTGTGTAAAACCATGTGGGAAATGATAAAGTCATCATCTGCAGCTTGCAGTGGTTTGTTCCATAATGGATAGACATAAGGTGGACCAGCTTTAAATAATTTAAAAAGAGCAAGGAGTAAAATCTGGAGAGCATAGATGTGGCTGATCATACGTAGTAACGTAGTAATGACGGCAGATAAAGACCAAATGGTCCATCCAGTCTGCCCAGCAAGCTTCCCAAGGTGGTAACTGCCGCTCCGTGCAGGTGACCCCCATGCACAAATGTTACACCACCCCCTTTTCATCTTTTTCACTCTCAGGCCGTTAAGGATCCACAGTGTTCATCTCGTGCCTTTTTTAATTCACTGTTCTCGTCTTCACCACCTCTTCTGAAAGGTCACCCAGCATCCACCACCCTCTCACTGATTAAATATTTCTTGATCTTGCTTCTGAGTCGTTGTCCTGGAGTTTCATATCTTGACCCCTAGTTCTACTGCTTCCTTTCCAACTAAAAAGGTTTGATGTCGTGCATCAGTACCTTTCAGGTGTCTAAAATTCTGTCTATCTCCCCTGCCAGGAGTGTGGTATGCACAGGCACCACCAACTTTTAAAAAGGCTGTGCCGTGCACCTCTGACTTTCCACGCCGTCACTAGCCAGATGGAGGACTAAAATGTCCGGAAATTGTCTGGATTTTAACCTTCCACTTCAGCGCAGTAGCTGCTCGCATCTCGTAACTCGCCTGAAGAAGCTGTGGTTTCTCTCCACAACCTACGGTGGCGCTACACTCCCATCCAGAAATTGCCTGCATGCTCTACCTTACCCTGCTGCAGCTTCAGCCCATACCCTGAGTCTCCTCCTTTTGCCACTGGCACCTCTCCTCATGGCTGTGGTACACAAGAAAAGGGCCGCCAGCAGCTCTCCTCCCATCTCATGAGCGGCACAGCAAAGGAGGCCATTGCAGCTGCCAACACTTCTCCTCCCAGCCGTGGAGGACAGGTGCCGGCAGCCTGATTGGGCCTCCTTTTGCGCACCATGGGCAGGAAGGGAGGAGATGTGCCAGCGGCCCCGATGGGCCCCTTGCTGTGCACTGTGGAAAGGCTTATTGGTCCGTCGGTATCTCCCTTCCCACCCAGACTGCAACATATAAAGTCCCAGCAGAGCCATCCACACCTTCTATCCTACCTGCAGTGAACAAGAAACAGCCCAGTAAGGCCATCAAGACCTCCTCTCTTGATGTCCGCGGTGAACAAGGAAAGGCCCAGAGGGCTATCAACACTTCCTCTCCTGCTGCCTGCGATACATAAGGAAATACCCAGTGGGTGTCAGCAGGCTGAAGCCCAAGTGTGAGAGAGCTTGTGTGAGTATGAAAGGGAGAGTGTGAGACAGCTTGTGTGGGTATGAGAGAGAGTGTGAGAGAGCTTGTGTGAGTATGAAAGGGAGAGTGTGAGACAGCTTGTGTGGGTATGAGAGAGTGTGAGAGAGCTTGTGTGAGTATGAAAGGGAGAGTGTGAGACAGCTTGTGTGGGTATGAGGGAGGGAGAACGTGCCCATGCGTAAGAGTGAGGGAAAGAGCACCAGTGAGTGAGAGAGCTTGTGTATGTACGTGTGAGAGGGAGAGTAAGAACATAAGAAATTGCCATACTGGGTCAGACCAAGGGTCCATCAAGCCCAGCATCCTGCTTCCAACAGTGGCCAATCCAGGCCATAAGAACCTGGCAATTACCCAAAAACTAAGTCTATCCCATGCTACTGATGCAATTAATAGCAGTGGCTATTTTCTAAGTAAACTTGATTAATAGCAATTAATGGACTTCTCCAAGAACTTATCCAAACCTTTTTTGAACCCAGCTACACTAACTGCACTAACCACATCCTCTGGCAACAAATTCCAGAGCTTTATTGTGCATTGAGTGAAAAAGAATTTTCTCTGATTAGTCTTAAATGTGCTACTTGCTAACTTCATGGAATGCCCCCCAGTCCTTCTATTATTCGAAAGTGTAAGTAACCGATTCACATCTACTCGTTCAAGACCTCTCATGATCTTAAAGACCTCTATCATATCCCCCGTCAGCTGTCTCTTCTCCAAGCTGAACAGCCCTAACCTCTTCAGCCTTTCCTCATAGGGGAGCTGTTCTGTCCCCTTTATCATTTTGGTCACCCTTCTCTGTACCTTCTCCATCGCAACTACATCTTTTTTGAGATGCGGTGACCAGAATTGTACAGAGTATTCAAGGTGCGGTCTCACTTATGTTCTTACATATGCGGTCTCACTTATGTTCTTACATATGCGGTCTCACTTATGTTCTTACATAGCTACGTTCTTATCATAAACGTGAAGGTACATAGCTACATTCTTATCATACGTATGGAGGTATATAGCTACATTCTTATCATACATGTGGAGGTACATAGGTACATTTTTATCATACGTGTGGAGGTACATAGCTACATTCTTATCATACGTGTGGAGGTACATAGCTACATTCTTATCATACATGTGGAGGTACATAGGTACATTTTTATCATACGTGTGGAGGTACATAGCTACATTCTTATCATACGTGTGGAGGTACATAGCTACATTCTTATCAAACGTGTGGAGGTACATAGGTACATTTTTATCATACATGTGGAGGTACATAGTTACATTCTTATCATACATGTGGAGGTACATAGTTACATTCTTATCATATGTGTGGAGGTACATAGTTACGTTCTTATCATATGTGTGGAGGTACATAGCTACATTCTTATCATACATGTGGAGGTACATAGCTACGTTCTTATCATACGTGTGGAGGTACATAGCTACATTTTTATCATACATGTGGAGGTACATAGCTATGTTTTTCCTTCCTACACTGGGAGGGGATGTTGCCAGTCCAACATTTTGATAGCTCTGTGCATCAGCCCTGAGGTCACAAGGAAGGATACCGTGATGGAGAAAGAGTTATGTTTTGTATTGCCCTGGGAAGTTGGGAGGTTCATCCCCATGAAGACAAACTTCTGCTCTAAAACAAGTTTCAGCTGACTTTGGCATTAGGAAAGCATCTTGGAAGGCTCAGGAAGATGTAGTTTCAATGATCCCTGACTCTTGGTAAATTCAGTTCTATCTTATGGTGATTTGCTTCCAGGTGAGATTTTTTGCCCACTTCCAATGTTCCAGGCAGCAGATAAGCCATTTATTTCAGCAGACCTTACTGGATCAATGAAAGTGGAGTGAAGTCATCCTAATTCTAATTAAATGACTGTCTAATTAACTTTATCTCTATTTCCAGAAGAGAGGCGAGTGAGTTGAGACACTGTATGTGTTTACCTGTGTGTCTCTGTGATGCATTTTACCTTGAATAATATTGTGATTAAGTGCATTATGTCTCGCTGTCGGCCTTTTAATATAGGGATTAGCAGAATCTTCTGTCGTGCACTTAAATCGGTAATTATTAAGGAGGTGCATTTCTTTGAAATGAAATAGGAAATAAAAGACATTTCATTTTTTCTTTTAAAACATTTTCAAAATGAAAAGGAAGAAAAGCTAACAAGATTGCATTGGTTTTCTTTCTTTTTTTTGTTTTGTTTAGAGGAAAATCCCCTCTGGCCACCACTCAAAAATTGCTGGAGCCAGGAAATTCTCCAGTATCCATAGGGAGTTCCGTCGATGCGGTCGGCACAGAGCTGAGTCCGGCTCTGCCTAGGCCTAGGACCAGCTGAAGGACTAGCCTAGGTCCAGACCCAGTGCTGAGGCTCAAACTGCAGGCCAAATCCTGGTGCTGAGGCCTGGACGCCCGATCCAGAGGTTGGGTCCCATCGCGTTAGTCCAGGTCCAGTCTCTGCTCATGCTCAATGCCGGAGCCTGGCCAGAAGGAAGGCTCCTGTCACCAGGGACGTGACCTAGGCTTGGAGTTTGGGGAGCAGCCCTCCCAGATTTCCATCCAACATCTTCTTAAAATGACCCCTCCACGTGTAGGTGCCCTGCAGTGACATCACTCTGGCACTCACCTCCGGCGCCAGAGTGAGGTCGCTGCAGGACGCCCTCCAGGTGTGGAGCATCATCTCGAGAGGACATCTGGGTCTGCGCCTTGGTGTCTGGCCCCAGCTCACGCCTAGACCTTGGCGATGGGAGCAGGTTTTAGGCTGCTGTCCTGCCTAGGCCTATGCCTCAGGGACTAGAGAGGGCCTTGCCCTAGGACTAGGCTTCGGGCCGGCCACGTTGATGGGAGCCCCACGGATGGGGTAAGTGGTGGCCGGAATGGTTCCTGGCCCCAGGGAAGTTTGGGGGCTGGAGGAAGCCTGGGGGTCCCTCGTTTGTCTTGTACTTTTATTTTGTTTTCAGGGTTTTGCTTCGTTTCTGCAAATTACAGAAACGAAATAACTACTAAAAGAAATGATAATTTCTTTTGTAAGTTCATAGGAAGTTAGCCCTCTTATCTGTACCCTCCTGTTTGATGTCATTTCCAACTTTGGTTCTATGTAAAGCGACGTGATATGTACCAGTACAGGAACATCGGTACATAAAAGCCTGAAATAAATAAATAATGAGGGGGAAAGAACCCCCCCCCCCCCCCAAAGACAGAAAAAACAAAACGAACTGTGTTTCCCTGCTTATCCCAGGAGATGTGAGAGCTGCCCAGCACCTGCCTCTTCCTATCCCACAACTTCCATCAGCTCTTCTGTTGCTCGTGCTAAACAGATGGGTTTGGGGGCACTGAAGTATGACACCGTCCTTCTTTTCGTGCCTCTGCGTGTTTTAACGCTGTCAGTATTGTGGGTGTGTAGGGGGGAGAGCCTGCCACGGATCCTCCAGGAACGTACAATGAAATCTGAAAATGTTTTCCTCACTGCACTAACTGGCACTGCCTGATGAAGCATCAAGCCCACATATTCCACCCCCGCGCAAAGGATATTTCAGCCCCATTTACCTCATCGCTGCTCTTGAATGAGCACATTCTGGGGCTTTGCTTTCTATAACCTTTTATTATTTAAATGGGGAGTTCAGACGGAGCTTCAGTGCAACATCTCCAGGTGGCCGGCAGTGGACATTTCTGACAGTGGCCTGGACACTGAGGACAGCCCGGGTGCAGGGGGCTGGTGCAAATGATTGGAAAATGAAAATATACTTATTACAACAAATATACATTTCCTTCAAAAGTGAAGGAAGAAAGTAAGGATTACTGAACTATTATGAATACTGGAAAATGTGCAAACAGTAGAACTGTTTTATTTATTTACATAAAACCTTTTCCATACCATCACAACGGTTTACAGTTAGGCACGTATATAAGTTTGGTTTGTACATTTATCTAGGGGGTGCCAATCAATTTTTCGGTTACATGTTTCAATAATCTATTCTATAAGGACAATGGATTGGAATTTCCATTTATATGATTCATTGGATAATCCTATACGTTTTATACTGTCTTTCTCTTAAATTAATACTTAATTATGATAAAAATAGTAAAGAAAGCAGTTACGCTTTTAGGTGACTTTCAGCTGTGAGTAGGTGTTCTTACTCATTGACCTCATTGTGAAAAACTTTGTTGAAGAGCCAAGTTTTCAAACTTTTTTTGAAGAGTTTTAAATCTTTCATCAATCTTACTACACTACTTATACATGTTATTGCTTATGCTACTTATTCACTACTTATACAAGTTATTGCTTATACTACTTATTCACTACTTATACATGTTATTCCTTATGCTACTTATTCACTGCTTATACAAGTTATTGCTTATGCTACTTATTCACTACTTATACATGTTATTGCTTATGCTACTTATACACTGCTTATACATGTTATTGCTTATACTACTTATACACTGCTTATACATGTTATTGCTTATGCTACTTATTCACTACTTATATATGTTATTCCTTATGCTACTTATTCACTACTTATACATGTTATTGCTTATACTACTTATACATGTTATTGCTACTTTTAATTTTTTTCATGGTGTTTAAAAAGGAAATTGCCATTAACCATCCCACTGTGCTAATGTTACTCTTCATTTTTTAATGGCTGAATATTGCTAAGGCACTGTCAGCTCATACTGAATCGGCAAACACTCAGTGAGCCACAGTCTGAGGGGTGCTTAGGTGATATTATGGCAGGTCACTTTGTGAATGTATCAATGTGCAGGTTGTAAAAAGTTTACAAGGGGAACTCAGCGATGCTGGAAATGGGTAGCTTTTCAAGTCTGAAGATACTTTACATACAGAAACTACAGAAAAACTTGGAGCATTTTGACCGAGTTTATGTGAAAGACTTGTGGGACTTGCATGTGTGTACCTCCGTCTCAGAAACATTTATTTAATTGATCGACACATCAGTTATTACATCAGGGGTGCTCATGGTTTACCTTCAAGGAGCAAGCCAAGGACAGCTTTCTAAAGCCCTGACATAATGACACTTTTATCCCATTCTGTGTCTATGGGGGAAGCGAAGATTAGGAAGTAATTTTAAAAGGAGTTTCTATTGTAGCAATTTTAAAAAGCCATTTATGTGCATAAAGTTCACTTAAATGTGACTATCCCATAGGGCTTAGATTTCAGAGCACTTACATGCTTAAAACTGGGTTTTACACAGGTAAGTGCACCTTAGGCATGGAAGTGAGCTTTTGAAATTTGCTACAATATAAACCATTGAAATGTCCATAGGTTTTACCTGCGTTAAATGCACTTAGTGTGGGTAAATGGCTTTTGAAAGTTACTATGCTAGGATGTTACGTTTACACGTGCAACTTCTTTGACAATCCATCCAGGCGCCTCATTCACTAAGCATTTTCCCGTAGATACCGAATGGGAGAGAAGCCTTGGTAAACCAGGCTGCAAATCTGCAAAAACTTGTAACTATAATGAATATATTTTCTAATTTGCAATATTTTATCCTTTTTGCTGTAAGAAAACATTTCTTTATGCTGAAAAGAGAAAGATGTGCACAGCAATGGATAAAGTATCATGAAAAGCAGCGGCTGAGCATGACCGAGAGACCAGAGCCAGAGGTTATGTGAGAAGAGGGACTGGAAGCAAGGTTTGGGGAGTAAGAAGCAGCCTGAGATAATGAGAACTTCCATGAGATAAATGGCAGTCATTCATTGGGAAATTAATATTTGATTACTTAATTAATCACTGATTACTTCTTAGTAATTGATTGCTCTTGACTGCAGCAGCTCTTAGTACAGAAATTCTGAATTCACCCTCCCTTCTCACTTTTTTGATCTCGATTGAAGATCTGCTTCTTCAGATTGACTTTCCCTTGGTTTAAGAATCCTTTAACATTCCTCTAGTTCAACTTATTATTGCTGTGTAACAGCCTAAATTACTTCTTTCACTTGATATTGTTTTATTCCTTGAAGACAGGGCCGGATTTAAGATGACGGTGCCCTCAGTTAGAGCTGGGGGAAGGCGGGTGCCCCCTTCAGAGCAGGGGGTGGACAGGTACCATTTTTGATGTCTTCAAATGTGATGCCCTAGGCACATTCCTATGTTGCCTTTGCTTAAATCTGGTCGTTTATAGGTGCCAAAATACCATTCATAACAAATAATGTTTACTTTTAATAGGTAACCTTTTCAACAGTTTTGTTCTTTTAAAGCAATGTTTCTAAAGCCGGTCCTGGGGTTCCCCCCAGCCAGCCTGGTATTCAGGATATCCACAATGAACATGCATGAGATAGATTTGTGTGCACTGCCTCCGATGCATGCAAATCTATCTCATGCATATTCATTGTGGGTATCTTGAACACCAAACTGACTATGAGTACCCCAGGACCTGCTTGAGAAATACTGTCCTAAAGCAAAGAATTCGTATCTGAATCCTGAATATGCCCATCTTCTAACTTCACCCTGCATGACTGGTAAAGATGGATAAATTATTCTGGCTGCCGTGTTTGTCAACGTCAATGCCCAGAAAGACAATTTAAGAAATAAATGCTCACGACCCGCCAAGTCTCTACTCCTCTCTGTTGAGGGCGGGATAGGCTCCACTCGTGGCCCCACGTGGCTGCTTTTCAGCGCTCCCTAACGGTTGGCACCCTTGGCGACCGCCTAGTTCACCTAATGGGACCCACCAGCCCTGAGAAGGTGAGACCTTTTTATTGGACTAACTTAATATATTTCTTGCCTAGCTTTTGAGAGATAATACTCTCTTCTTCAGGTCAGAATTCAAATGAGCAAAAGATGGCTTTATCAGGATTTATAAAGTAGTATGAAAGTAGTAAGTGAATTACAATGATAGGGGGAAGGGGTGAGGAGGGATCTGATGGGTGATCAGAAGCCAACAGGGAATATCATTTTATGGTTCATAATGTGTTACAAAAGGTTTGTGCATTGCTAGTGTTGATACAATCTCTGCATTTATTCTTCTGTCTTCACGTTTTCTAACTGCTGAATGTTTTTTGGTTGAACTGAAAGCTCGTTTTTCAGTAAAGCAAGAAGTTGGGTTATGGATGTTGTTCAGTAATATTATAAAAGATGACTTTTTAACCTTTATTTATTTTATTTTGAGTTTTTCTATACCGGCATTCGGGATACAGTATTTTGTGATCTTCAATGTAGTTGGAGAGTTGTGTGTTGACAAGCTTTTCCATGATCTTGGCAATGAATGGGAGATTGGAGATTGGGCGGTAGTTATTGGGGTCCTTGGGGTCTAGATTCGGTTTCTTTAGAAGCGGTTTAAGAGAAGCTAGTTTAAGGTCCTCTGGAAACAGACCTCGGGATAAGGAACAGTTGATTATGTCCGCCAGTGTTTTGGAGATAGTGTCCGGTATTAGTAAGAGGAGCTTGGTTGGTATTTGGTCAAAGGGGTGGGAGGAAGGTTTAGATGTAGGAAGGCAGGTTTAGATGTAGGAAGGTTTAAATGTAGGAAGGCAGGGTTCCTGTCACAGATCCAGAGGGATGGAGTTCCATAAAGTTCCTTTCATTTGTTTTCATAAAGTTCCTTTCATTTGGTTGCTACCCCACAATTCAGAGAAAATTGTTGCTTCCTTTCCCTTCATCAGTTAATTACTGAAATATGAGACTGGTTATTCCTGACAAGGAAAGACTTAATATGCAACAAGGGAGTCATTTTTTAACTGCCCACAATAGTGGGAAGTGGTGGGAAGTTTTTGCCCTCAGAATTCACACCAATTTTTAAATGGAAAGTTGGCAGATACATTCCCTTTGAAACTTAACTCACCAAAACTACCTGCATACATTTACCCCTGCTAACCCTAAGCTCTGACCCCTAATTCCTCCTGCACACATTTACCCCTGCTAACCCTAAGATCTGACCCCTAATTCCTCCTGCACACATTTACCCCTGCTAACCCTAAGATCTGACCCCTAATTCTACCTGCACACATTTACCCCTGCTAACCCTAAGATCTGACCCCTAATTCTACCTGCACACATTTACCCCTGCTAACCCTAAGCTCTGACCCCTAATTCTACCTGCACACATTTACCCCTGCTAACCCTAAGATCTGACCCCTAATTCCACCTGCACACATTTACCCCTGCTAACCCTAAGATCTGACCCCTAATTCCACCTGCACACATTTACCCCTGCTAACCCTAAGATCTGACCCCTAATTCTACCTGCACACATTTACCCCTGCTAACCCTAAGCTCTGACCCCTAATTCTACCTACACACATTTACCCCTGCTAACCCTAAGATCTGACCCCTAATTCTACCTGCACACATTTACCCCTGCTAACCCTAAGCTCTGACCCCTAATTCTACCTGCACACATTTACCCCTGCTAACCCTAAGCTCTAACCCCTAATTCTACCTGCACACATTTACCCCTACTAACCCTAAGCTCTGACCCCTAATTCTACCTGCACACATTTACCCCTGCTAACCCTAAGATCTGACCCCTAATTCTACCTGCACACATTTACCCCTGCTTACCCTGAGATCTAACCCCTAATTCTACCTGCACACATTTACCCCTGCTAACCCTAAGATCTGACCCCTAATTCTACCTGCACACATTTACCCCTGCTAACCCTGAGATCTGACCCCTAATTCTGCCTGCACACATTTACCCCTGCTAACCCTAAGATCTGACCCCTAATTCTACCTGCACACATTTACCCCTGCTAACCCTAAGATCTAACCCCTAATTCTACCTGCACACATTTACCCCTGCTAACCCTAAGATCTGACCCCTAATTCTACCTGCACACATTTACCCCTGCTAACCCTAAGATCTGACCCCTAATTCCACCTGCACACATTTACCCCTGCTAACTCTAAGATCTGACCCCTAATTCCACCTGCACACATTTACCCCCGCTAACCCTAAGATCTGACCCTAATTCTACCTGCACACATTTACCCCTGCTAACCCTAAGATCTGACCCCTAATTCTACCTGCACACATTTACCCCTGCTAACCCTGAGATCTGACCCCTAATTCTGCCTGCACACATTTTACCCCTGCTAACCCTAAGATCTGACCCCTAATTCTACCTGCACACATTTACCCCTGCTAACCCTAAGATCTGACCCCTAATTCTACCTGCACACATTTACCCCTGCTAACCCTAAGATCTGACCCCTAATTCTACCTGCACACATTTACCCCTGCTAACCCTAAGATCTGACCCCTAATTCCACCTGCACACATTTACCCCCGCTAACCCTAAGATCTGACCCCTAATTCCACCTGCACACATTTACCCCCGCTAACCCTAAGATCTGACCCCTAATTCCACCTGCACACATTTACCCCCGCTAACCCTAAGATCTGACCCCTAATTCCTCCTGCACACATTTATCCCCGCTAACCCTAAGATCTGACCCCTAATTCCTCCTGCACACATTTACCCCCGCTAACCCTAAGATCTGACCCTAATTCTACCTGCACACATTTACCCCTGCTAACCCTAAGATCTGACCCCTAATTCTACCTGCACACATTTACCCCTGCTAACCCTAAGCTCTGACCCCTAATTCTACCTGCACACATTTACCCCTGCTAACCCTAAGATCTGACCCCTAATTCTACCTGCACACATTTACCCCTGCTAACCCTAAGATCTGACCCCTAATTCTACCTGCACACATTTACCCCTGCTAACCCTAAGATCTGACCCCTAATTCTACCTGCACACATTTACCCCTGCTAACCCTAAGATCTGACCCCTAATTCTACCTGCACACATTTACCCCTGCTAACTCTAACCTCTAACCCCTAATTCCTCCTGCACGTAACCTGCTATTTTGTGCAGTCATTTTTCTGACTGAAATCACATGCCTACATGTAAAACTCCAAAAGAGGTCGCAGTTCCAGACTGCACCCCATCCCCATTCCTACTCCAAAGAATACCTCCCCCTACTGAGGTGCCGAGTGTCACCTCACAGGTTCTTTAGCCTGCACATAGAGCGGGTAATGTTCGAAATGTGTATGGTTTACCTATGGACATGGCTTCTAATCGTAGTGGAGTTAGAAAAGCAGGATCAGTCCATGGAGACTTCCTCCTCTATTAGGGACCTCACAGCAGATAGGGCAGCACTTCATGGAGGTCTCTGCCCTGGGAGCTCTGTCATGTATGCTGGCATGTAATGAAAAGAAACCGGAGAGGTCACATGATCAAAGAACAGGTTCCCCTATCCTTTTCTGTTCATCTCTTGCTCCAAAGTGATCTGATAAAACTGTGGAATCAAATTGCAAAATTGAATAACTTTAAGTTATAATTAGTACAGCTGAACTTTTCTCCCAGGTGGATTTAAATACAGCATTATTTTAAGTTTTGTATTTATTTATTTTGGTTTAATATACCGCCTGTAAAGGAATTGTCCAAGCACGTTAACTATAGTAAAACATACATAAATTAAAATAGAAATAAACAGCAAAAACAATAAATAGCTCACAGTCAATAATAAAACTACAAAAATACCGTTGTTATCTACTAGCTAGGCTAGACACCAGTTCATCTAGCTTAGTTTAGCGTGAGACTCCATCCTGCTCATGTTGACTGCATCTCATTATCAACAGTGGAAGACTTGGCCAAATAACCAAGATTTAATGGTCTCCCTAAATTTCAGATAATTTCCCTTAGCTCGAATCTCCAGTGGCAGAGCATTGAATGGATCAGGCGCCTGATAACAGAAGGATTGACGAGTACCCTCCAGCCTAATCACTGTAATAGATGGAATTTGCAAACCTGTGTTAAAGCTAATCTCAGCAGTACAGAAACCAAAACCGGGTCCAGAATTCCAAATATAAGTAAAGATAGCCAGCAAAGAACATTTAAAGATTCAGAGACAGAGGCATTTAATGCTATTAATCAGAACCCGTTGAGGGAAATGGATATCATACTCCATTCACAGGGAGCTTTAACGGCTATAATCAGTGTCCAGTTTCTTTCCATCCTGATTTCCAGAAGGAAATGCTGCTTGTGAATGGTGCAAGGGGAGCAGCGTCGCTGAAATGTTTGAAAGCTATTTAAAGTATCCGAGCATGGCTAACTAAGAACTGTTTCTTGCCTCGTCTGCCTGATGAGAAACTAGGCCGTGCTCACAGTCGTGACTTTTACCTGAGGCCGTGCTCACAGTCGTGACTTTTACCTGAGGCCGTGCTCACAGTCGTGACTTTTACCTGAGGCCTTGCTCACAGTCGTGACTTTTACCTGAGGCCGTGCTCACAGTCGTGACTTTTACCTGAGGCCGTGTGCCCAGTCGTGACTTTTACCTGAGGCCGTGCTCACAGTCGTGACATTTACCTGAGGCCATGCGCCCAGTCATGACTTTTACCTGAGGCCGTGCGCCCAGTCGTGACTTTTACCTGAGGCCGTGCTCACAGTCGTGACTTTTACCTGAGGCCGTGCGCCCAGTCGTGACTTTTACCTGAGGCCGTGCTCACAGTCGTGACTTTTACCTGAGGCCGTGCGCCCAGTCGTGACTTTTACCTGAGGCCGTGCTCACAGTCGTGACTTTTACCTGAGGCCGTGCGCCCAGTCGTGACTTTTACCTGAGGCCGTGCTCACAGTCGTGACTTTTACCTGAGGCCGTGCGCCCAGTCGTGACTTTTACCTGAGGCCGTGCTCACAGTCGTGACTTTTACCTGAGGCCATGCGCCCAGTCGTGACTTTTACCTGAGGCCGTGCTCCCAGTCGTGACTTTTACCTGAGGCCGTGCGCCCAGTCGTGACTTTTACCTGTTCTGGCTTCAGTTAGGCACTTTCTTTGGATTTGTTTCTATTTTATAGCTTCTGCCTCAGTTTGAGTGGTAGCGTTCCTGTTCTGCCGTAGCGCCGTTTTCTCTACTGAAGGCATTTATGCAGATTAAGTAAAAAGCAATATAAACGAATGAGCCATAGGTGAGAGCTTTTTGTTAGGAATTTGTGATGAGCTTTCCAGAGCTCTGCTGCCCTCATCCTTTCAATGCAAAATCTAAGGTTAGCTTGTGTCCGTGAAAGTTTATTCTTTTCTTTAACGTTTGACCTCTTTCACCAACAATGCATCCCTCTTCACGTTTTTCGTATTGCATAAATACATGCTCCATGAATAACTGATGTATCAATCAATTAAATAAATGTTCCTGAGACTGAGGTACACGCAATCAAGTCCCACAAAGTGTTAAAAATTCATGTTGTCCTTAGGATGGAAAATTTTGGCGAGAGCATGAAGTTGCCCGCTCCTGTTTCCTGTGATGCTAGGGTTATATACTTTTATCTGTAAATCCTGCAGACCTTTCATTCCAATTCCTCTGCTGTGAGAAAAGTAACCGCATGATTGTCTGTAAGCCTATCTTCTCAAGGACCTCCTGCTCTAAAATGTATTTCAGTTTGATTGGAATAATTGTACAGCTATTCCAGCAAAATGTGCATTTTAATTTGCAGGGATGCAGGTGGATCAGCAGACATGAGATCAGAGCTTAAAGAGCTTCTGGGGAGAATAGGAAGCTGACGGATTTAAGTCCTGGGTTCTTAATGCCAAGGACAGGTTTTTTTCAGTATTTCCTAGTCACTATGAAAGAACTCATTTTGCAGGTTTTGCATTTTGGGATGATAATGTAAACCTCTCCCCTACTGTGGGAGGTGCCACAGAAATAACTCCACCTCTCAGCTGTGTGTTTAGGGACAGGCACATGTAATGCGCCCACACAACTAAAGGGTCAGCCAGGGATGGGGAGGAGAGGCTGGAGCAGAGAATGGAACAATAACATAAAAGCCACCTTATGTAGCTACAGCAAGTACTGCATATAAAATCAGTGCATGCACAGTTACACAGCGCATTAGGATTAGCAAACACTGACAAATGGCATTATAATAAAAAAAAAAGAGAGAAGATTTTATTAACATGGAAAAGTGAGGACAATCAGGTTGCAAGACATAAAAGAAAAATCATGAGCCCTGCTCTGTATCTCAGTTCAGTTCACTTGCAAAATACTTCAAACCTCCACCTACATTCTGGCCAGAATAATAATATAAGTTCTCAGTTAAGTCCCACAGGAGTTCTGCTTTCCTTTTCTTTAGAGAAGCTGCTCCACTGTGTGCTTGATAAAGCCAATGCAGATACTTGAAATCCTGTGAGTGCAGGGTCCACTTGCTTCAGGAAATTGGAAGTCCAGGTTCTCAAAAAGCAAATTTAAATTCCCTCTCTACTCTATATAAAATCGTGACAAATCTTCCAAATTTCCTTGCAACTAAATCAGCCTGATACTGAATGTATGCAGATACTATTCCAAATACTGTCCTTTCAAATATAAATGAAACAAAAGGTCAGGAAATACTTGAAACTCAAACTCTTTATTTCCTCAATACAAAATAACAAAAATACTGCTTTCTCGGCACTGCTATATAATTACTATTCTACTAATTATCGTCATGAGGAACGCTCCCAACTATCTGCAATTGCTCTTTCCTTTGTGGTAGCAGCCATGTGGTTGGGGAAGGAACCTCACCTCATTGCTATGTCCTCCTGTCTTTTCGACACTCTGCCTGTCTGACGTACACAAAAGACCTTTCTTTTATACCTAATTTAAAAAGTTCATTAGCAATCTATCCTCTGCTCCTCTTTGGCTCTGGTCCAGGATTACTCCCCATGTTCTCATTCCAAGAACTGCCATAGGTCCATTTAACTCAAACTTTTCCTTCTGCGGAAATATCCATTTAATCCTAGCAATTGTAACCAGGTCCACTTGATGTCACTGCAGTTCAGGGTATAATATCACTGGCTTCTAGCCATGGCACCCCCGCCCCCTTGTAGTGGAGCCAGAGGGTAATTTAACATTTGCATAAGTGGGAAGGACGTCTGTAAGCTTCAAAGGAAAGCATTTGCATTGGCCCCTCTCTGTCTTGACCATCACAGGTACTGCCAAGCAATTCACAGGTCACCATTTGCCTTTACTTCAAACAGAGAGTGAACAGGGGTCCTCCCCTTTGCAATGTAATTCACCTTTGCTAGTCAGAGCAGGAACAATATCTTAAGCTTCTGGCTTCCAATAATCTGAATGCAATTAATTCAGCAATGTTTCTAAGAGATGGGATATTCAGCAGGGATGCTTAAGGACCACCTACAACCATTGGAAATTATTTTTCCAAATTCCATTTTGTCATTGCCTTTTGGACTCTTGATCCATCAAGAGTAGGAATGCCATTCAGACCCGGCATGACCGGGTGTGCAAACCATGCATTTGCACGGGGCAGCACAACTTGGGGGGGGGGGGGGGTGGCGGCAGCAGGAGAGGTCACGGGGCCACTGATGGAGCCCAACCCACCAGTGACTGAAGAAGAAGAGAGGTCATGGGCCTCTGGTAGAGCCCAACCCGCTGGCCACCAAAAATAAGGAGAAGCCGCGATGTTCCCTCTAATGTGTGTGCACACTCGCACACAAATTTTCCCACGGGCACAAACAGCTTCCACTCATGGCTCCCCCCAACTCAGAGCAGGAAGGCTGGCGGGGCCATGGTGGAACTCATCCCACCACAGCCAAAGTTAGAAGGAGGCCTGTGGGGTAATGATGGAACTCATCCCACCAAGGCCCGAAGTCAGGAGGAGGTCTGTGGGACCATGGTGGCTTTCATCCCAACGTAGCCCAAAGTCAAAAGAAAGTCCATGGGGCCATGGTAGAGTTCATCCTACCATGTCCCGAAGAGAAGAGGAGGATATGTATGTCTGTGTGTGAGCTTGTGATTGTGTTAGAGCCTTTGTGTGTCTGTTTGTGTGAGAGCCTATATGTCACATAGAGACAAACACACACACACACATAATGGGTCTGTGAGGGAGAGAGAGCCTGTGTATGTGAGAAGGGAGGAGTGTATGTGAGAATATAGGTATAGGAGAGAGGGAGTGTGTGAGAGAATGAATGTGTTATATTGTGGGGGGGGGGGGGGGTGAGAGAGAGAAAAAAAATGTAGTTTATGTGGCCCTACCTCCCCCAACCATGACAATTTCAGGATGACTGAAAATCAAAAGATCCCCGGTATTTTTTTATTTATTTATGTTAATTATTTATTTATGTTATTTAAAACAATTTAGAGCCCGGATAGCAACATAACATTGACAGTATGTGATCAGACAAATTAAAACAACTTACAATTAAAGACCAAAATAAAAAATAAAATAACTGAATAATCTGTGGAAGTTGTAATAGTTCCAAACTGTCCTTAAGATGCTGGAACAGCAATTTCATTTGTAACTGATTTGCTGAATGTGGCAGAAAATAAATAGCCCTTCAGAATTTTTCTAGAATGTAGATAGTCATTTTCTTGTTTTAGAAATTCCAGAAGATAATTCCAAAGGGTAGGTCCAATAACCTGGAACATCTGTTCCTGTGATACCTTCAGATGGATAGATTTGTGTGAGGGTATGACAAGAAGATGTTTGGAAGAAGACTGTAGGGAGAAAACTGGCTGATATCTACCCAGTACTGGAAAGCAATGTGATATGGAGAGCAGGAGGGTTTTTTTAATCCTCTTAGTTTTAATTATTGGGTATAATTTGTTGTTTCTGCTGTTTGAAATGTCTTATTGTTTTTTTGGGAAATATTAGAACTTTTTTAATTATTGGATTTTTTATTCATCCGATGTTTTGATATATTTTATTGGTGTTTGGGAAAATTTGGATATTCTATTCATTAACTGGTTTGAAATGTTTATTCTTTTTATGAATATGATTTTACTATTATGACTGTTTTATATTTCTTGATTTTATTATTTAATGTTTTATAAGAGCGGCAATGTTTCTGTTTTTCCATTGTTGCTCTGCATATAGAGGCTGGTTTGTTGTGGGCTCCAGTTCAAGTCGTCTCTGCACGTTTCTATTTATATTTTCTGGTCTCTTTATACTGTATTTCATCAGGGTCTATCTGTGTTCTACATATATGACCGAGGTGAGATATTTTGCTGGCATGTAATTTTTGTGCAGGGATTTATAGCAGCCTGGCTTGTTCTTGTTTCGTAATAGGAGGTGTATTGGTGTTCTAGGGCCTGGTTAAATATCTGCAATGTTGCCTTTTCATAGGTAGAATTATTATTGTTTGAGTGCTGGCAATTAGAGTTGTTTTGGTATGGGAGGTTTACTATATTGTAATGGTAATTTGGTTTATTCATGGCTTTCTGAGGGCCAAGCCCACATCCAACACACATTACAAAAAGTCTAATTCCATAGGAGTTCCACATATTGGGGTAGATTTTAATAGATATGCGTGTGCGTTATCCGGCCCGCACACATGGACATGTGATTTTATAACATGCACGCGCACGCATGTTATAAAATCAGAGGGTCAGCGCGCGCAACAGGGTGCACAATTGTGCACCGACCGCGCGCCGAGCCCACTTTGAGCCATGCTAACTTCCCCCGCCCTTTCCCCACTACCTTTTTCTTCTTTTTTCTTTTGTTTTAAAACTTACTTCAGCCCTGGGGCTGAAGAAGGTTGCGCGCGCCGTCCGACTGCCGGCAAGTGATCCCCAGCACAGCAGCAAATGGTCACTGTGCCAGGAGCCTCTGACCCCACCCCACCCCCAGACTGCCACCTCCCTGCCCCTTTTTGCAAGCCCTGGGACTTACACGCGTCCCAGGGCTTTACGTGTATCACTGGGCCTTATTAAAATAGGCCTGGCGCGCGTAACCTTTTGAAAATCTGCCCCATTGTTTTTTGCAGAGTTTTGTGGCTGGCACCAGAGCAGTGCATTTAAATATAATGTGCATGTTGTAAATAATATTTTTGCCTCAGAGCAGTGCATTTAAATATAATGTGCATGTTGTAAATAATATTTTTGCCTCAGAGCAGTGCATTTAAATATAATGTGCACGTTGTAAATAATATTTTTGCCTCAGAGCAGTGCATTTAAATATAATGTGCATGTTGTAAATAATATTTTTGCCTCAGAGCAGTGCATTTAAATATAATGTGCACGTTGTAAATAATATTTTTGCCTCAGAGCAGTGCATTTAAATATAATGTGCACGTTGTAAATAATATTTTTGCCTCAGAGCAGTGCATTTAAATATAATGTGCATGTTGTAAATAATATTTTTGCCTCAGAGCAGTGCATTTAAATATAATGTGCATGTTGTAAATAATATTTTTGCCTCAGAGCAGTGCATTTAAATATAATGTGCATGTTGTAAATAATATTTTTGCCTCAGAGCAGTGCATTTAAATATAATGTGCACGTTGTAAATAATATTTTTGCCTCAGAGCAGTGCATTTAAATATAATGTGCATGTTGTAAATAATATTTTTGCCTCAGAGCAGTGCATTTAAATATAATGTGCATGTTGTAAATAATATTTTTGCCTCAGAAGACTGTACTTTTGAATGTTCTTTTTCATGTAAAGTCTGTTATAAATGCATAATTTAATTGTGTGTGTCGATAGAGAGTGTGGGATGACATATGTAAAAGGCTGTAAGGTTTGCCTAGGGTACCTAAATCCCTTCCCTTGACTTATAGGTTCCATGGAGAGGGGTGGGGGAGGGTGCGGGTGTCTGGTTTTTTTTTTGACAGACCTGTGCCAGAGACTGAATGAATCGGGGGAGGTGCAGCACAGTAATTGTTTGCACAGGGCCAGCAAGATGCCAGTCCTTCTATTCACCCCATCCATGCACACTTTTACCCTTTAATATTACAGAAGAGTCTCTTTGGTGAAACCTTTTTAGTTGCACAAACACGAGTTGTCCGCTTAATGAAGAAACATGGGTAGGCTTGAGAAATCCATAGAGTAAGAACCATCAAGAAACCAAGAAATGGAGTTTGACTCTTCAAAGTCTTCAGGCTTAACCTGACTCCAACCGTAACACGTACGTAAAAAATATTCTGGATTTTAGACAAGGATTTTAGAATTTTTATAAATTAATGGTTTTACCGCATGAATATTTAGTTCATTACATTTTAGATACTGTCATAGTTCCCAACTTTTCTCTGATGGATGGATGTATTTATTTATTTATTTACAGCGATGCCAATTTCTTACCCGCCCAATTGCCAGACATCTGTTCTGGGCGGCTTACAATTTCTCATACACAAATCAGAAACATAACATAATAATAATAATAATAATAATAATAATAAAAACCCTACTCTCCCCCAAAGGCCTCCCCCGTTGAGCCTTCGCCTGCTTCCGAAAGATCTTACAGCAAAGGAAGCCTTTCTGCAAAGAAGGGACAACCCAGAAAAAAACTATTCCTGGTCTCCTGCAACTGAACTTTGCTGACTCCTTTGACTGCTAAAAAGTAGGATGTGCACTTGTTGAAAAGGTTTCTGTGATTTGCGACGTGGCTGGAAGCCTTGACATTGCTGATTTCTGCTCGCGTTTGTTCAGTTGATGGGTGAGGTTTCAGCCTAGCGGTTTAAATAATGGACTTGGGAACCAGCAGACCTGGGTTAGAATCCTGCTTCTTCTGCTCTCACCTTCAGCAAAATCACTTGGTTTCCTGTTGGCGCTGATACCTTTTCAGACTGTAAGATCTTCGGGCATGGATTTGATTGCAGTTCTACATAAGTGCAGCAGCATACAACTGCCAAAACAAATATATTTTTTTTGGTGCACCATTTTGATAAAAATTATTTACAGAAAGCTGGGGAATGTGTTGAAGCGCAGGGACAAGGGAGCGAACAGAACCGCAGTGTATGCACAGTCCTCGAATGTATTGTATGTGCCATAGAGAGAAAACTCTTAACAGGTTTGCTAAATTTAAACTGAGAAGGTAAGGTTTTCCATGGGAGAGTTGCATCTAGCCAAAATAATTGCGTGAAAAACTATTTCAGGGCTCACAAACGTAATGTATGAAAGACTGCAGGATATTGAGCCTTCTCCTTTTGTTTCACTGCTCCTCGTGTTTCTTAATGCAAAGTGCCTTAGGCACAGCGTATACGTTCTTCCTGTGTGTCAGCGATATAGTAACATTAATCCAAATGAAAAGCAACTTTAGATGTAAACGAGGAGATGCCATGTGTGTTTACGAAAGGTGTTTGACAGGTACTGCTGGGTAAACAGGGGGTCAGGCACAATAGGTGTATAAAAAGCAATATAGTGTGGAAGGCTCATGGACAAATTTAAAAGCCTGGGCATGGGCCCCAGAGGTAGCGGAAAGGATCAGAAATTGGGCGACTCCCACGCCAGCAACCAATAAGCAGGGAAGCGTGGTGAGTGGAGAGCTTCAAGGAGTGGCTCTGGGTTCTGCTCGTTATCCTCGTGAGCGACATTGCAGAAGGATTAGAAGGAAAAGGTTCTTTCTGTGCAGCAGAGTGAACACAGCTGAAAGGAGCAGAAGGACTGAAAAAGGCTGAGGAGCCATGAAAGATTCCTCAGCTGGGATTCACTGCCAGGAAGTGCAGGGCAATCCAAAGGAGCTCTGTTTGGTGGGGGCAAAAGACTGGAGAGAGACCTCGGGCTGAGAGAGTCTCTGACGATCTGAAGGCAACGGAGCAATGAGGCAAGGCGGTGGTTAAGGCCAGAGGGACGATGGGCTAACCAGTAAAGAAAAGAAGTGCCAATGCCCTTGTACAGGTCTACGGTGAGGCCTCATCTGGAGAATTGCTTTCATTTCTGGAGATCTCATCTAAACAAGGATAGAGCTAGGAAGCAGTCCAGAGAAAAGGGACCAGAATGGTGTTAGGTTTGCACCAAAAGAGTTTTGAGATGAGCCCATGTATACTCTCGAGGAGAGAAGAGACAGGGGGGATATGATAGACTTTTAAATACCTGAACAGTATTAATGCACAGGAATCAAAGCTTTCGATGGAAAGAAAACGGTAGAACAAGGGGTCATAATATGAAGCTCCAAGGTGGTAGGGTCTGGACCAACATCGGGAAGTATTTCTTCAAAGAAAGGGTGGTTGATTGCTTGAAAACCCTTCCCAGAAGAGGTGGTGAGGAAAAGACAGTGTCGAAAACGTGCATGGGATACCCAGTGGCTAAAGGATGGAGATGAAGAGAAGGGGTAACCTGCGCAGAGCAGCAATTACCCTAAGAATAAGCTAATCATGAAAAAAGCTTGCTTGGCAAACTGAGTGGACCACTTGGGTCTTTTTCTGCCGACATCTACGATGTTACTTTCTGAAATTCTTTCCAATCAACTCATGAAAGTTAGTTTGTGATCTCTGTAATTTACTGCTTTACCTGAAAGCACAAAAGAGGAAAAAATTGTAAGCAGTATTCTCTGCAGGGGTGTTAAAGATGAGTGTAACTAGTAGTTCAGTAGTTTAGTCATCCTTTTATCTGAAGGCAAAAGCTGAAAGCAATTACCCAGTGAGAAAATGGTAGAGCCTTCCTGTCCCTGCAGGCGACTCCTACCATTAAGTCCTCTTATCTACGAGCACAAAAGGGACTGCAGGTGATGCGTGTGAGGCAGCCGCCACGGCCACGACGAATCCACTGGACACGCTGCCACATACTGGCGTGCGCACAGACTCACTGGGCACCCTCAATAGCACACCTACGCTTCCTCTGGCATAGGGACGAGCTCACCCTGATCAGAGTCTTTCATGTGCCGCGTCCTGCCACTCACATGGAAATGGAGGACTGGGAGGAGGAAAATTAGCCTTTTAAAATGTTTTTCAAATCTGCAACACTTCTGCCCTAACTAGGCTACGTTTTAGAGCTCCAGCTATGTGAGTGCCTGGTGTTGCACTTTGCTTCACATCCCAGACTTTCAGCACTGTTTCTTTCAAAGGATAAGGAAATGGTACAGAAGGGATAATTGCTATTATGAGCTAAAATGTGTTTGGTTTGAGGGCAGGAAGATTGTGGGTTTTTTAAACAGGAATTTGTCTAAAATTATGCAGTCGGCACACACAGAGCAAGCATTAAATGCAACAATGCAAACATAAAACAAAGGCAAGCTCACCGTCCGAAGGATTATTCCATGCACTTCTACTGCTTTTCACTAAATTTCCATGCAGTTCAGTTATGGTAGATTTTCTATACTATTTACTCTCCTTGATCCCATCCACATTAATTGCTGTGGAAAAGGTTTGAGTGAAAAGCCATTTGCATTTTGCTGTATTATTTTTCAGACAGCGGAGCAGGTGCTAAGCCAGCTAAGAGCAGCTGCATTTGTGTGCGAGTGGCTGTGTGTGTATTTGTCCCTCTCATGGTAATAACATTACTAGCCTGGTCTAGTGTCGCGCTGCATTCATGAATCCTCCTAAGCCCTTGATGAGCAGGTTATGATTCAGCAGGATCGGCTGATCTAGCTCCCAACTCAAATTGCTGGAAATCATGCGCTCGGTGGTTGGGAAGCTGATGCAGGTTGGCTCCCCTCACTTGCAGCAAATTTATCAGTAAGCTTTCCACATACTGCACCAGCACCAGTCTTCAGGCTTTCTCAGCTGCTGCCAGTCCTGCTTGTTTAGTAAGCGAGGGGAGTTTCTGATGCAGGGTGTCAGATTGGTGAACATTGATAACAGTGTATGTTGTCTTCGCTGGCGGTTTTCGGGACTAATCAGTGATAGCTCAGGCAAAGGTTCTGAAACCTGTCCCGGAGGCACCTCTAACTTATCTGGTTTTCAGGAATTCGTTGCTGGAGGATATGATGAAAGCTGTTAGTGTAGCTGGGCTTAGAAAAGGTTTGAACAAATTCCTGGAAGAAAAGTCCATAAACCTTTATTAAGGTGGACTTGGGGAAATCCACTGCATATCTCTGGGATATGGAGCATGGACTTTATAGATATTTTGGGATCCTACCAGGTACTTGTGACCTGGCAGGATCCCAAACCTTTGGTCTGATTCAGTATAGAAAATCTTATGTATTTATGCATATGCATGAGAGAGATTTGCATATCATGGGATCCCATCCTATGAAAATTAATCTCTTGCATATTCATTGTAGTTATTCTGAAAGGTAGACAGTTTGGGTTCAGCAGCACTGGCTTAAGATGCAGTGTGTTTCTGGCTCCAAGCTCACTGGCTGCCCCTAACCTGTCAGAGAAAGCAAAGGTGTAAACGAGGCAAAATGTTTGTGTGTAGTGGCCATGAACTCGTTGCATTAGATTTGTGCAGACAGTTTTCAAGAAATGCCAGCACTCCTGTGTGCTAAGAGATATTTTCCTCAGCAGTCTGAGTGGCAGACAGACAGTAGTGTGCCACTCTCACCCATGCTTGAATCTACACTACACACCCATTCACCCACAGTTCAAAGAGACATCATCAGGAGTGGGTCAGAGCTGGGAAGCCTGGCATTCGGGATCCGTACCTTGCTCTATTATTTTCTGGCTCAGTTTGAGTTCCCCAACGTAATGTGTAATGGTCTTTGAAATTATTAATTCAGAGCAGTTTGTTATGTTCAGTTGTACCTACCAGAAAACAATTTCTGGAGATGTCATGCACCCAATGACTTTATTCTGACCGCTGCACTGATGCCAGAAGACTTCAGTCAGGTGACAACAGCATTTTAATTTAACCTGTGTTTGAAAGCACTATTTAAAGAAACCTGCTCATTTCCTTCTTAGCCCTTAAGTTATGGAAATGGGAGCTCAGATCTTCTCTTGTCTAATGATACAATAAAAAAGTTAAAAAAAAGGATTTTACCACATGACGGCAACTCTGTAACTCTGCGCAAGGATTTCTCCCCGAGCTGGCCTGTGAGCTTCCTGTGGACAGGTGCTCCGCTGAGCATCAGATGAGCGCAGGATTAACCTGCTGCTGTTTCCACATTTCATGCAGAAGGAGGACGATGAAGGCCGGAAGAGCTGAGGCCTTCCCATTACTCACCAGGGCACATGGAATGAATCCTGTTCTTGTAAAAGCACTCGTGCCTGGGTCAGAGTCTCTGCCTCGTGTAGCGCTTGGTTTCTGATGTTGAATAAAATACAAGATCACAGAGTATTATGCTTAGATCAGGGCAATGGCTGCTGGAGCTGGAGACGGACTTAACGAGCTGCAGTATTTTAAGCACTGGTTAGAAACGGGCCCCGTCTCTCAATAGTAATCATCACTGTCACAAGAATCAAAGGACATTTTGGATCACCTGCCAGGTTCTTCACAGGGTGAGAACTTTTTATTTCCTGGTCCAACATAAGAATTAGCTGATGGCAGGATCCATGTGAGCTCATGTACTTCACCGTCGGATACCAGCACGCTGGCCTGGGATCTGGCAAGGTAAATGGGGGATGATTATTTACCCTTTAGAGTAACACTAGGACTAGGGGACAATCCTTGAACGTCATCTGTAGCAGATTTATCACAAATTGGAGAAAGGACTTTTTAATTCAACACCCAGTCAAGTTGTAGAATTTGTTGCCAGGGCAGAGAAGGTGGTCAAGGTAACTAGCATAGCTGGGGTTACAATGCGTTTGGACAAATTCTAGGAAGAAAAGCCCATAACCAGATGACTCGGGAAAAACCACCACGTCACTGCGAGAGAGCAACAAGCTATTGGGTCTATATTTTAGGAATTGGCTACTGTCCAAGACAGGATGCTGGGCTCAATGGACAGTTCGTCTGACCCAACATGACACTTCTTATACTCTTATGCCCTACTGGATGACCACTGAGAGGGTCAGAGATCAAAATATGCAGATCCGAAAATGTTAGAATGAGTGCTAATTCACCCTTCCTCCATACACACCACTCTGTGCCTGTCTACTTTATAAAAATGCAGTGGCAGCCTCTAATCATAAGGGGAGGATAAAACCACACAAATTAAGGGGACTTTGTCAGTGAGATTCATGGACTACAAATTTCATATTGTTCAAAATATCCTATCAATCGGGCCGATTCTGTAAAGTGTGCTCAGCCATGCTCACTGTTTAACATGCGTTTGGCCACGTGTTTCAATGTACGTCTATTACCCCTTATACTGTAAGGGGTTTAAGAACATAAGAACATGCCATGCTGGGTCAGACCAAGGGTCCATCAAGCCCAGCATCCTGTTTCCAACAGTGGCCAAACCAGGCCATAAGAACCTGGCAATTACCCAAACACTAAGAAGATCCCATGCTACTGCTGCAATTAATAGCAATGGCTATTCCCTAAGTAAACTTGATTAATAGCAGCTGGCAGTGATAGAATTCAGCAGGGATTAAGTGAGAGCGGGCAGTGATAGCAATCTGCAGGGATTAATGAGAGCGGGCAGTGATAGCATTCTGCAGGGGGTGAGCAAGAGCTGGCCATGATAGCATTCTGCTGGGAGGTAAGTGAGAGTGGGCAGTGAAAGTATTCTGTAGGGAGTGCGTGAGAGCTGCAGTGATACCATTCTGCAGGGGATGGGTGAAAGCAGGCAGTGATAGCAATCTGCAGGGATTAATGAGAGCTGGCAGTGATGGCATTCTGCAGGAGATGGGCGAAAGCAGGCAGTGATAGCATTGTGCAGGGAGTTATGTGAGAGCTGTCAATGATAGCATTGTGCAGGGAGTTATGTGAGAGCTGTCAATGATAGCATTGTGCAGGGAGTTAAGTGACAGCTGGCAGTGATAGCATTGTTCAGGGAGTGAGAACTGGCAGTGATAGCATTCTGTAAGGAGTTAAGTGAGAGCTAGCAGTGATAGCATTGTGCAGGGAGTGAGAACTGGCAGTGATGGCATTCTGTAAGGAGTTAAGTGAGAGCTAGCAGTGATAGCATTGTGCAGGGAGTGAGAACTGGCAGTGATGGCATTCTGTAAGGAGTTAAGTGAGAGCTAGCAGTGATAGCATTGTGCAGGGAGTTATGTGAGAGCTGGCAGTGATGGCATTCTGTAAGGAGTTAAGTGAGAGCTAGCAGTGATAGCATTGTGCAGGGAGTGAGAACTGGCAGTGATGGCATTCTGTAAGGAGTTAAGTGAGAGCTAGCAGTGATAGCATTGTGCAGGGAGTTAAGTGAGAGCTAGCAGTGATAGCATTGTGCAGGGAGTGAGAACTGGCAGTGATGGCATTCTGTAAGGAGTTAAGTGAGAACTGGCAGTGATAGCATTGTGCAGGGAGTGAGAACTGGCAGTGATAGCATTCTGTAAGGAGTTAAGTGAGAACTGGCAGTGATAGCATTGTGCAGGGAGTGAGAACTGGCAGTGATGGCATTCTGTAAGGAGTTAAGTGAGAGCTAGCAGTGATAGCATTGTGCAGGGAGTGAGAACTGGCAGTGATAGCATTCTGTAAGGAGTTAAGTGAGAACTGGCAGTGATGGCATTCTGTAAGGAGTTAAGTGAGAACTGGCAGTGATAGCATTGTGCAGGGAGTTATGTGAGAGCTGGCAGTGATGGCATTGTGCAGGGGGTGAGCGAGAGCTGGCAGTGATGGCATTGTGCAGGGAGTTATGTGAGAGCTAGCAGTGATAGCATTGTGCAGGGAGTGAGAACTGGCCGTGATAGCATTCTGTAAGGAGTTAAGTGAGAGCTGGCAGTGATGGCATTGTGCAGGGAGTTATGTGAGAGCTAGCAGTGATAGCATTGTGCAGGGAGTGAGAACTGGCCGTGATAGCATTCTGTAAGGAGTTAAGTGAGAGCTGGCAGTGATGGCATTGTGCAGGGAGTTATGTGAGAGCTGGCAGTGATGGCATTGTGCAGGGAGTTATGTGAGAGCTGGCAGTGATAGCATTGTGCAGGGAGTGAGAACTGGCAGTGATGGTATTCTGCCGGGAGGTAAGTGAGAGCTGGCAGTGATGGCATTGTGCAGGGAGTGAGAACTGGCAGTGATGGTATTCTGCCGGGAGGTAAGTGAGAGCTGGCAGTGATGGCATTCTGCAGGGAGGTAAGTGAGAGCTGGCAGTGATGGCATTGTGCAGGGAGTTATGTGAGAGCTGGCAGTGATGGCATTCTGCAGGGAGGTAAGTGAGAGCTAGCAGTGATAGCATTGTGCAGGGAGTTATGTGAGAGCTGGCAGTGATGGCATTCTGTAAGGAGTTAAGTGAGAGCTGGCAGTGATGGCATTCTGTAAGGAGTTAAGTGAGAGCTGGCAGTGATGGTATTCTGCTGGGAGTTAAGTGAGAGCTGGCAGTGATAGCATTGTGCAGGGAGTGAGAACTGGCAGTGATGGTATTCTGCCGGGAGGTAAGTGAGAGCTGGCAGTGATGGCATTCTGCAGGGAGGTAAGTGAGAGCTGGCAGTGATGGCATTGTGCAGGGAGTTATGTGAGAGCTGGCAGTGATGGCATTCTGCAGGGAGGTAAGTGAGAGCTAGCAGTGATAGCATTGTGCAGGGAGTTAAGTGAGAGCTGGCAGTGATGGCATTCTGCAGGGAGGTAAGTGAGAGCTGGCAGTGATAGTATTCTGCAGGGGATGGAGCGAGAACTGGCAGTGATACCCTGCAAGGAGTAAAGCAAGAGCTGGCAGTGTTACAAAGAACTGATACCAGGAATCAGGACATTGCAGCTTAATGCAGAAGTTTAGAAGAGTAAAAGAAGACAAGGACATTTCTTTGATCTAATCCATTAAGGCTCAGAGATTTAAGTGGAGCTTTTACCTAAGCACAGTGCTCTGTTCACTTCTGAGCTTGATCTTTTTCTCCGATTGTTTATTTGTATACACTGCACTGCAGATTAACTGTGTCCTTTCCATTCTCCTTGGTGCTTCTAGTACTGCAGCAGAAGGATGCACAGATGACCAAGCCCAGGACTGTGCCCGGCAGAGACTATCGGAACCCACATTCAATTCTTTGGATTGTTGCATGAAATGTCCTTTGTTATAAAACATTCCCCCACTCTCTTTGTTCTGGAATATTTAATGCAGACAAAGCAAGGTCCACGCTTTGTGAGAATCCATTTCCTGACTAATGTGAACATTTAGAGACATCGGGCATGTTGCCTGATAACAGGGAGATATGATAAGAGTGGAGATGTATATCTCTTAAAAAAAGAAAAAAAGCAACCTCTTTTGATCTGGCATTTTCCAGAGGTCAGAAAGCCTAAGTAATCTCGCAGGGTTGGGCTGCTGTAAATGTCCAGTTTCAGGACCAGCCCCATAATATTAAAACCTGAAATTTAGTTTACTTTTTTTTTTTGTGCCCTAAACTGTAGTTTAGATCACTTATGCCCAAATCTGTTTTCCACGAATATAAGGCAGACATTTCCTTTTCTGGTTATGTCTGTGCTGCTTTGACTTTCCAACAGTTCTGACCTGCTCAGCCTCTTCTTCCTTTGTCCTCGGAGAGGTATTTCTTTGTATGCTGGGGGACAGCAGAAGGAGCCAGACATTGGCAGGAGAATGTGAGAAGTGCAAAAACTGTCTGACAGTAAAAACAAAATGGAAAAAAACCCCAAAAAACCATAAGGTAGTGATCATGTTTAAAATAAAATTAGGAAAAGAGAAACCATTCCCTGCCATGAGTCTGCTAGCAGCAGCTATTTTCTCCTCAAGATTCTGCTTTATGATGTATCTGTAGCCAATAAATCTTCTCCATAATTCCTTTGGGCAAACATACCAGAGGATAGATTTGTTTTTAGTCTATGGAGGACAAAATGGCTGCCCTGAGGAGAAAATGGCTGCTTCTAGAAACAGCCAGTTCTGTGATGGAAGGGTCTTATGTACTCTCCTCTTCCTGCTGAGCTGTTGTTACTCTTTCATTTTTCAGCTCTCTCACCTGCTATACTCAGATGCTCTTCACCAGTTTCTCAGCATTAATGGAGTTTCTTTAGGTTTTCTTTTTTTTTTTTAAAGACACCAACTAGTTTTCAGTTCTGCACTGTGCAAGCCTTTGTAGCCTCTGCTTGGAGCATCATACACCTGAAAAACCTTTAAAAATATGAGCTTACGATTACCAGACTGTTGAGCCATCTTCATTTTCCTTTAAAAACTGGAATCTCCTGGCCATTTTTTTTATTTCCAGAAACACAAGAATCCTTCTAAATTTGCAGACCTGGATCTTTAGACTTCTAAAAGTTAGAATTTACCGGAACCCAGGCTACACATTTTGTTTTCGCTGCTTGGTGAAGTCATAGAAGAGGTTATACTTTAAAAATGATTTTTCTCTGTTTAAAGTTTGGAAACCACGAAGTTTTCATCTAGTTTTCAATCGCATATAACAGGTGTTTTCAGAGTTTAAACCTTCATATCATGGATATGCATTTGTTTCCTCCGAATGGGCGGAAAAACAGATTAGTATTTATGTATTTTTAATAATGAGATACACGCATACAGGTGTATTTTCAAAAGTGTTTACACATGTAAATGTGAGCACTATCGTACCAATTTTCAAAAGCCATTTACGTGTGTAACGGGCAAACCATGGCCTGTATTGTAGCAATTTTGAAAAGCCCATGTACACGGGTAAAGCGCATTTACTTGAGTAAAACCCAGTTTTCTGCGTATAAATGCTTTTTAAAATCAGGCCCATACTATGCATTTTTCCGCATATACTATAAAGTTGACGAGGTAAGCGTATACCTGCCGATTCGGAGGAAACATGCAAATTTCAGCCACTTTCAGAAGGAGAACAAGGGGCCACTTAAAGCACACGATATAACCACTACCTTCGCTTCTCTCGGGCTTATTATCAGGTTCTCTTTCTCGGTTCCATCCTATTTGTATCGGCGCACTTGGGAAGTCTTTTCTTGTTTTGCCACTGCCAGAATAAAATGGAAAGTACAAATCTGCTTGAAATTCAGGTCCAGTAGCAATTTAAGAAGACGCTGCCTCTGGAATTAAAGCAGTGGCAAATTTATTACCACTGTGGTTTCTTACAAATGTTTCCGCTGGGAAGTAATTGTTAAGTTTACTGTGTGCTCAGTTCTGCTAGGCTTTGGTGTCCTTTTCTGGGCAAGAGAAATTACCTTGAGAATAGACAGGATGCATCAGATATATATATGAGCAACCCTTTTTTTTTTATCATGTTGGGAATCTGATAAATGATTAAACGTTAGGTTAAGACACGTTGTTCCATTTCTTCGTGATTTCCATTTTGTCTCTCTCTAATGGAACATTGAAATAAATGAAAATATATTGTCCCCAGCAAGACCATTTCTGCTTGCAGTCAGCGTCGTAAGCCTTGTGAAAGGTTGCTGTGATGGGAGTCCTCCACGCTCACTTGTGCCCAAGGATTGAAGGGACAAAATATGAAGCAGGCACAGACAGGTCAGAGGACAGGGAGGGTGAGGCTGTGTAGAGGAAGGGAGAGGACCATGAGAAATCATGCAGGAGCTGAAAGGTGAAGAGATTTGTACAAATATGGAGTCATAAACAAGACAAATTTAAGCCTACAATTTAACGGAAAGTGGGCGCTAGAGCAGCCGCTCAAGGAGATGTGTGCCGGGTAGGCAGGGAAGCTGGAGAGACTCTGTGAGTGACATTTATTCCTTTTTATATTCTGCATTTCAGGCACTTCAAAGCAGATTATGTTCAGGTACAACAGGTATTTCCCAGTCGCCAGAGGACTCGCAATCTAAGGGGGTCATTTACGAAGCGATTTTTCATTAGACATAGAATGGGAGAAAGGTGTGTACCCAAAATATAGAAACATAGAAATGACGGCACAAACAGACCATCCAGTCTGCCCAGCAAGCTTATGGTAGCTTCTGCTGCGCTGTGCAAGTTACCCCCATGGTTATCAGTTTCCCAGACCGTAAAAGTCAGGACCCTTGTTGGTTGCTGTCTGAATCCAATTCCTCGTTAGCTCTTGCACTGAAGCAGAGAGCAATGTTGGAGCTGCATCCAAAGTATCAGGCTTTTTGGTTAAGGATAGTAACCGCCACACCTGTAAGTTACCCCAATGCTTATTTAATCCCCAAACTGTAAAACTCAGGGTCCTTGTTGGTTGCAGTCTGAATCCCATTCCCCTTTCCCCCGGCCATTGAAGCAGAGAGCAATGATGGAGTTGCATCGACAGTATGAAGGCTTATTGGTTAAGGGCAGTAACATCCACACCAACAAGTTACCCCCATGTACTCGTACAGTCATTTCCATCCTCTATCCTTTAGGGATCCTCAGTGTTTATCCTATGCCCCTTTGAATTCTTTTACTGTTTTTGTCATCATCACCTCCTCCAGAAGGGCATTCTAGGCATCTACCACCCTCTCCCTGAAGAAATATCTCCTGATGTTGGTTCTGAGTTGTCCTCCCTGGAGTTTCATTTCATGACCCCTAGTTCTATTGATTTCTTTCTAACAGAAAAGGTTTGTTGATTGTGCATCATTAAGACCTTTCAGGTATCTGAAGGTCTGTATCATATCCCCCCTGCACCTCCTCTCCTTCAGGTTATACATATTTATGTCCTTCAACCTCTCCTTATAAGTCATTTGATGGAGACCTCCCACCATTTTGGTCACCCTTCTCTGGACCGCCTCCATCTTGTTTCTGTTCCTTTTGCGTTACGGTCTCCAGAACTGAACACGGTACTCCAGGTGAGACCTCGCCAAGGACCTTTACAAAGGGATTATCACCTCCTTTTTCTTACTGGTTATTCCTCTCTCTATGCAGCCCAGCATTCTTCTGGCTTTAGCTATCGCCTTGTCACACTGCTTCGCCGTCTTCAGATCGCTAGACACTATCTCTCTCTTGGTCCTTGCTCAACAGCTTTTCATCCCCATCACATACAGCTGTCTCTTGAACTTCAGTTGCTTGGATATTGTTTTTGACATAAAGAGCTCCTCCTCCCCCTTTCCTATCCTCTCTGTCCTTCCTTAACAAGTTATAGCCCAGGATGGTCGTATCCCAGTCATGAGAATCCGTGAATCAGGTCTCTGTAACAGCAACAATGTCCAAGTCCACCTCTACCATTAGGGACTGCAGGTCTGGGGTTTTATTGCTCAAACTGGGGCGGATTTTAAATGCCCTGCGCACAGGGCCCTTGCGCCGGCGCCGGCGCGCCTATTTTGCATAGGCCGCCGGCGCGCGCAGAGCCCCGGGACGCACGTAAGTCCCGGGGCTTCGTAAAAGGGGTGGGGAGGGGGCGGGGAGGGGGCGTTCCCGAAATGACGCGGCGTTTCAGGGCGGGCCCGGGGGCGTGGCGCCGGCCCGGGGGCGTGGTCGAGGGCTCCGGACCAGCCCCCGGGTCGGGTGATGGCACGCCAGAAGCCCGCTGGCGCGCGCAGATTTACGTCTGCTTTTAGCAGGCGTAAATCTGCCAACAAAGGTAAGGGGGGGGGGTTTAGATAGGGCCGGGGGGGGGTGGGTTAGGTAGGGGACGGGAGGGAAAGGTGGGGGGGAGGGCGAAGGAAAGTTCCCTCCAAGGCCGCTCCGAAATCGGAGCGGCCTCGGAGGGATCAGGCAGCGCGCGCTGGGCTCGGCGCGCGCAGATTGCACAAATGTGCACCCCCTTGCGCGCGCCGACCCCGTATCTTATAAAATCCAGCGTACTTTTGTTCGCGCCTGGTGCGCGAACAAAAGTACGCGATCGCGCAAATTTTTAAAATCTACCCCACTATGAACATTTATGGTCAGAGCTTTCCAGCTGCTCTTTCTAGTCATCTTTTCTGGTTTTGTAATTGATTGATTTTGTTTCTCTCTTGCCATTTCCTATATTGCTTCAGGGTGACTGGCCCCCTCCTGCCTCCCCCACTCCCTAGTTTAAATGCCTTATAATGTATGATCTGAATATCTCACTTAGCATCCTCTTTCCTGCCACAGACAAACGTAGGCCATCCTTACCATATAATCTTTTACTGCTCCATACACGGCCCCGGCCTCCAATGTATCCAAAACCACTTTCCTTACACCAGGTTTTGAGCCGGGCATCGAAATTATCTGTAGGGCATAAACCTTTCCATGAACAGGTAACACTTCTGAAAAGGCAATAGTCTTTGCCATGAGCCTAATCTTTTCCCCTAGATTTTGGAAATGTTCCTGAACCTTGTGGATATTGTTTCCAGTGAGGTCATTGGTCCCCAGATGGACGATAACATTGATATCAGTATTCTTACTTTCTTCTGTAATTGCATTGACCACCTGGTTTGCATTTCTATTGGTTGAGCATCCTGGAATGCATTTAACCATTGTGCCCCCATCAAATTGAGTTCCCAAATTGGTTCCTCTGATGACCGCGTCTCCCAGCAGAAGGAGCTTTCTGTTATGACAAATGGTGATGACACAGCTAGATGTCTTGAAAGGAAAAGCTTTCCATGTTTTTGATGTTATTAGAAAGAAGATGCCAGTGGGAGCTTCTCAGGAAAGTTCTGAAGGGGATGCAGAAGAGACTTCAGGCTTTGCTGGCTCAACTGTAAGAAACTAAGGTTGCTTCAGCCATTGACATTTTGCTAAATGGAAGGTTTCCCACAGTTCAATAATTGTTTCTGTCATCTTCATTAAATTGCACTTGGTGCACGTATTTCTGTGGCCACTCATTCATGCAGCTGTTGCATGTGCTGAGAGCCTCAGGAAGACAAAAGCTGCAACTTCTACCAGCAGGAGAGAATGTTTTGCAGTTTTCGTCTCGGATGGAGCTGGGACACGACATTGTGTGGTTCTGGATGTGCTCGCTATAGAGTCGCATGCCCTGCAGTGTTCCACTACCTCTGCTGCTTAGCATTTCTATGGGTTTTCGTCTAGGATGGAGCTGGGACACGACATTGTGTGGTTCTGGATGTGCTCGCTATGGAGTCGCATGCCCTGCAGTGTTCCACTACCTCTGCCGCTTAGCATTTCTATGGGTTTTCGTCTCGGATGGAGCTGGGACACGACATTGTGTGGTTCTGGATGTGCTCGCTATAGAGTCGCATGCCCTGCAGTGTTCCACTACCTCTGCTGCTTAGCATTTCTATGGGTTTTCGTCTCGGATGGAGCTGGGACACGACATAGTGTGGTTCTGGATGTGCTCGCTATAGAGTCGCATGCCCTGCAGTGTTCCACTACCTCTGCCGCTTAGCATTTCTATGGGTTTTCGTCTCGGATGGAGCTGGGACACGACATAGTGTGGTTCTGGATGTGCTCGCTATAGAGTCGCATGCCCTGCAGTGTTCCACTACCTCTGCCGCTTATCATTTCTATGGGTTTTCGTCTCGGATGGAGCTGGGACACGACGTTGTGTGGTTCTGGATGTGCTCGCTATAGAGTCGCATGCCCTGCAGTGTTCCACTACCTCTGCCGCTTAGCATTTCTATGGGTTTTCCTCTCGGATGGAGCTGGGACACGACATTGTGTGATTCTGGATGTGCTCGCTATAGAGTCGCATGCCCTGCAGTGTTCTACTACCTCTGCTGCTTAGCATTTCTATGGGTTTTCGTCTCGGATGGAGCTGGGACACGACATTGTGTGGTTCTGGTTGTGCTCGCTATAGAGTCGCATGCCCTGCAGTGTTCCACTACCTCTGCCGCTTAGCATTTCTATGGGTTTTCCTCTCGGATGGAGCTGGGACACGACATTGTGTGATTCTGGATGTGCTCGCTATAGAGTCGCATGCCCTGCAGTGTTCTACTACCTCTGCTGCTTAGCATTTCTATGGGTTTTCGTCTCGGATGGAGCTGGGACACGACATTGTGTGGTTCTGGTTGTGCTCGCTATAGAGTCGCATGCCCTGCAGTGTTCCACTACCTCTGCCGTTTAGCATTTCTATGGGTTTTCGTCTCGGATGGAGCTGGGACACGACATTGTGTGGTTCTGGTTGTGCTCGCTATAGAGTCGCATGCCCTGCAGTGTTCCACTACCTCTGCCGCTTAGCATTTCTATGGGTTTGCAACAGTCCTGCTCTGAGTGCCAACTACTAAAACTAAATTCACTCCAGGATTGGAGAAAGCTCATTAACATCATCAAGTAAGCAGTTAGAGATCACAAATATCTTAAGGAACTCTAAAAATATAGCACCCTAAAGTAATCCTTCATTACTGTATATGTAAGAAATAGTATTTTGTTCTAAGGTTACATTGTTATGGTTTTACGTTTATTTTATTCTTTGTACATTGTTTCAATGTTTTATTGTATCGCCCACCTGAGTTCTTTGTAAACCGGCATGATGTGCTGCACGAATGTCGGTAAATAAAAGTTAATAAATAAATAAATAAATGTGGATCCATACATATATTAAGACAGTACATGTTTCATGCGTTCTGCTCCATGTTCAGTTGCCATGACAACCTTGCAACACTGCATTTGTGCAGCATGCTTGCAGGGTACTCTTTATTAGTAGCAGTTGCACTTGAAATTAATTTCCTTTACAAGTACTCTTGTACAGTAAGAGTTCACCCTGGATGATCCAATCAGAACAGAGATCTGCCCGATGCACTGAATGGGTCTCAGAGTCCGTGACGCACTGGCATGTTTGGTTTTGCAAAGGGAGGGGTGGGGGAATTAAATTGTTAGGCAGCAGCTCAGCGTCCCTGAAAGTCAACAGGTCTGATGCCCAACACCTCTTCTGGGGTTTCTGAGTGAAGCATTTGTTTTTCCACCAGCTGCTATATAAAACAGCCTTTGACTGTGCCAGAACAATGAAAGATACGTTTCTTGCACGAGACCTGTGAAATCGGTAAAATCTGGCTGGGGAAGCCTCTCCTCTGGATTCTTTATATATTGAGGAGGAGGAAATCTTTGTGTTCTACAGGAACTTTGGATATTGCTTATGTTTCTCACGTGAAAGCGATCGCAGCCTAAACAGAATCCAGTTTTCCTCTAAGAACAAGAAGCTGCTTGCAAACCTTGTCCTCTAGCCCTGGATGAAGTGAAGAGCCTTCCCGTTTGCAGGTCTGGGGCTTTATCAGCCGCCATTGTTGAGCCCACGTGATGGCGACACCTAGTGGTCAGCTGCTTCTGATGATGAGGTGGGCTATCCCTCTGAAGATTGGGCAGGCTCAGTTTGTACATGGCCTGCATTCCAGAGGGAGCTGCGCTCTGTACCAGCAATGGCTGCACTTAGACTGGAGGATTAAAAACCTGCATAGCGCCCCAGGACAGACCAGTTGCAACTGAACTGGAAGTCCGAAGGGGCAAGATGGAAGTGCTGGGCCAAGAAAACAATACGGTTTGTTGTCCCACCTGATTTAGAAGCTGGCTGATGCTTGCAGAGCCCACTGGAAATACCACTGCATGATTCATTGAAACTCATCACTTTGCTCTGAGTACAACTTCAGTGCGTTTCTGCCGCGCTATGGCATATCCTCATTAGACTCCACACAAGTAATTTTGCAATTGACATTTTCAGATGAGTGGCTATAAATCTTGGCCTCGTCACCACTCTCTTTCCATGTTCAGCCATTTTTCTCCACGTAATTGTGTTCACTAAAATGTTGTTGCTGGGGGGAGAGGGGGTGAAGATGTTCTGAGAGACAGAAGAAGCCCAAGGCTGAGAGAGAAAATGTTCTGCCAGCTAGAGGAGAACGATGCTCTGTCACCAGGCCCTAACGTTTCCCCCGTTTTGCATTACAAATGAATAGGGCACGGGCTGAGTGCCAGCCAGCAAGCTGCAGCCTTCCCCGGGCAGCGCCACCACATCGGTGCTCTGGAAGGAGCTCAGGAAAGATGAGCAAGCAGAGTCAACGTCCTACCACAGCCTCTGGCCTCCTGCAGCATTGTAACCTGGGTCAGGAGAGGCCACCAAATTATAGGGCGGGTCCTGAGTAAGAAAGTCCTTCACGCATGTCTTTTTTTTCCCAAGGATGTCTTTGACATGAAACAGGAAATTGAAATGAAATTTCCCATCCTGTTTTGAAAACAAAATTAAATAAAAGCAAACACACAATTTCTTTTTTTTTTTTTTAATTTCGTTTTCAAAATATTGCGGCCCTCTCTCGCAAGGTCTTGCCCGTCTGCAGGGCTAAGGGGGGCAAGAAGAGCGATGCTCAGTTGCTTGCCTGTCCCACCCGCTGGCCCTGCAAGCAGCCCGGGGGTGCAGGAGGAGGAGCCTGGGGGAGACGCAATGTTTGTATTTTCTTTTGTTCGGTCGGGGGCGGGGGTTGTTTGTTTCACTTTAAATAAGCAAAATTAAACAAGGAAATAATAAAAAAGGAATTCATGACACACATACCCCCCATCCTTATCCTTTCTGGAGAAAGTTTAGACTCCACTTGGTGACTGCAGCCCCTGTGAGTGGTTTGCCTTTGAAAATGCGAGTGGCGCAGGCGGACCCTGGGTCCCACGTACGATTGCCCCTGCAGCCTGCATCCTCCCTCCCCAGTCTCTCTCCCCCGCAGGCTCTCCACTCAGGGTAAGGGAGGGGTCGTTTTCAGCTGTTTTCCTGGGAAAAGCTTTGGAAATTGCTGCCTTTCTTTGAAGTCTCTCGTGATCTTAATTTTGAATATCTTGCGTTCTTGGATAGTGCAGAATTTTCCTTTTAGTATCCTGTTCATAAGATCCATGATGCAGTGTCTGCTCCCGATAAATATTTCATCTGCGGAACGCTTTCCTTTCGAAGAAACTAATCTTATTATCCTGATCATAAGATCCATGATGCAGTGTCTGCCCCCGATAAATATTTCATCTGCGGAACGCTTTCCTTTAGAAGAAACTAATCTTATTATCCTGATCATAAGATCCATGATGCAGTGGCTGCTCCCGATAAATATTCCATCTGCGGAACGCTTTCCTTTAGAAGAAACTAATCTTATTATCCTGATCATAAGATCCATGATGCAGTGTCTGCTCCCGATAAATATTTCATCTGCGGAACGCTTTCCTTTAGAAGAAACTAATCTTATTATCCTGATCATAAGATCCATGATGCAGTGTCTGCTCCCGATAAATATTCCATCTGCGGAATGCTTTCCTTTAGAAGAAACTAATCTTATTATCCTGATCATAAGATCCATGATGCAGTGGCTGCTCCCGATAAATATTCCATCTGCGGAACGCTTTCCTTTAGAAGAAACTAATCTTACTATCCTGATCAAAGATCCATGATGCAGTGTCTGCTCCCGATAAATATTCCATCTGCGGAACGCTTTCCTTTAGAAGAAACTAATCTTAGGCCGTTTTCAGGAGCAGTGCAGGGCTCCTGGATTCCCCTTTTGGCATTAAAGCCACTGGAGAATTATGTCTGGTTCCAATGTAAATTTAACATTTGTCTGGCTGCTTTAAGTTGCAGCCTGTCAATTATTGAGGAAGTAAAAAGTTACTATTTTATTATTGTTTATATTCCATCTTTTAAGAAACTTGAAAGCGAATTGCTTTCAGGTACTATAAATTCTCTGGAAATGGAAGATATTGGGAATGTGATAGCTATCAAGATTTTCTAGGTATTAGATCTACGTTTTTACTGATTTTATTACATTAGAAGCTTTTAACTGTTTAGAAATGTATGCTATCAATAATTCTAATACAGTAATTGTTTTATTTGACCATTGGCTATTTTTTGCAAAGTAAGCTTGTTTAACATACTGTGTATGTTTTATGTTGTAATAAATTGATGCTAGAATCCATGTTGTTTGACCAAGTCATTTGAAAGAGTGAAATATTTATTTGAAAATTTAGATAGCTCCCATGCTCCAAGATTCCTGGTAGGAAGCAAAGAGAACATTGATAAAAATAAGTGCTTGAATTAAATGTAACAGTCCCCCAAGGAAGTGTTGCCTTGCACTTCTCTGTGATGGGTAATGTTACTTTATTTATTTTAGTTTATTTTCATCTTTATCATCGGGCCTGTTTTGCCAAAGTAGCATCCCTCTTCATGTTTTCTGCATTGAATAATATAAATTATATTAGAGGAGGAACATGAACAGAATCTCCTTATGCATGATGCCTTTCCCCTGTGGGTAAATAAAGGTTAAAATATTTAGATTACCCTGAATCACAGATCAGATTTGATTTCAGCTCAGGTCACACCTTTCAATGGGAAAAATCCCATCCCCGACACATTACAATAAATAAAATAAAAATCAAACATAATATCATTAAAAATAAATAACAGTACAAAATTAAAATCATCATTAAATAAATCAACCAAAATAGCCATAACAATAATAAATTAAATTCCCTGACACAATCCTACTCTCATTAGGGAAAATGAAAAGATAATATCAGAATAACAAGATAAACCAACCAACCCCCCCCTGCTAATACAGTATATTTCCCACCTTATCACAGATAAAACAATTGCACCCCACTAAATCTATCCCTCCCACTTAATCACTCCCTATCTCCCCCTTAAAAGAATATATTTCTAACCCAAGACGTTCTCAAATTCAGATCTCCTAGCTCAGCTCCCAAAAATAAATGGCAACACTCAGAGTACCTGGCTATCCTGGCAACTCCTAGGTGCACCCAAAGGCGTACCCAAAGAGGAAACCCCCTAGTAGCCACTCTTGATGTAATGGCAGCCCAGGATGAGATTAAAAGGAGGATGGCAGGACCAGAGGAAGATCTGGGACCAGCAGTTCAGGATGGGATGGGATCAGTATCCAGGGTGCAGAGGAGCATGGATGGAGATTTGCTCACCGCTCCATTAGGTTCTGGGGTTTTCTGGTCTGTGATTTATTAACAGCTTGATGTTAAGAGGGGGCAGAACCACAGGAAGCGCTGGGCCTGGAGCTTCAGGCCAGGCAGGGAAGACTGTCCATGAATGGAAGTTTACTCACCCCCTCCATCAGGTTCTCGGGCTGTATGCAGATATAAGTGATTTGGATATCCTGAAAAGCAGACTGGTTCATGCCCCTTGAGAGCTGGAGTTACCTGGCACCTTGGAACTTAATATCATGAATACATTGTAGAGGTGCTTGTGAATATTTCTGTTAGACTGAATGGTTTCCCAGTTCTACATCAGGGAATGAAAGATTCAGAATTGGAAAATAGCAGGTGAGAAGTGACGTGATGTAGCCCTGAAGGCTGGCATTTCTTGAGTGGATCAACCTATTGGTTAACACTGAGCTTCTAATAATATTCAAGCAAACCCTCGTGTGGCTTATGTGCTGGTTGGACTCTTGCGCCACAGAGGTGGACGTCAGCTGCAGTTGCCTGCCTTTAGCATCTTTATTACCCACGCATTGTACAAGAATTGTTATGTAAAACACATCAAGCTTTGTAAGTTGGTGTCTCTTGGATGTGAAATGACCATGTCTTGTGAATGTGGCCAAATGAAGTAGAATTTTTAAATGAGAACCCATTTTTCAAATGTGATCTTGGGATATGATGCAGGTTGGGGTTGTCTGATTTCTCACAGTTCATTAAGTACAGAGCAGCGCGTGTTATAAAGTGACTTTTAAATTGATAGATTTTTATTTATAGTGAAGTTCCAGCCATTAATTTTAAAGGAGGAAAGAAGAAAAGCAGAAGTGGGTTCATTAAAAATTTGACATTAGTAATTTAATTAAATTGGGTCTTTGACTATCATTGCAGAAAATGAAACATTAGTTCTACACCAGTTCTCAACCCATTTACCATACTTATCGCTCTCCTCCCCTTTCTTAAAAAGTGCGTGTCTTCATAAACAAAGTTATCTGGGCGAGACAGCGATCACAGTTCCTGATAACTGGACATCACATGTACGAATTGTGTGAAAGGGGACCAGACTTTTCCTTCTCTTCTGAGATTAATGCATGCCTGACTTCATGCTTTCTTCCACGCTGGCTTAGAAACTGACTTTTGGGATTCAAAGGGCTCCTTCCTTGAGCTTTATGATGTTTCTGACAGATGTTCAGCTTCTGGGTACTTGTGAGGGTTCTCAGCTTTCTCCCCTCAAGCCGAGAACTTCTCAGTTCTTTAGGCTTATTTTTCCATTCAGACAGGGAGTGCAGTTATGAAAATGGCAAGCAGACTCTCTGCACTGAGCTGGAAGTAGTGCCTTGTCCAAGTGAGACCTAGGAGAGATTCCTCATCTGGTCACCCATAGCCAGGTCACAGCTCTGCCGTATCGTCAGCCGTTTCCAAGTGTCTTACTCGTTTCTTCTTTGCATTTAATCTGCATTGAGCAACCTATGCCATTTCTTTAACCAGAGCGCCTGGTTCCAGAGGCAGCCGGAGATGAAGGGACTCTGCCAAGGGCACGGTGAACATCAGTAGCCTGGTTTCCAGCCCATTAACCTAACCACTATGCTGCTCCCTCATGCTTTTTGTAGTACGTCTACTAATTATTATTTTTAAAGCATGGCTAGACATACACAACACTGTACAGATACATATAAAAGACAGTTCCTGCTCCATACAGCTTACAGTATAGTCAAGACAAACGTATGTGACAAACAGTCTGTGGGAAGTGAATTTATTGTAGGAAAGTGTTTATGCTTTAAAACCAGCCTCAAAAAGGTGCGTTTTTAGACTGGACTTGAATTTGGGTTGCCTAATGGCTCCAGATATTCAGAATAGGCTGATCCAGTGCTGGTTTTACCCCATGGCCTGCATGGAATTCTAGTCGTGCTTTTCTTAGGGAAATCAATAGGGACAGCAGAACTACAAGGCCATGCACAGGGGCGGGTTCCCAATGACGACCGGCCCGGGGATTCGCCACCCAGGCCGGCCCAGGAGATACCACGTGGTCTGCCGAGCACGGCTCTGTCACAGCCACGCTCGGCAGACCATGTGACTAGAGCGCCCAATCCCCCGCTAGGGCAATCCACCTCTGGCTATGCAGACCATGGGGTAAAACCAGAACTGCATCAATCTGTCCTGAAAATCTGGAGCCAGTTGGCAACCCTAACTTGAATAGAGCCAGAGAGGGGGCATGACACACTAAATAATGAGGAAGTCTGTTCCACGCATATGACAGAGCAGTATGGAAAGTAGGGGTGTGCATTCGTTTTCGACGTATTGGCAATCTGCAACGATTATGTCCCTATTGTTGTATTCGAGGGGGTCACAAAACGTATAGTGAACCCCCACAAATACAATGTATCTAATGAATAAACCCCCCTACCCTCCTGACCCCCCCCCCCCCCCAAGACTTATCAAAATTCCCTGGTGGTTCAGCGGGGGTCCTGGAGCGATCTCCTGCACTCGGGCTGTCGGCTGCCGGTATTCAAAATGGCGCCAATAGCCCCTGTCACATGGTAGGAGCACAAGATGGCACCAGTCGTCCATTGCTCCTACCATGTGACAGGGGCCGACCAATGGCACCGGTAGCCCCTGTGACACAGTGAGGGCAAAGGCTATTGGTGCCATTTTGAATACCAGCAGCCGACAGCCTGCATGCAGGAGATTGTGCCAGGACCCCCACTGGACCACCAGGGGCTTTTGGTAAGTCTTGATGGGGTCAGGAGGGTGGGGGATTGTAGTTAATTAAATTTATAGGGTTGGGATGGGGGGTTTTTTGGGAGACAAATACATATGTAACTAATGAACGGATCGGGGTCCCCCGAGAACGGATGCAACGGATTTGGCTCCCCACAAATACGAATACCGAATGAGATGAATTCATCCCTGCTGCACATCCCTAATGGAAAGCATGGAGTTGGCATTGGAGGAGAAGGGCACAGAGCAAAGCAACTTGCTTGATGGAGCTCTCAAGGAAGGATGTAGGGAGAGAAAGAGAAGATGAATAATGAGTTGCTGCAGAAGCAACGCATTTGCAGAAGAGTAAGAGAAGCTTGAACTGAATACAGAAATGGATGGGGCGACAGTGTAGCAACTTAAGAGAAGTTTATATGGTCATAGCGATATTGAAGGAAGAAAAGTCATGCAGCTGAATTTTGAATATACTACAGTGAAGAAAGATGGTTTACCGGGAGCCCGCGAGGAGCAAATTGCAGTAGTCTAAACAGGAGGTGATAAGAGAGTTGAGTGTTTTGGTAGTGTACTCAGATAGGAAAGGGTGGTGCGAGACCTGAAGAACAAGGCTTAGCTATCTGGATCTGGGTACAGGCTGTCTCCTCTGGCCCGGGGATATAATGTAGGCTGAGAGGTGAGCAAAGCGAGGCCCAGGACTCCAGGAAGGATAGTCACTCAGCCCCGTGAGAAGAGCTGACCTGTTTGTGTTGTGGAAACTGTGATTGCTCTGTAAAAATAAAGCACTTAAAAGAAGAAAAAAAGCCTTGACTGCACATTTCTCTGCCAAGACGGATTTTAGCGATGTTATTTATTTACCGTCATTCCACGTGACGATCACAGCGGTTTACAAAAGTAACATTCTTCCTTTGGGTCATTACATATCATTTTGAAATACAAATTGGTGTAACCCATACTTTTGTAAGATACATTTTGAGGTTACATAGACTTTGATAAGATACATATTTTGGAGGAACTGAAGTGGGTCACATGACTCTAGGGTGATGTTCTTAGACGTCTCAGCTGAGGGTGGGGATAATACGTTAGGAGGATGGGGATTCTGTTTAGTAATTTTCATGGTTGTAAGGGGAGATGTCATGAGCTACTTTGTTCTCTCGTTACTTATTGCTTTTTGTTCTTGTTATTGTTAACTCTGCATTCAGACAGGGGTAGATTTTATAAATTTACATTCGTGCACCAGGCGCGAACAAAAGTACGCTGGATTTTATAAGATACGTGCATAGCCGTGCGTATCTTATAAAATCCGGGGTCGGCGCGCGCAAGGGGGTGCACATTTGTGCAACCTGCACGCGCTGAGCCCGGCGCGCGCTGCCTGTTCCCTCCCAAGCCACTCCGAAATTGGAGCGGCCTCAGAGGGAACTTTCCTTCCGCCTCCCCTCACCTTCCCCTCCCTTCCCCTACCTAACCCACCCCCCTGGCCCTATCTAAACCCCCCCCTACCTTTGTTGGCAGATTTACACCTGCGGAAAGCAGGTGTAAATCTGCACGAGCCAGCGGGCTGCTGGCCCGCCATCACCCGGCCCGGGGGCTGGTCCGGAGGCCTCGACCACGCCCCCGGGCCGGCATCACACCCCCGACACGCCTCCTGCCCCGCCCTGAAATTCATGCCCCCCGACACGCCCCCTTTGCAAAGCCCCGGGACTTACGCGCGTCCCGGGGCTTGCACGTGCCGCCGAGCCTACGCAAAATAGGCTCGGCGCGCACGGGGGGGGTTTGGGGTAGGCCTTCTTGGGGTATGCGCGTACCCCTTTGAAAATCTACCCCACAGAGTTTGTTAAGGAATGAGTTCTTGATGACATAGGATTCTGAAAGAATTTAGATTATAAATGTTTTTAAATAGCTCGGTTTTTACTCCATGTTTGAATGCTGGGATCAGGCGCATTGTCTCCGGTAGCGAGTGCCACAGTTTAGGGAGAACACGCGCTCTCTTATTTGTGTCAGGAGAGTGCTCTGGGTCGTAGGTACAGTTAAAGTCCTTTGTTTTGGGTCCTTGGGGTTCGTTGTGGAGTGTATGGTTGAAGTGTCACTTCTATTAGTCCTGAATGTTATAGAGGAAGAAACAGCCTTTTAGCAGTGTTTTGGACGTGTTTAGAGAGTGAAAGAGAGCTGTTAAAGATGACCCCAAGGTTACAGGCTGAGAGAAAAACTTTTGGGGAAAGACAAGAGGTTCCATCTTGGCCATGTTAAGAGTTGGGTGCTTATATTTTGGGTTTGTTTTGAAGTTAAGAATTCTTGGATTGGGTCTAATGAGAAAATGCCTTTAGCTTTGTCTTTGGCTTCTCAAATATAACAGAACAGTGGCACAGTAGGGATCGTTGATGCAACTAACAACTCATGCTCACTGGTTCCTTTCCTAACAGGGGTCAAGATCATGCTTTCCAGGCTTGTGAAATGTCTTTCTGGCACCTCCCAGTGTGTGTGTGTGTGTGTGTGTGTGTGTATATATATATATATAAACTCTGTAATAGGTTTGCAAGCCTGGCAGTCCTTGCTCTAGTCCATCCTAAAAATCTTCTTAGAATTGAAAAGGTAATCTTCACTGTAGACAAAGGAGTATGGCAGTAACTCCCCCTTCCCCATTAACAACCTCTGCTTCTCTCACCACTAAGAAGACTCCCAAGATCCAGAAGGCCTGTGAACTGCACCCTTCAGTTCCAGCTGTTTTCCTAGGATACGGGATGGAAGAGAAGAAGAAGCTTAAATGGATTCCTTAGTTTTATTCATCAGCTCATCCTACAAGACACCTCCCACACTCTCTTTACTACAGCATACTCCAGTGTCCATGAAAACCCAAAAGCAAATAGTAAGGAACTCTACTGAGACAACCTTACATGCATGAAATCCCAGCGGTTTTAGACAAAATTTAATACATCATGAGCTTATGTCCATAGAGCGTGCATGTTGGATTCTTCAAATTAATTTTACATCACTGGAAAGATACATCTAGTCCTTACATAGTACCCTGGATTTCAAAGCCTATAAATTCTGACTTTTCTCAAAAGGATTTCATATTTACAGAGAAAGCAAATAGGGAGGATATTACATGTGGTTCTTTGTGGCTACAGATGCTCGCATTAGACAGTGCATGATGTCTGTGACTGAATATTGATGATGACTGAATAATACATATTTCTTTTTCCTCTACTTCTTTTTCTATATTTATTCTTTTTATTCTATTATATCATGCATAAAATATTCAGGTGTAGTAATGTATGCTTATGTTTAATGCATGCCATATTTTATTGCATATAATCAATACATTTCTAAATGTGCACGGAAGAAAACCAGGCTTTTATGGAAATTCATTTTAAAACATTGATTTTGTTGACCCTGAATATCTTTTTATGTGTTCATTATATTTGTACTTGGTCAGTCCTCAGAGCACTAGAAATGTTGGCTAAATCATTTAAATGGTTTAAAGAGAATCTGCCTAACCTTTCTCTTGCTTACCGTTGAGCTGAAGGGTGATAGGGTGGCTGACCTTCATGTGTGTGGGAAAATCTCCCATGTTATAATGAGAGATGTCTGCTAAACATCTGCCCTTTCCTAGATACCCTCTGGAATAATGACTGTGTGTTACCAGGCACAAAAGTGGAATTAGAAGCCAGCACTTAACGAGCTTTCCTTTCCTTTCCTCTGGCAGTTCTCCCCAGTCACACCTGTGGAAACCCAGGGCGGCTGCAGAATGGGATCCAGCAAGGAACGACTTTCAGCATTGGGGACAAAGTGCGGTACAGCTGCAACCCGGGCTACCTTTTGGAGGGCCATGCCATTCTGACGTGCCTAGCCAGCTCAGAAACCAGTGCATCCTGGGACTTCCCCCTTCCCTCCTGTAGAGGTAAAAGAATTACTTGTGAGACGTCTTGTAGAAGATTAATGAACCGCATGGGCAGCTCAGCTAACAGGCTGTAATGCCGCAGGGCTCGTAAAAGCTGATATTTTAACAAGGAATTAAGTATAATAATACATATTTGTGACCTTTTTTAAAAAGCAATATCCAGGTACCATTCCAAGCAGTGTTCTTTGTAAGGAGCTGGCTGCGTCTAGTGATGAGGGGTGTCTGATGCTGGGAAAGGACTGGTGGGAGCTTCAGCTGGGGACTGAAGTGAGGTCTCCTACACATCACCACATTCAGAGTCCTGTTTTGAGGGACATTTTGAGATGTGTGTAGCTGAAAACAGAAACCTGGCATTGGAGCGGGTGGAGGTTTTGTTTACAATACACAGTGAAAAAACCTGGCCAAAATGAGGCAGGGTCCCTTCAGCCATCCCCTGGCAAGACGGGTTCCTTGGTAGTTGAAGGCGATGTGCTGCATGGTATAGAGTAATGTAGAATATTAAATGGAGTTAAAAGGAAGTGTCTGCTCTCATAGGGCATGATGGGTTCTCAGCATGTTATATCACATTATTCTACAGCAGTGCTGTCACAAGCGATCGGGAAAAATGAGCAATTAACCCGTGCTGCCGCTGTGAAAGTTCATGGTGAGATGGAACCCTGATGATCAGAGCATGCTTAAAAGGGAAAATTATGCACTGTGATTTATGAAAATGAATCTCCTAGACATTTATTTATCTATGGAGATGTTTTGCATAGTAAATAGTAACTGGTTTTAGTCTGAGCATCTTGCGCCTAAGGTGAATAAAAGCCTGGATGATCCAAGGAAACTTAATATTGAGTTTTGGTATTGTGTTATTGATCATTATATTTGTTTTATGCTTAGGTTTTCTGCATTAAACAAATTGCAACCAATAAATAAAATAAGCAAGAGGGATTCAAGTGTGTAATCCAGCTACAGAGTTCAGTGCACATGCAGAATGGAAGCCCAACAATATCTGTAACCCTGAAGGTTTGATGAAAGCAGACCTTGACCTCCAGACTTAGAAAGGTTCAAGCTCCCGATTGCCGTTGGCATCTTGCAGGATTGTGACAGACTTCCTTGGGGAAAGAGCAGTTAAAAATGCAAATAAGGAGGTAAATTCCCTGTTCCTCCTGTTTTGTGCTAGTGATGAAAATTGATACTGAACTGGGCCCAATAGATTGATGCAACCTACGAGAGGCAGCATCTGAACCTGCAAATGGCATGTGCTATAGCAAATGAAATCTGGATAGCTACGCATCTGGTGTCTGGGGAGCAAGGAGATTTTTTCGTTGTTGACTGTGGTGAGGTTAAAATTCAGCATTTGTTGATAATCGTATGGAGGACCCCAAGTCAGAGCAGTTGTATTAGACATCTCCTTCCAAGGTATTCATCAGTTTCAGCCTAATGCCTACAGAGGTCAGCCATGTTGGTTAGAGATTTCTTCCCCTTGGCCTGTGTGGTAAGCTGGAACCCATCAGAGACGAGTCCCAGATACAGGTCTGCACTGCTCTGCTAGATCCTGGCTTCTAGCCCTTCTTACAAAATCTGTTTCTCCAAGATGAAGTCTGCCTGTACATGTCTGATGGGGCTGTATAGATTTTATTCTAGAGGACAGTGTATATTGTGAGAGAGAATGGAAGTGTCCTCTTCCTGTTATTCCCTGTATTGAAATGAGGAGTATGTTTGTTTATTAAAGCTTAATATACCGCCTATATATAGATATCAGCGGTTTACATTCAAATACGGAGTCAGCAGTGAGTGCATTTTTCTGTCGGCGTAACCCTCCTCCTCGTTGGCATGGTACCACTCTCAGCCAGCTTGTTGCATGGTACCACTCTCAGCCAGCTCGTTGGCATGGTACCACTCTCAGCCAGCTTGTTGCATGGTACCACTCTCAGCCAGCTTGTTGCATGGTACCACTCTCAGCCAGCTCGTTGGCATGGTACCACTCTCAGCCAGCTCATTGGCATGGTACCACTCTCAGCCAGCTTGTTGCATGGTACCACTCTCAGCCAGCTCGTTGGCATGGTACCACTCTCAGCCAGCTCGTTGGCATGGTACCACTCTCAGCCAGCTTGTTGCATGGTACCACTCTCAGCCAGCTCATTGGCATGGTACCACTCTCAGCCAGCTCGTGGCATGGTACCACTCTCAGCCAGCTTGTTGCATGGTACCACTCTCAGCCAGCTCATTGGCATGGTACCACTCTCAGCCAGCTTGTTGCATGGTACCACTCTCAGCCAGCTCGTTGGCATGGTACCACTCTCAGCCAGCTCGTGGCATGGTACCACTCTCAGCCAGCTTGTTGCATGGTACCACTCTCAGCCAGCTCATTGGCATGGTACCACTCTCAGCCAGCTTGTTGGCATGGTACCACTCTCAGCCAGCTTGTTGCATGGTACCACTCTCAGCCAGCTCGTTGGCATGGTACCACTCTCAGCCAGCTCGTTGCATGGTACCACTCTCAGCCAGCTCGTGGCATGGTACCACTCTCAGCCAGCTTGTGGCATGGTACCACTCTCAGCCAGCTCGTGGCATGGTACCACTCTCAGCCAGCTTGTGGCATGGTACCACTCTCAGCCAGCTTGTTGCATGGTACCACTCTCAGCCAGCTCGTTGGCATGGTACCACTCTCAGCCAGCTTGTTGGCATGGTACCACTCTCAGCCAGCTCGTTGCATGGTACCACTCTCAGCCAGCTCGTTGGCATGGTACCACTCTCAGCCAGCTTGTTGCATGGTACCACTCTCAGCCAGCTTGTGGCATGGTACCACTCTCAGCCAGCTCGTTGCATGGTACCACTCTCAGCCAGCTCGTGGCATGGTACCACTCTCAGCCAGCTTGTGGCATGGTACCACTCTCAGCCAGCTCGTGGCATGGTACCACTCTCAGCCAGCTCGTGGCATGGTACCACTCTCAGCCAGCTTGTGGCATGGTACCACTCTCAGCCAGCTTGTTGCATGGTACCACTCTCAGCCAGCTCGTTGGCATGGTACCACTCTCAGCCAGCTTGTTGGCATGGTACCACTCTCAGCCAGCTCGTTGCATGGTACCACTCTCAGCCAGCTCGTTGGCATGGTACCACTCTCAGCCAGCTTGTTGCATGGTACCACTCTCAGCCAGCTTGTGGCATGGTACCACTCTCAGCCAGCTCGTTGCATGGTACCACTCTCAGCCAGCTCGTGGCATGGTACCACTCTCAGCCAGCTCGTTGGCATGGTACCACTCTCAGCCAGCTCGTGGCATGGTACCACTCTCAGCCAGCTCGTTGGCATGGTACCACTCTCAGCCAGCTTGTTGGCATGGTACCACTCTCAGCCAGCTCGTTGCATGGTACCACTCTCAGCCAGCTCGTTGGCATGGTACCACTCTCAGCCAGCTCGTTGGCATGGTACCACTCTCAGCCAGCTCGTGGCATGGTACCACTCTCAGCCAGCTCGTTGCATGGTACCACTCTCAGCCAGCTCGTGGCATGGTACCACTCTCAGCCAGCTTGTGGCATGGTACCACTCTCAGCCAGCTCGTGGCATGGTACCACTCTCAGCCAGCTTGTGGCATGGTACCACTCTCAGCCAGCTCGTGGCATGGTACCACTCTCAGCCAGCTTGTTGCATGGTACCACTTTAGCCAGCTTGTTGCAGTGATGCTATCAATCTCAGCTAGGGATGATAGAAATAGCGGCGCAGGTTTCCGCACTTGCGCACTTACTAGGAGTGACAAAATTACTGGTTTTTCTGAAGTCATTTGTATCAGCTTAGACAGTACATTAGTCTCACATCAAGAAATGGAAAACAATTCACCTGAACTTCTTTTTCTTTCTTTCAAAAGAAATGAGCACGAATTTGCAGCCTTAAATGGCTATTTCTCTTTGTTTCATGCTGTAGTTCATGTGGGGAAGAGCTTATGACTGCTATCTGTTGAGGCATTGCTACCTTTGAGCCCTCAATATTTGATACAATTACTTGTTACTGTTCTGCTCTAGGCACTCCTCCATCTTGCTTATTCAGCTGCTCCACGGTCTTCTGCCCTTCCTACTAATATAGTCGATGACAGAAAAAGACAAGCTGGCTCATGCAGTCTGCCCGGTTCTGTCCACACTACCAAGGATATATCCCAGACGCTAGCCACTGAGCACTGCTGCCTCTACGCTATCACGTCTTACCCAAGATAACAAAAAAAGGATTTGCTCCTCTCTTGAAATCCACCCTTCTGGCCAGCTGAGCATGCAAGATCCCATTTGCAGCCCCCGCTCCTTCCCAGGTGCCTCAGTCAGTAAAGCATCTGAAGGTCCCTTTTCAGTGGAACAGCTCCCTAGGGGAGTGGAGAAGAAGCCTAGGGAGCCAGGGAAGCCAGGGTTCAAATCCCACTGACGCTCCTGGTCGCTTCACCCTCTATTGCCTGATTTACTAAGAATCAGAAGTGGAGAAAAGCCTTAGCAAATAAGACGTTTATATTGTAAGCCCTCTGGGGACAGAAAGAAACCTACAGCACCTGAATGTAACTCGACTTGCACTTCCAGCGAAAAAGCTTGAGCTAAATCTAAGTCTAAACAAGGTGCCAGAATAATCCAACAGGCACCAGCACAGCATGGCTGATACCCGACTGCCGGGCCTTTCTGCTCTGGCCCAGTAAATAGGAGGAGCTTGAGGCCTAGCACTTCTACTTATCACTGCACGTGCAGCTCATCATTTCCTCTTACACTCTCTTCATTTTGTATTTTCTGCGGTCAAGGAACCTCTGGGCTTAGCCCATGCCTCCATGAAGTCCGTTATCGCTGTAGCATTTCACACCTCCACCAGATATTTCCTGATGTTACTCCTGAGTCTGTTTCCTCAGAGTCCCCTTTTTCCTAGAACTTCCTAGCCTTGGATAACATTTTCTTATTAAGCGTTATGAATACCTTTCAGGGATTGGACTTTCTCTTTCATAAGTCTTCTTGTCTTGCCTCTCTTCCAGGGTACACATAAGCCTCATCTCATATGGCTTTTGGTGTTGACCCTGCAGTATTTTTGCAGCCTCTCTGGAGGAACAGCCTCCTGAACCAGAAACAATAGTCCAGGTGAGGTCCCGCCAATGACCTGTACAATGGCATAATTGCTTCCCTTTGTTTTACGAGTTATAACTCTTCCTATGCACTCCAGCATCCGTTCAGCTCTGACCACCATCTTGTCGCACTGCTTGGCTGTCTTGAAGTCATCAGATAAAACCATGCCGAGGTCTCTTTTTCCTTCTCTGGGTGTCCTGCCCCCTCAGGTTTCTGCACCTCAAATGCATAACTGCATTTGTTAGTACCGGTAATGTTCAGCCAAACAAGGCAGCAACGCCACCATCTGCCTCACTTACCCTCCGACCGCCATGCTGGAAGCTCAGACCTTTGCGCTGCCGCGGGATTCCTAGGCACACGCACATGCCTCCGATTCTTAAAGGTGTCACAGCAGGAACCTTGCCCTATGCACTGTGGGTTGATGTCAGCCAGCCAGGATATTTAACCAACAGCGTCTTCCTGATCTTTCCTGATAACGTTCATGCTTCCTGCCTTGTTCCTGGTGCCATCCTTGTGAGTCCTGTTCCACTTTCTGCTGTCCTTGTATGCTCCTGGATTAGACCTGGACCTCACCTTGCCTTCCGCCTGCCTTGTCCTCAGATCAGACCTGGACTTCGTCTTCTCTTCTGCTTGTTTTGATCTCGAACTGGACCTCAACCTCGCTCTGCTTGGCCACTAATCCAGCCTCACTATCACCTTTGGATTAAGTGTGGAAAGTCGTGCTGCCCACCACAACCTGTGGTTGGTCGGGAAGAAGGCCTTCTCTCATGGTGCGTCAGTCAGTTAAGGCCTATCTTGTGCTTGTGCAAGAGCTCTCAACCTCATGCTGTGACAGTGCTGAAACGTCCTCCCAAGTAACCAACCACTCCCTGTGTTTTCTTAGTTGTCTCTAATACTGTATACTCCTTCAGGCATGTCCAGTCTCTTGCAAGATTTTATTGTTATTGGGTAAAAGGCAAACTTTTCTTCCATTCAAGGTCTGGAAAAGCAGAGGCCACAAATGTTGAAAAAGACCAGGTTTGATTTATCTTCGGAAAGCTTCTTCCTGACGCCTGCCATATGTACAGATTTAGTTTGCTTGCTGGATCTAAATATAAGAGCTTGGCTCACTGCTTTTATAGGCTGCTGGGTAAAATTTACTGTGCAAGCTAAAGAGGCAAGCACATTTCTGATGCATCATTTTAAATATATGCAAAATGCATCAGCTCATTAAATGTGCCCTTTGCTATAGAATGCAAACAGAATTTCCTATGCTGAAACATGATTTTAGACCATTCAGTGATAACTATATATAACCCTTTTTATACTTAGCAGTGTTAGTTTGTGTTACTGTGTAGGGAGAGAGAAGCTGTGATATATTACTTTAGTCTTATTTTATTAAAGTGTATAATACATAATCTTTCACCCTAGCTCCTCATTGTCACTCTCTATCATACGGCCTCTGTATAGATCCACCTGCAGTGCTGTGTGCAGTTCTGCTCACCCTATCTAAAAATAGATTCGGCAGAACTAGAACAAGTACAGAGAAGGGCATCAAAAATGATTAAAGGCATGGAACGGCTTCTTTAAGGGGTTAAGGGTCTTCGGCTCTTCCCCTTCTGCCCACCTCATCTTATCTAATAGGGCATGCCGACTGGATAGCAGTGAGTTAATGTTAGATGCATGGCGATAACATTTCTCTTCTCTAACACAGCACTGCAAAGCTGTTGTCACTTCCTAATAGATCATTTCCATTTATTATATATGCATAAATCAGCGTTAACCAACTGCATTATTTGGGCTCTCTCTCTTCCCTCTGCATCTCTACAGAATTTTCTGCTAATGAAATGTAGCCTTGCCAGAAGTAGGTAGACTTCCTTTGTACTCACCTGTCTAAATAATTTAAGGAGCTGAAAGAAATGGTAATACAGACTGCAAAGATATAAAATTCTCCGCTGTGCAGGGTGGAGGAAACTTTTTAGAAACATGGCTTTTGGCGTTGGTGAGTGCTCGACCTAGTCCTTTCTGTTGTGTTCAGTGGCCTTCTTTTCTGGTCCTGACTTTAAAAGATGTGATTAACCCCACCTTCCCAGTAGAGGTGAGTCCTCACTTGATATCCTTTCTGATAAGGCAGGACTGTGCTTTGTGACTGAAGGGCACGTACCTTGTCAGGTCCTCCTTCTGACCTTCCGCCCAGATCTCTTTGGTTGGGGAATAGCCAGGTCCTTGAGATGACGGTGATAAGATGTCTCCCCTTTAAGTTAGGGCAGGTGGTTTTCCTGTGCAGTGAGACTGCGAGGAGCCTTCCTCTGGATAAATGAAACCTATAGGGATTTCACCAGCAGAGGAGAGAGCTGTGCAGGCTGTGCCTTTACCTTGGAGGCTGATTGCACTCGGACATCAGCAAGGGTTCCCTTGCATTTCATTCTTAAAGCAGACGTGCTGACATCACTCTCATGCCCACAGTGACTGCACAGTGGAGGCTGGGGACGCCTTCTTCCTTATCTGCCACTTGGAATTCAGATGTTGGTGTGGGCTCGGCCCTCAGAAAGCCAGGAGTAAACTAAATTACAACAATAAAAACACTATCTATAAATTATAATACTAAAACTATTCTAATAAAAATATTTCAAAACAGTTGATGAAGAGCATCCAATAATCAAAAAATTAAAAAGTTTTAAAAATACCCCTAATAGCTATAAAATATTTTATAACAGCAGACACATGAAATACCTTCCAATAATTAAAGACAATAAAGGCTTTAAAATATTCTCCTGCTGTGCATAGCTAGGAACTTTTGGTTCCAGTTACCCTGAGATCGTTGTGGATTAGTCAGAGGTGGTAATGTGCAGAAACTTTCTTCTCTGTCTTTGATATAGAGACACTCTTTAACACACATGCTCATTCTTATACACACTCTCCTTTCTGCTCACTCACAAACAGTCCCTGACACTCAGACATGCTGACTCACACATACCTGCACACTGATACATACATGCTCTCTCTCTCTCATACTCATATACTGACCTATACTCTCTCTCACGCTCACACATATACTCTGACACTCACCTGCAGTCATGCTCACAGCTACACATACTCACTGACACACACATACCTGCACACTGATACATACATGCTCTCTCTCTCTTACTCATATACTGACTCATACTCTCTCTCACTCACACATATACTCTGACACTCACCTGCAGTCATGCTCACATAGATGCGCACAGTTGCACATACTCACTGACTCACACACATACCTGCACACTGATACATACATGCTCTCTCTCTCATACTCATATACTGACTCATACTCTCTCTCACGCTCACATGTATACTCTGACACTCACCTACAGTCATGCTCACAGTTGCACATACTCACTGACTCACACACATACCTGCACACTGATACATGCATGCTCTCTCTCTTACTCATATACTGACTCATACTCTCTCTCACGCTCACACGTATACTCTGACACTCACCTGCAGTCATGCTCACAGTTGCACATACTCACTGACTCACACACATACCTGCACACTGATACATACATGCTCTCTCTTACTCATATACTGACTCATACTCTCTCTCACGCTCACACGTATACTCTGACACTCACCTGCAGTCATGCTCACAGCTACACATACTCACTGACTCACACACATACCTGCACACTGATACATACATACTCTCTCTCTTACTCATATACTGACTCATACTCTCTCTCACGCTCACACGTATACTCTGACACTCACCTGCAGTCATGCTCACAGTTGCACATACTCACTGACTCACGCATTCTCACTTGCACTCACTGTTTCACATTCGCTTTCACTCTGTCAGACACACACGTTCATTACACATTCATTGACTTAGGTGCTTTCTCTCTCACGCTTCTCCCCTCTGAATGTTAGTGCGCACTAACAAAAATAGCAAAAAGTAACAAAAAATAACAAAAATAAATGTGTTTTTGTTAGCGCTGCTAACTCAAAAAATGATTTTTCGCTGAAACAAAAAACGAGGATCTCCAGGAAAATGAGATTTTCCCGCGGCCAGACGATCCCGAAAGTGGGAACGATCGGGCACCCGATTCACATCCCTATTCAGAGCTAACCAGCTAAATTTAGCCAGATAACCCCAGCCACACAAATGATAACCCTAAATCAGGTAGATTTAACTGGATGTTCACCCACACAATTAGCTAAGTGAGTGTGCCTGAATATCTATGTGAGGATAACCAGGTACATTTACTATTAAGAACATAAGAACATGCAATACTGGGTCAGACTGAGGGTCCATCAAGCCCAGCATCCTGTTTCCAACCGTGGTCAATCCAGGCTACAAGTATCTGGCAATTACCCAAACACTAAGAAGATCCCATGCTACTGATGCCAGTAATAGCAGTGGCCATTCCCTAAGTCAACTTTAATGATAGCAGTTAATGGCCTTCTCCAAGAACTTATCCAATTCTTTTTTACACCCAGCTACACTAACTGCACTAACCACATCCTCTGGCAACAAATTCCAGAGCTTAATTGTGCATTGAGTGAAAAATAATTTTCTCCGATTAGTTTTAAATGTGCTACTTGCTAACTTCATGGAATGCCCCCTAGTCTTTCTATTATCCGAAAGTGTAAATAACCGAGTCACATCTACTCGTTCAAGACCTCTCATGATCTTAAAGACCTCTATCATATCCCCCCTCAGCTGTCTCTTCTCCAAGCTGAACAGCCCTAACCTCTTTAGCCTTTCCTCATAAGGGAGCAGAGTTTTTGCCAGAGTGGATGCTCACTTCTGGACACCCCTTCCTCTTTTTCTTCCTTTTACTGGCTTTATTTAGGTTTTGCATGTTTCACTCAATGTTCATCAGTGGTTCAGGATAATGAAATAAGTGTGCTGTTTTGGCTCTGATTTGATTTTAACTACTCAAATCAACGGTGGCAGTACTAGTTATTTATTCGATTCAATTTATCTCTCACTATTTCAGTGATTGCTCACAGCAAGTTGCATTAAAATCAGAGAGAGAATATTTCAAACACATCAAAACCTACAGACCTGATGTCAAGACTGGGGGAGCGGCTGGATACGGAGATTTCCCTTGATGGGGGCAGTACGGGACGACAGGGCAGACGAGGTCTTCCGCCTGGCCAGCCATTTCATCCTTGGGTTGAGCCAGCAGGTTCTGGGGGCTGGAGGTGGAGGCAGGGGCTGGAACTGGAAGAAAGAAAAGAGCCAAGGGGGAACTAAGTAGGAATAATAAGAAGCAATACAGGGAAGAATGAGGTAGGGCAGGGTCAGAGCAAGGCGATGGAAGGCAGGAGAAGCAGGAACTCAGTCAGGCAATACAGGGCAGGGTCAGGGCAAGGCGATGGAAGGCAGGAGAAGCAGGAACTCAGTCAGGCAATACAGGGCAGGGTCAGAGCAAGGCAACGGAAGGCAGGAGAAGCAGGAACTCAGTCAGGCAATACAGGGCAGGGTCAGAGCAAGGCAACGGAAGGCAGGAGAAGCAGGAACTCAGTCAGGCAATACAGGGCAGGGTCAGAGCAAGGCAATGGAAGGCAGGAGAAGCAGGAACTCAGTCAGGCAATACAGGGCAGGGTCAGGGCAAGGCAACGGAAGGCAGGAGAAGCAGGAACTCAGTCAGGCAATACAGGGCAGGGTCAGAGCAAGGCAATGGAAGGCAGGAGAAGCAGGAACTCAGTCAGGCAATACAGGGCAGGGTCAGGGCAAGGCAACGGAAGGCAGGAGAAGCAGGAACTCAGTCAGGCAATACAGGGCAGGGTCAGAGCAAGGCAATGAAGGCAGGAGAAGCAGGAACTCAGTCAGGCAATACAGGGCAGGGTCAGGGCAAGGCAACGGAAGGCAGGAGAAGCAGGAACTCAGTCAGGCAATACAGGGCAGGGTCAGGGCAAGGCAACGGAAGGCAGGAGAAGCAGGAACTCAGTCAGGCAATACAGGGCAGGGTCAGGGCAAGGCAATGAAAGGCAGGAGAAGCAGGAACTCAGTCAGGCAATACAGGGCAGGGTCAGAGCAAGGCAACGGAAGGCAGGAGAAGCAGGAACTCGCTCAGGCAATACTGAGCAGGGTCAGAGCAAGGCAATGAAAGGCAGGAGAAGCAGGAACTCAGTCAGGCAATACAGGGCAGGGTCAGAGCAAGGCAATGGAAGGCAGGAGAAGCAGGAACTCAGTCAGGCAATACAGGGCAGGGTCAGAGCAAGGCAATGGAAGGCAGGAGAAGCAGGAACTCAGTCAGGCAATACTGAGCAGGGTCAGAGCAAGGCAATGGAAGGCAGGAGAAGCAGGAACTCAGTCAGGCAATACTGAGCAGGGTCAGAGCAAGGCAATGGAAGGCAGGAGAAGCAGGAACTCAGTCAGGCAATACTGAGCAGGGTCAGAGCAAGGCAATGGCAGGCAGGAGAAGCAGGAACTCAGTCAGGCAATACTGAGCAGGGTCAGAGCAAGGCAATGGAAGGCAGGAGAAGCAGGAACTCAGTCAGGCAATACAGGGCAGGGTCAGAGCAAGGCAATGGAAGGCAGGAGAAGCAGGAACTCAGTCAGGCAATACAGGGCAGGGTCAGAGCAAGGCAATGGCAGGCAGGAGAAGCAGGAACTCAGTCAATAGAGGGCAGGGTCAGAGCAAGGCAATGGCAGGCAGGAGAAGCAGGAACTCAGTCAGGCAATACAGGGCAGGGTCAGAGCAAGGCAATGGAAGGCAGGAGAAGCAGGAACTCAGTCAGGCAATACAGGGCAGGGTCAGAGCAAGGCAATGGCAGGCAGGAGAAGCAGGAACTCAGTCAATACAGGGCAGGGTCAGAGCAAGGCAATGGCAGGCAGGAGAAGCAGGAACTCAGTCAGGCAATATAGGGCAGGGTCAGGGCAAGGCAACGGAAGGCAGGAGAAGCAGGAACTCAGTCAGGCAATACTGAGCAGGGTCAGAGCAAGGCAATGGAAGGCAGGAGAAGCAGGAACTCGCTCAGGCAATACTGAGCAGGGTCAGGGCAAGGCAATGGAAGGCAGGAGAAGCAGGAACTCAGTCAGGCAATACAGGGCAGGGTCAGAGCAAGGCAATGGCAGGCAGGAGAAGCAGGAACTCAGTCAGGCAATACAGGGCAGGGTCAGAGCAAGGCAATGGCAGGCAGGAGAAGCAGGAACTCAGTCAGGCAATACAGGGCAGGGTCAGAGCAAGGCAATGGAAGGCAGGAGAAGCAGGAACTCAGTCAGGCAATACAGGGCAGGGTCAGAGCAAGGCAATGGAAGGCAGGAGAAGCAGGAACTCAGTCAGGCAATACAGGGCAGGGTCAGAGCAAGGCGATGGAAGGCAGGAGAAGCAGGAACTCGCTCAGGCAATACTGAGCAGGGTCAGAGCAAGGCAATGAAAGGCAGGAGAAGCAGGAACTCAGTCAGGCAATACTGAGCAGGGTCAGAGCAAGGCAATGAAAGGCAGGAGAAGCAGGAACTCAGTCAGGCAATACAGGGCAGGGTCAGAGCAAGGCAATGGCAGGCAGGAGAAGCAGGAACTCAGTCAGGCAATACAGGGCAGGGTTAGAGCAAGGCAATGGAAGGCAGGAGAAGCAGGAACTCAGTCAGGCAATACTGAGCAGGGTCAGAGCAAGGCAACGAAAGGCAGGAGAAGCAGGAACTCAGTCAGGCAATACAGGGCAGGGTCAGGGCAAGGCAACGAAAGGCAGGAGAAGCAGGAACTCAGTCAGGCAATACAGGGCAGGGTCAGAGCAAGGCAATGGAAGGCAGGAGAAGCAGGAACTCAGTCAGGCAATACAGGGCAGGGTCAGAGCAAGGCAATGGAAGGCAGGAGAAGCAGGAACTCGCTCAGGCAATACTGAGCAGGGTCAGAGCAAGGCAATGGCAGGCAGGAGAAGCAGGAACTCAGTCAGGCAATACAGGGCAGGGTCAGAGCAAGGCAATGGAAGGCAGGAGAAGCAGGAGAAGCAGGAACTCAGTCAGGCAATACAGGGCAGGGTCAGAGCAAGGCAATGGAAGGCAGGAGAAGCAGGAACTCAGTCAGGCAATACTGAGCAGGGTCAGAGCAAGGCAATGGAAGGCAGGAGAAGCAGGAACTCAGTCAGGCAATACTGAGCAGGGTCAGAGCAAGGCAATGGAAGGCAGGAGAAGCAGGAACTCAGTCAGGCAATACTGAGCAGGGTCAGAGCAAGGCAATGGCAGGCAGGAGAAGCAGGAACTCAGTCAGGCAATACAGGGCAGGGTCAGAGCAAGGCAACGGAAGGCAGGAGAAGCAGGAACTCAGTCAGGCAATACAGGGCAGGGTCAGAGCAAGGCAATGGCAGGCAGGAGAAGCAGGAACTCAGGCAATACTGAGCAGGGTCAGAGCAAGGCAATGGAAGGCAGGAGAAGCAGGAACTCAGTCAATACAGGGCAGGGTCAGAGCAAGGCAATGGCAGGCAGGAGAAGCAGGAACTCAGTCAGGCAATACTGAGCAGGGTCAGAGCAAGGCAATGGAAGGCAGGAGAAGCAGGAACTCAGTCAGGCAATACAGGGCAGGGTCAGGGCAAGGCTACCAGGCACGCACAAATGTACACCTGATTTTATAACATGCGCGCGCAGCCGTGCGCATGTTATAAAATCCAGGGTCAGCATGCACAAGGGGTGGACACTTGTGCACCTTGCGCGCGCCGAGCCCTAGGGGAGCCCCGATGGCCTCCGAGGAAACTTTCCTTCCGCCCTCCCCACCTTCCCCTCCCTTCCCCTATCTAACCCACCCCCCAGCCCTACCTAAATCCCCCCCCCCCTTTATTTCAGAAGTTACGCCTGCTGGCCGGCTGCCAGCACACCATCCCCCGGCACGGCCGCTGCGCCAGAGGACTCGGGACCGCCCCAGGACATACGCGCGTCCCGGGGCTTACGCGTGCGCCGAGCCTATGCAAAATAGGCTCGGCGCACGCAGGAGCAGGTTTTCGGGGTTACGCACATAACCCTTTGAAAATGTGCCCCAAAGTGAATTTCGGGAAAGTTCATGACATACTAAAAACAAAGCAATAGAACAAACATGACATTTTGTGTATTTCCTTCTTTCGTTTGTGTTTATTGTTCGGAAATAGTGTGTGCTACTTTTGAAACCCCAAAAAAAACCAAATAAATTGGGAAGAAACCTAAATGACAGAGAAATTTGCCCCCAAGCAACGGGACATGAAACCTTGTGGCCTGCACCGAGCTCGCTCAGCAGGAAAGGCTATTACAAGTAATGAAATACCTGTCAGTGATAAATATTGATCTTACATCTGCTCATTGTCTGCTGAATCTCTTCTTTTCGGAGGGCTTTCTTGTACACACAGGTTTCATGCTGAATCCTTTCTAACCTGCATAATCAGGGACGGGAAGAAGCGGCCCTCATGATGCTTGCAGTGTTTTCATGGAAAGTCGCGATTCAGCATGTTAGGAATTTATGAACTGACTTACCTAAGCTTTGGGGTGTAGGGGAGTTGCGTTCACAAACATGAAATTCCAGCAGAGACAAATCCCAGCGTGCCGGAGTCTTTTCACTTCGTCATGTTGTCATCCTGATAAAGGTGAGAGCACATGCTCAGTGAAATTAGTTGGAGTTTCAGAATGGCTCTTCCTCAGTGCACACTTAGCATTTCTTGTTTGCTGAAACTTTTGCCACTTGATCACTGTTAATTGTTTTATTGATTATCTGTGTTATTCTGTACGCTGCTTAGCTCAATTTTTAGTTATATGTGGTTTAAAAGTTTTAATAAATAAATTAAATTTTCTGGGGCTGTGGCTAAAATGTGCCCAGCTAATGTCAATGTGCAGTATTAGCCTCATACATTTAACTGGATAAGTTTGATGGGAATAATTGGTGTGCTAAAGTTATCTGCATAGCGTTACTGCTTACCAGTGAAGTGCTGCTGAGTATCTGCTCACTGAGTATCCACCTCAGCAGGTTTAATCATTTTCTACTTACCAGTGAAGTGCTGCTGAGTATCTGCTCACTGAATATCCACCTCAGCAGCTTTAATCATTTTCTACTTACCAGTGAAGTGCTGCTGAGTATCTGCTCTCTGAATATCCACCTCAGCAGCTTTAATCATTTTCTACTTACCAGTGAAGTGCTGCTAAGTATCTGCTCTCTGAATATCCACCTCAGCAGCATTAATCATTTTCTACATACCAGTGAAGTGCTGCTGAGTATCTGCTCACTGAATATCCACTTCAGTAGGTTTAATCATTTTCTACTTACCAGTGAAGTGCTGCTGAGTATCTGCTCACTGAATATCCACTTCAGTGGGTTTAATCATTTTCTACTTACCAGTGAAGTGCTGCTGAGTATCTGCTCACTGAATATCCACTTCAGTGGGTTTAATCATTTTCTACTTACCAGTGAAGTGCTGCTGAGTATCTGCTCACTGAATATCCACCTCAGCGGGTTTAATCATTTTCTACTTACCAGTGAAGTGCTGCTGAGTATCTGCTCTCTGAATATCCACCTCAGCAGCTTTAATCATTTTCTACTTACCAGTGAATTGCTGCTGAGTATCTGCTCACTGAATATCCACCTCAGCAGCATTAATCATTTTCTACTTACCAGTGAAGTGCTGCTGAGTATCTGCTCACTGAATATCCACTTCAGTAGGTTTAATCATTTTCTACTTACCAGTGAAGTGCTGCTGAGTATCTGCTCACTGAATATCCACTTCAGTGGGTTTAATCATTTTCTACTTACCAGTGAAGTGCTGCTGAGTATCTGCTCACTGAATATCCACCTCAGCGGGTTTAATCATTTTCTACATACCAGTGAAGTGCTGCTGAGTATCTCATTTTCTACTTACCAGTGAATTGCTGCTGAGTATCTGCTCACTGAATATCCACCTCAGCAGGTTTAATCATTTTCTACTTACCAGTGAAGTGCTGCTGAGTATCTGCTCACTGAATATCCACCTCAGCAGCTTTAATCATTTTCTACTTACCAGTGAGGTGCTGCTGAGTATCTGCTCACTGAATATCCACCTCAGCAGGTTTAATCATTTTCTACTTACCAGTGAGGTGCTGCTGAGTATCTGCTCACTGAATATCCACCTCAGCAGGTTTAATCATTTTCTACTTACCAGTGAGGTGCTGCTGAGTATCTGCTCACTGAATATCCACCTCAGCGGGTTTAATCATTTTCTACTTACCAGTGAAGTGCTGCTGAGTATCTGCTCACTGAGTATCCACCTCAGCGGGTTTAATCATTTTCTACTTACCAGTGAAGTGCTGCTGAGTATCTGCTCACTGAGTATCCACCTCAGCAGCTTTAATCATTTTCTACATACCAGTGAAGTGCTGCTGAGTATCTGCTCACTGAATATCCACCTCAGCGGCTTTAATCATTTTCTACTTACCAGTGAAGTGCTGCTGAGTATCTGCTCACTGAATATCCACCTCAGCAGGTTTAATCATTTTCTACTTACCAGTGAGGTGCTGCTGAGTATCTGCTCACTGAATATCCACCTCAGCAGCTTTAATCATTTTCTACTTACCAGTGAATTGCTGCTGAGTATCTGCTCTCTGAATATCCACCTCAGCAGCTTTAATCATTTTCTACTTACCAGTGAATTGCTGCTGAGTATCTGCTCTCTGAATATCCACCTCAGCGGGTTTAATCATTTTCTACTTACCAGTGAATTGCTGCTGAGTATCTGCTCTCTGAATATCCACCTCAGCAGGTTTAATCATTTTCTACTTACCAGTGAGGTGCTGCTGAGTATCTGCTCACTGAATATCCACCTCAGCAGCTTTAATCATTTTCTACTTACCAGTGAATTGCTGCTGAGTATCTGCTCTCTGAATATCCACCTCAGCAGCTTTAATCATTTTCTACTTACCAGTGAATTGCTGCTGAGTATCTGCTCTCTGAATATCCACCTCAGCAGCTTTAATCATTTTCTACTTACCAGTGAGGTGCTGCTGAGTATCTGCTCACTGAATATCCACCTCAGCAGCTTTAATCATTTTCTACTTACCAGTGAATTGCTGCTGAGTATCTGCTCTCTGAATATCCACCTCAGCAGCTTTAATCATTTTCTACTTACCAGTGAATTGCTGCTGAGTATCTGCTCTCTGAATATCCACCTCAGCAGGTTTAATCATTTTCGGCTTCCTGCCTATGAGCATTTTAACTGTGATGCAGTTTCCTTGTTAGAGCTTTCTCCCGATTTACCTTCTCCACATGGGCTTGACTGCTCCTGCAGCAGTTCTCCTCCTACACCACAACGTAAGGGAAACACCTCAGGGATCCCAGGCACATTGCTTGCACCTGATCTTTAACCACTGTGAGGCGCTGCGGAAAGGCTTTTTTCCTTATGAGGCAGTTTCCATCTCTGACTTTAGTTAGGTCCCAGCCTGCCCCTGGAGGCCTACATCCTGGCGTTATATTTACTGCAGCTAATTCCTCAGTTGGAAAGGTCCCGGATGCACTGAAGAAGTCTTCCTGAAAGAAATGTTAGTCAGGCTTAGTTATCTATTTATGTAAACAATTTCTTAGATGCACACTCCACAGATCGCCGTGGCATACATAAAACATGCAAAATCATATAAAACCAAAACATTAAATACAAAATAACATCATAACTCAAAGCAGACATGTATCATTCCCTTAGAGTAACTTCATTAATAGGCATCATATCCTTCAAGGTGGTTCCTTGTCACATACCTTGTGTAGTCATGCCTACACTTATTAAACATTTTTCTTCAAGTGCCACCTTACTACATTCTTATGTTTGTACTTAGCTTTCGAATGCTGTCTTAAAAATCCAGGTTGTTAAAGCCCTGTGTGTTCCTTAAGGTCTGCAGACGCTGGGCTGGTAGATGTCCCTTCAATTCATCAAGCGCACTCAGGGAAAATCTGCGATAGAGCAATATCAGCAGCCGGTCCAAAATTATGGAATACTGTGCCTGCTCATCCTAGAGTTATGTCAGATACTAAAGAATTTTACAAAGTTTTCAAGCTGTAACTTTGCCCCAAGCCAAACCATTTCAGGATTGTAAATGATTTTGTGTGGTAACAATAATGAAGCCAATGCAAAACCCTGAGGGTGAGCGTAATGTGGTCCCATTTTGAATGGCAGCAGAGCTTTGTAATTATTCTCGTGCTCTGGGTGGAAGATGAGCTGCAGGAATTGCTAGTAATGAGGAGTTGCACTAATCCAATCTGGTAAACATCAATGTGTGCAGGGGGTTGGCTGGGGTCTCATAAGCTCCTTCAGGAGCGTCAGCAGTCCTGCTTTTCTCCAGCTCTGCACGTCTCTTGTGACCCTACAGCCTCCGAGGCTGCTCCTGGCCGCGCTCATGAAACTCGTCTGCAGACCTCAGCTAATCCTGGTCAGAAGCGCCAACTTAGAAACTTCCTACAGGAACTTCTGGCCTCCTATACCGTTCACATCATATAGAAGACAGAGCTTCGTGAAACACGTGGGAAGGGAGGGTGACTTAAAAGCCATTAGTGTCTCAAAGGTTTGCAGCCTGCTGCTGAGTTCATGCCCTTAAAAATAGGCACTTGCAGCTTGTAACACCTTCTTTTGCACTCACTTGCCTTCCCTAGACTTGTTTCATTCGGCTGAACTGATGTGGCTGCCCATTAAAGTCCTATTTGAGTAGCTCATTGAACCATTAAAGTACCTGAAATAAAGTCTGTTCCCAGAGATACATTCTCATTGCTTGGATGTCCCAATAAAGTGAGAAATCCACTTCAAACCGGGGTTGATTATGTGACCTGTGGTTTTATACTCTTGTATTAAAAATTGGTTAGAGTGGAGCTGCGCACCCCTGGTTTATTAATCTGTGATATTTAGCATTGCTTCTGCAGTGCCTTAAAAAGGAGCATTGAGTTTGCACATAGAGTTGAGCGAGGACTGGCAGAACTGTACCTACAAAATGCTATTGATTTCCAGTCATGATAGGGTAAGAGGAAAAAAATCAAGAGTAGTTGTAGTATCTTATAGTTACAGACAAGGTGGCAGTGTCATGTGGAAAACGAATATACAAGATATCAAACAACCTCACAGCATCCAAAATGTCAAGCACCTCTTTTTCTTAAACCAGCAAAATAAATGCACAGCGCTCTGGCTGAAGCTCGGGATGAAATGTGTGCTGTGGTTGATCAGCTTTACACGCTGCAAGGTGTTACAGTTGCTTTCAGGACCAGTAGAGTTATTCTGGATCAAAGTTAGGAAGTGAGTCTGCTGCTGGTGACTCTGGTGCAGGGAAATGGGCAGAGCCTCCGTTCTGAGTCCACTCCGGCAGTGCCTGCAGACTTCTCCCCATGTCCAGTGTCCTCTCTGGAATATCGTCTGACCAGTCCATCTCTCCCGCCGTTGTTTCTGTCTCTGCAGGCTCCGTGCTGCTGCCCTCTGCTACGCAGGAGATGTGGGGCCGGGCCGGCAGCATTTACCCTGGGGTGGAGGAGTCCCAGCCAGTGCTCGTTGGCCGGACACTCCAGGTCCTGCATTATCTGGGTCCTGAAGCGAGCTGCAGTGGTGGGCGCCTCACCAAGAACCGTTACTGCAGTCGTTTGGGGTGGGATGGGGGAGAAGGTGTCAAAATAGGGGTTCTCTTCCCCTCTCCCCCAGCTAGGGTGGTATAAAATGAAGCCCAAAAGAGGCCACTTCCAAAGGAGCAGAAGGAAATTGCACGGAGCCACACGTGTCTCTGACATTTAAGTCAATCTGAGGATTAGTCGGTGTTGAGGTGGCCTCCCCATGCCGTCTGTCCGAGCAGGGCATCTCGGCGAGCTACGCCGCGCTCTCTGCAGCGTGGAAAGATTGTGGCAGGCAAGGTTTGCTGAGTAGGAGCTCGCGGTCACATAATCGAGCATTTTTTACAAAAACAAGAAGGCAGCTTCTTCTTTGTATTAAAGATGATTAAAGAGTATTTATTTATTTATTGAGCCTGGATTTTCTGTTTGTAGCTGCAGGAAGGATGTGTTTCTGCGTCTGTCGCATTCATGCACAGACTTCTCTTTTGTATTTGCAGGAGACGATGCTTGTGGAGGGACTTTAAGAGGCCAGAGTGGAATTATTTCCAGCCCCCACTTCCCGTCAGAGTACGGCAATAATGTGGACTGCACGTGGACTGTATTAGCTGAGCTGGGAGACACCATTGCCCTGGTGTTTACGGATTTTCAGTTAGAAGATGGATACGACTACTTAGAAGTTACTGGGACCGATGGATCCTCACTTTGGTAAGTCAAGAAATGTCTTTTCTTCTCATTCACTGAGCCTCAGTCTCTGCTCCTGAGGAGAAGTCTTGTCTTATTGCTTAAGGGAAGTCACTTCTGATATTGTGCATATTTTTCTTTGCCTGGAAGACAGCAACTCCATCAACTCACCATTACCAAGTCTTCCCTAGGCTGGGCAGAGGTGGCCATTTCTAGGACCCCAGATAACATGCAGATATGCCTTTCTCTTTCCTCAGGCCTGCCTGGTATCTGCCTCTCCCCTCTCCCCTCTCCCCTCATCCCCTCCCTACCCCTCCTCTCACCAGTATCCTCAGCCCCTCCCCAGCAGCAGGAGTCTCTCTCCTCTCTCGCCAGGTCCCACGTCTCCCCCCTCCCTTCCTACTGGCGTTGACCTCCAGTCCTCTCCATGTAAATATGAAGAAATATGAAAAATAAGCAGCTGTATGGATGGTTGGCTGGAGATTTGGCTGTAAGGTGTGTGAGGCAGAAAAAATGAAAACTGCATGTGGATTTCATCTTACGAGCATTGTCGTCTCCGATATTTCAGTGAGAGGCGGGATTCTTCTTTGACTGTCGTGACGCTGATAATTTAATTGGATGACCAGAGTCTGAGCTGAAGCTCAGATAAGGAATGGAGTTGCCGGTTTCCTGCTCACAGGCTGGGAGGATACCACATTAGTTAAACGAGGTCTAGAACTTGATGAGGCTATAACGGAAAGCAGTGTTGCAGTGTCTGTGAGTTCGACTGGTGCAAATAAACACGTATACAAAGATAGACTATTACAATTATAGTATTCAATCGGTAAACACCAAGACAGCATAGCGGAGGCCTCTGACCCTGTCCTAGGAAACAATGCTAGCTTTTCTGTTGATAAAAGTGCAATATATAACAATCACCTTGCCTTAGGCTTCTACTTTATAGTCAGCACTGAACTGGAACTTGCAAATAGTGGCATAGAAAAAGTGGGGTTTTATATTACGTACGAAGATGTCAACTGAAAAAAGATCTGTGCATGAGGATCATGGATACATAACTCATTCTGCATGTTTGTCTGGGTGCGAATCCAAGAGGAGAGTTCAGGCACATGTAAAGGGAACCATCCTTATTTCGGAAACTTGTAGTCTGCTGATCTAAACCCTTGCTCATAGCATAAAAGGGGAGTAGCCTAATGGGCTGAGAGCCAGTGGGGAAATCCTGCTGATGCATCTTAAGGTCCTCTGGAGAGAGAAGGAAATACCTTAGATACCCAAATGTAATTCACCTTGAGCTACTGATGAAAATGTGTGATCTGAATGTAATAAAATGATCTTATAAGCACAGGACCCAATGCTAGGCTAGCTGTGCTGCAGGTAATAAAATGATCTTATAAACACAGGACCCAATGCTAGGCTAGCTGTGCTGCATGTAATAAAATGATCTTATAAGCACAGGACCCAACGCTAGGCTAGCTGTGCTGCAGGTAATAAAATTATCTTATAAGCACAGGACCCAACGCTAGGCTAGCTGTGCTGCAGGTAATAAAATGATCTTATAAGCACAGGACCCAACGCTAGGCTAGCTGTGCTGCAGGTAATAAAATGATCTTATAAGCACAGGACCCAACGCTAGGCTAGCTGTGCTGCAGGTAATAAAATGATCTTATAAGCACGGGACCCAGCGCTAGGCTAGCTGTGCTGCATGTAATAAAATGATCTTATAAGCACGGGACCCAGCGCTAGGCTAGCTGTGCTGCATGTAATAAAATGATCTTATAAGCACGGGACCCAGCGCTAGGCTAGCTGTGCTGCAGGTAATAAAATGATCTTATAAGCACGGGACCCAACGCTAGGCTAGCTGTGCTGCATGTAATAAAATGATCTTATAAGCACGGGACCCAACGCTAGGCTAGCTGTGCTGCAGGTAATAAAATGATCTTATAAACACGGGACCCAGCGCTAGGCTAGCTGTGCTGCATGTAATAAAATGATCTTATAAGCACGGGACCCAGCACTAGGCTAGCTGTGCTGCATGTAATAAAATGATCTTATAAGCACGGGACCCAGCGCTAGGCTAGCTGTGCTGCATGTAATAAAATGATCTTATAAGCACGGGACCCAGCGCTAGGCTAGCTGTGCTGCATGTAATAAAATGATCTTATAAGCACGGGACCCAGCGCTAGGCTAGCTGTGCTGCATGTAATAAAATGATCTTATAAGCACGGGACCCCAGCGCTAGGCTAGCTGTGCTGCATGTAATAAATGATCTTATAAGCACGGGACCCAGCGCTAGGCTAGCTGTGCTGCATGTAATAAAATGATCTTATAAGCACGGGACCCAGCGCTAGGCTAGCTGTGCTGCATGTAATAAAATGATCTTATAAGCACAGGACCCAGCGCTAGGCTAGCTGTGCTGCATGTAATAAAATGATCTTATAAGCACAGGACCCAATGCTAGGCTAGCTGTGCTGCATGTAATAAAATGATCTTATAAGCACAGGACCCAGCGCTAGGCTAGCTGTGCTGCATGTAATAAAATGATCTTATAAGCACAGGACCCAGCGCTAGGCTAGCTGTGCTGCATGTAATAAAATGATCTTATAAGCACAGGACCCAGCGCTAGGCTAGCTGTGCTGCATGTAATAAAATGATCTTATAAACACAGGACCCAATGCTAGGCTATCTCTCGCACAAGTGCCGAGCCAGACGCAGGTGATCAGGAGTCCTGCTGCTGGATGTGTATGGGGAGATGATATTCTGCAGGTATAGTGGAGGAGGTTGGTCACAGGCCTGCAGCCACCCTTGTTTTCACAGATTGAGTGGGGGCATGGGGAGTCAGACAGCCTGACCCTCCCCTACAAGAGTTTATTTGTTACAGAGGTGGGTGGGAGGGGCACAAGGAAATACATGACGGAAATGAAACATCAGGCCCAGAACAAAAACCCAGCAACATAATTACCTGAAGTGAGAAATATTATCATCCACATCCCAACAGGGTTTATGAAGAGATCGAGCGGTAAGGCAGTAAGTAACGTAGCACATGATGACTGGAAAAGAGCATGGGGTTCATCCCTTCGGCCTGCTTATTCCTGTCCACTCTGCAAGGATCTATCCCAGCAGCCAGCCATAGTGTGTCAGAGCTCGTAAGATATCAATCCTTATTCAAATCAATCTATTTTCTCTTCCTTATCTTGGGTAGATTGAAGACCCTTATTTATTTCACACTCAGCTCCGCTCCCTTGTCATGTTGGAGCACAAACACCAGTAGGGCTATCACTTGGATATCTGGCCCTCCAGGGCTTTCCGCACAGTATCCCACCACCACCACCACCAGCTGCAGCCTGCTGGTCCCTGTGGAGATGTGGCCTGCTATCCCCATGGCTTGCAGCTCTCTCTTCAGCTTTGTGTAACTAAGCATCCTCTGTGCTTACCTCATGCCGGACTGAATTCTGTTACTGTTTTGGCCTCCACCATCTGCTCCATTAGGGCCACAACCCTTTCTTTAAAAGAATTATTTCCCAACTTTGGATAACTTATAATGCCAAGGTTAGATGAGTTATCAGGGATATTTGGCAGGATAAGCGTCCTGCTGAATAACCTAGAATTAAGTTATCTGGGTAAACAGAGCTGAATAACTTTGCAACATAATCAGCTATGCTTGGCTGTCACCAGTTCATGTAAAGTTATCAGATAACTCGGAAACCTAACTGGGGATATTCACACATAGTTGATTAAGTTTCAAAGTTATTCAGTGACACAGCTGCTCCCCCTTCCCCCAAGCCGCCTAAATCTGCAGGCCTATAGGTCCAAAAAGCTTCCACCAGCCCTTCCCACCCCCAAATTTGCAAAATGTAATTTTAAGGAAGGTCCTTTCCAGAAGCTGAGCCTAGCAGCACCAGGACCTAGGCAGAGTGCAGCTCACACCACAGCTCGAGAATGATTGTACCGCGCTCCCGGGGGCTGTAAGGGGCTTGGGGAGGTTCCGCATGGGGTGGAAGCATTTGGCTTGGGTTTGTGGTGGGGAGCAGAGGGGGATTTGGGGCTTTCAGAGCAGCTGCATTAGTTCAAGTGGCATTAATACCAAAGCAAAAACAAAATTGCAAACCTAAGATAAATCCTTCCAAAGGTATCCGCTATCGCTCTCCTTGCAACTTGGGATTGGTTTTTGCAAACTAATAGCTCAATTGTACAGACTACGAGCATCCGCCAGAAAAACCCAAACAAATTATCTGTGATAACAAGAAAAAGCGCCATTATTTTCCCAGATGTTCTAAGATTCAAACAAATGTGTTTCAAATTCCATTACAAAGAGAGATAGCCTGGACGGCGTGCGCCATGAATGTGGATGCATTGATCTCTGCATCAACCCCTAAATAAAAGACCCAACGATTCTCTAAAAGAGGCCAGGAGCATCGCCCCTTCCTTTTGCAAGATTGGATCTGTGCACTTTATTGATTCCTGATGTTTCATGGCACCAGCTCTGCATTTCTTGCTGCGGAAGCCTGAGGCCCGATCGGCATGCTAATTATTGAGAGGCCCTGCTGAACTGTATATACCAGTGGTTCTCAATCCTGTCCTGGGGACCCCCCTAGCCAGTCGGGTTTTCAGGATATCCACAATGAATATGCATGAGAAAATTTGCATGTTATGGAGGCAGTGCATGCAAATTTTCTCTCATGCATATTCATTGTGGATATTCTGAAAACCCGACTGGCTGGGGGGGTCCCCAGGACAGGGTTGAGAACCAGTGGTATATACCTTACCGCCTGCCTCCTCCCATGGCTCCCTTACTTTCCTCCCCCTCCCCCTCTTCTTTATCCCCACTTCCCCTTCTCCGCCCGACTCTAGGAGATGGCTGGTGGTCTGGAGCAAGCCTGCAGCCACACCTGTGGCACTGTTCCTCTGTCTGCACCACTTTACTTTGCCCGGGGAGCCCCGTTCCATCCTGTTCCTGCCCAGCCCGCACAGCTGGCAGCACCTCCTAGCAGCTGCAGGAGAGACTGTGGCCAGACAGAGAACCAGCGCCAATAAGGACAGCTTTTCATATCGGTGTATGGCTTGCTTGCATTCTGTAAATGGAGCCCACCATTGTTATTTGTAACTCTGTTTGTTATAAACACACTTGAAGGAATTTTGGTTGCAGTGATGGCTCTTCTCGGCTAATTAGTCCGAACAGTAACAGGATGATATACTTGAGCTTTGGAGACTTACCACACAGGTCTCCTCTTCATGTACTGCAGCATCTTGGACTCCATGTAATAAGTTGCATGCAGCAAAGCGCATGCTCAGTTGTACGCTAACTTTACGCCCAGTGCAGCAAGGAGCTTTGCGCACATAAAATGCGCCCCTAGACCTGTGCGCCCTGCTTTGTGCCCGTGCATGGAAATCTCATGCAGATGAAGGCATTAGCTGTTCCCCCACAGTACAGAGAGGTGGGCTGACTTAACTCAGGTTTTCTTAGCATTGGAACTTTTACTCCTGGTGTTAGGTGGACTAAAGTTTCCAGTTCTAGTGTTAGTGTATGGGCAGAAACGAGAGCTCTGTTGCGGGAGCGCTAGGGAGCGGTCCCAAATCCGGAGAGGTTGGTGTGCCCTTGGACCACGGCGCGACTGCCGAGAACTCCGTAGAAGCGCCGAGGCAGGTAAGACGTGTCCAAGCACAGGCGTCCAGGCTGAAGATCAGGGACTCTGACCTCTGCCGAACCTGAATACATCAGAAGAGATCCAACAACGCAATGCTGGTCCCTGGGGTAGCCCTCTGGCCACTCGATAGCCCTTTTGGACCTGCCATACGGGAATGGCAAATGCGTCAGGATGGACAGAGGTCGCGGACAGGCGTTGGTACTGGAACACGACAGGAACTCGGAGACTTAGACTAGACCTGAAGACTGAAGACATAGTCAGACGACGATTCTTGAAGACAAGGTCAGATGAAGGTACGTGGAAGGCTGAAGAGAAGAACATCAGGAACATTGAAGAAGACACTTGATGAGTGGAAAGACGACAGTAGAGTTAAAACTCAGCATGAATAGGAATCTGGCCAAGACTCATATCAGCAACCAACCTGGACTTAGCTTCGGTGATCCAGCATGATCAACGCACCAGACAGCCCAACCAGAAGAAGACAAAACTTCAGACCCGGTGTGGAAGACGCACCCGAAGGTCATCTCGAAGCTGAACATAGGATGGCAGCTCACTAGGAGGTAAATCCGGAACCAGGACATCCGAGAAGAAGGCTTCCCAGAAAAGGAGCCAAAAGGAGTGAATGCTTGAAAGCAAAGGATCTGAAGATAAGGACGTCAGGAGAATCTGAAGACGAGGATATCTGGACACGAAGACGTCTGGAACGCCTGGACATCAATACTTCAACCCCCAGGACACTCAGCCAAGAGCATCAAGGAGGGTGCCGAGAGAGAAATGGAGAACATCTGAAACATCAGGACATCTGGACTTCGGACCCCCAGGTCACTCAATCAAGAGCATTGAGGAGGCACCGAGAGGCAGAACAACTGGAGGACAGGACCTCTAGAGAGACAGGACATCAGAAGGCAAGGATGTCAGGAAAGTCTGAAGGCGAGGACATCAGGAACATCGGACCACGAAGACATCTGAAGACAATTACATGGGATCCGACGAGAGACCAGAACATGGAACAAAGATGCAGATGAAGGATCAGGAACCACAAAGGAAGACAAGGGAATTCCCACGAAGAACAGAGTGCCTTGAAGAAGCGAAGGTGGACATCAGAGACTCCTGGAACAAAGAGCTGGAATGGAAGGTCCAGGAGCAGTCCAGCTCCATGATTGACTCCTTGCAAAGGCAGCGATGAACTGAAGGCAGAGCCCTTGTATAGGGCTGAAGAGGAAACACCCGGATGAGGTCATCAGATGGAGCGCGGGCTACTCCTACCGCGGGTCCTTTAAACCAGAGAAGAGACGCGGCCCCGTGTCTAAGGAGGCAGGACCAGGGACATCGGCGTCCATGCTGCGAAGAGGAAGCTGGAGGCAGTGCTAGGCCGCAGGAAATGAGTCTGGGGGCAGCTCCATGCCGCACAGACAGAGGAGAACGTCGGCGGCCTCCGGGCCGCATGGAAGCATGGCAGCAAGTCCCGCCGTGTAGGAGAAAAACATGGGCGGCCTCCGGGCTGCGAGAGCAGAACGATGGCGGCGGCTCCCTGCCACGTGGAGGCAGGACAATAGCAGCGGCGGCTCCCAGGCCGCGTGAAAGCAGCATCGGCGGCCTCCTGGCCACAAGGGTAGAAGACAGTGGGGAGGGCGCGGCGACAAGGCAGGCGGGCAGGCGGCAGAAAAGGTGAGAGGCTGCTCACAGGCCTAACCGTGAGCAGAATCGCAACAAGCTCCAGTGCCAGGGCCTGTAATCTGTACTTTATGTGCAGAAAACATGTTTTGTGTGCATAAAATATGAATATCTGCAATGGTGGCATTCGTAAATTCCAGGAGAAATGCACCCATTTAAGCTACCGAATCCCCTGCATTTAACAATTCAGCTGCACTTGGAAGCTTTCGGGGGACAGGAGCATCCTGCCAGGTTCACGTCTGAGCTACTAAAGATTCATCTGCTTAAGTGATGCTGTAAGACTGAATAAATGCCACAAGGAGCTGAAATACCCACGTATATGTGAACCAAAAGCAAAAAGTAGGTGTAAGACTCTACAGATGAGCTAACACATCAAACACAAAAGTAATGTGTAACTGAAGGCTTCAAACGTGGAGCTTCACCATAATTATTCTGAGTGAAAACCTCCAGCCCATATCATCATATGCCGCCTAAAAATTGATGCAGTCTCTTTGAAAGTTATTTTAAGGTTTTTATATGTGATGCTAAATGTAAAGACATTAATTCATACAAAAATGTTTTTGAATTTGTAGTGATGCTGAAAACGTCTGTGTCTGTGCGGTGGCCTTTGCAGGTATGACTTTCAAGGGCAGATTCCCACTGAAAATGAGCTTTCAGGCATGCTAGCTTCATGCACTGTGATTTTGAACACTGGCCAGTACTGATACAGCAAAAATGTCTTTTCATGTAAAAGGATAACAAGTGAGAAAAGTTTACAAACTTGCATTCTATATTCTACAATGCACAAGGGCTAGAAGAGCGTCCCATGACTACCATGGCTACTGCAACCAAACACCACTGCAAGTGTTCCAAAGATCAGGCAACGATGGCAGATTTAAGGTCAGCTTCTGTTTGACCTTGAAGGGGCCTGTGCAGAGTTCTCATGGAGTAGGGACCTCGGCCAGGGCTGCAAAACCAGCTGGCCCCCAGCGCCACACCACCTCCTATATCTTCTCATTGCCCACACAGGGCAGCGCCAGGTCTGAGGCCAGCAGTACGGACAATGGTTGGATGCTAGTGCCCTCTAGTCAGGGTTGGCAGATTTCCTCTCTGGCATCAGTGGGATGGATGTGGCACCTTCTGATGCTTAGGCTGTCCTGGTTGAGTATTATGTGAAGGTATGGGTAATCTTATTTAACCTCCTCTCCTGGAGTCCAGATGCTTTCCTGCTTCTGCCCTCATCACTGACGGTCATCGCCATGTGTCGTGCTTACTTCTGTGCAAAAGTGTAGCCCCGTGAGGAAGAGAGGACTGCATGTGCTTGTGCATTAATTTGTGTAGGGTTTACATGCTCTGTAGTGATCAGGTGGATATAGTAACTTGTGAATGCTAATAATTGCCCATACTATTGAAGCAACGATTTACTTCTGTGTGCAAAACCTTAGTACATTCCCTGATATGTAATCCTTTGGTATTCATGGTAAAGGCCTGGTTTTCAAAAGCATTTATATGCTTAAAACTGGGTTTTTCATGTGTAAATGCACTTTACCCATGTACGTGGGCTTTTGAAAATTGCTACAGTGTATGCCATTGAATGATTTACTCACATTAGGTGAGTAAATGGCTTTTAAAAATTGCTACAATTAGTATGTTACATTTCATCTGTAAATGTTTTAGTGCATTTCTGTTTCATGGTTTTCCAGTTTGCAGACACAACACAACCCTGTTCTCAGAGTTCACTAGGGATAAAAAATGGGACAAATGATACTTAAATGTATATTCCTGAGCTAGGCAGTATTTCAGCAGTGCCAGTAGTTAGGAAATTGTTTCAGTGAGATTTTGTCTGCTCGTTTTTCTCTAGGTAGTAACCAGAATGGGTGATTTCTTGTAAGTATAGACACAGGGCCAGATTTAGCCACCTTAGATTGACAAGGAAAATACAAGTCTCTGCGAGGTAATAAATGCTTGCTGTAGGCTGTGCTGGTGGAATGTAGGAATCCTCCAAACATTGACTTTAAGAGTTTGGAAAGGCTGCCAGGCGCAGTCGTCATCTTTAGAGCATCAAACTGCAATGATGACTCAGTGCCCCACTTATCTGAATTTCTAAATTCTAAATCTCCTACTTTCTTCGTAATAAATAAATGCCTCACTGCAGATCTAGAGAATTTATAAACAGGCAAATTACTTCCAACAATTTCTCAACAATTAAACTCACATTTCTTTGGTGCTTCAGTGGAAAACACAAATTGAGAAATGTAGCAGAACTAACTGTTCAGTCTAGAACTTGAGGGGTAAACTAAAGTCTAAATCTAATTTATTTTACTTGCTGTTCTGGCATTATTTGTGCAAAGTGGTGGAGCGCAGACTGCGAGAACGTATTAACGAGTGGCAGCTCACATCTATTAACAAATGTTCATGCCTTTCTGGTTTTCTGTCGTCTTTCTCCATTCCACTTCATAGAACTTCTTGCTTATTGAAAGGACCTACTGGATTGTAATTTAGAAAAAGAAAAGCATCATTTTCAAAAGTAAGCTCCTTGGAGTTAATGGCATTGCTGTGTATGCAGATTGTTTTTGAGTTTTTAGTTCGTAAGTTCTGATCCAGGGATTTGTTCTATTGTCTCTTCTTTTTGGATCCTGATGTAAAAGTTGTAGGTGACATTTTTCATTCATTTAGACCACAAGCGCTCCATTCCCTTCATCGGCTGAATGCAAGGACTTTGTTTTATGACTGGAACAGATGACCATGGGCTCTTGCATTTCTCTTTTTAAACACAAACAAGAGTTTCCCAAACAAGAAATGATTCAAAGAAGGCAGAACTCTTGGAAACATAGAAATGATGGCAGAAAAGAAGCAATGGTCCATCCAGTCAGCCCAGCAAGCTTTCCCTTGGTGGTATCAGCCGTGCAGTGCAGGTTTTCCCCGTGGATCAGTCGGTGCTGCTTGATGTGCGTTGCTTATAGACTTGGCCGTAGAACTAGAAGCCATCCTGGGTTTTATTCCTTAATGTCTGCCAGACTGTAAAAAAAAGTCATAGCTTGTGCTGGTTGTCTCTGAATCCAAATTCATCTTCCTTCCATCGACCCCACTCCTTCGAAGCGGAGAGCAGTGATGCAGTTGCATCAAAAGCATCAAGGCTTATTGGTTAAGGGTGGTAATCTCATGCCTTCTGTTCAGGGCAGTAACTGCTGCTCTGTGATGGTTACCCCCATGCTTATCAGTTCCCCAGCCCGTAAAAGTCAGGGCCCTGGTTGCTTGCAGTCTGAATCCAGTTCCCCTTTTCCCCTGCCATTGAAGCAGAGGGCAATGATGGATTTGCATCAAAAGTATCAAGGCTCATTGGTTAAGGGTGGTAACTGCCGCACCAGCAAGTTAACCCCATGCACGCTTTCTCTTCATTTCTTTTAGTACTTGGCCGTAGAAGCAGTCCTGTGCTTTTCCCCTTATGTGTGCGTAACAATATCCCAGACCATAAAAGTTGTGGCCCTCAGTTGTCGTCTGAATCCAAGTCCTCTTTTCCCCCTACCATCTAAGTGGGGAGCAATGTTGCAGTTGCATTAAAGTCTCAAAGCATATTCGTTAAGGGAGTAATCCCCATGACCTCTTCTAAGGATAGTAACCACCGTACTAGCAAGTTACCTCCCTGCACGCTTATCTCATGTCCATCCTCTAGCCTGCAGAGATCCACAGAGTTTATCCCATTCTCCTTTGAATTCTTTGACTGTTTTCTTCTTCACCACCTCCTCCGGAAGGGCATTCCAGGCATCCACCACCCTCTCCATGAAGAAATATCTCCTGATTTTGGTTCTGAGTTGTCCCCTCTGGAGTTTCATTTCATGACCCCTGGTTCTATTGTTTTCTTTCCATCGGAAAAGGTTTGAAGTCCATATATCATTGAAACCTTTTAGGAATCTGAAGGTCTGTATCATATCTCCCCTGCACCTCCTCTCTTCCAGGTTATACATATTCAGATCTTCAGCCTCGCCTCATAGATCTTCCGATACAGACCTCACACGGGCTCCAGAACTGAACACAATACTCCAGGTGAGGCCTCACCAAGGACCTGTACAAGTGGATTATCTCTTCCTTTTTCTTACTGGTTATTCCTCTTTCTATGCAGCCTTGTATTCTTCTGGCTTTAGCTATTGCCTTGTCACATTGCTTCCTCACTTTCAGATCACCAGACACTATCACCCCAAGATCTCTCTCTTGGTCTGTGCATGATAGTCTTTCACTCCCCATCACATACAGCTCTTTTGGATTACTGTAACCCAGATGCATGACTCTGCACTTCTTAGCAATGAATCCCAGCTGCCAGATCCTCAACCGCTCTTCAAGTGTTCTTAAATCTCTTTTCATTCTCTCTACTCCTTCCGGCATGTCCCCTCTGTTGCAGATCTTAGTATCATCTGCAAATAACATACTTTACCTTCTATCCCTTCCACAATGTAGCTTACAAAGATATTGAACAGAACTGGTCCCAACATCGATCCCTGTGGCACTCTGCTTAACATGGCTTTCTCTTCAGAGTGGGTCCCATTTACTATTATACATGCTGTTTCCTAACAGTCAACCAGTTTGTAATCCACACCACCACCTTGGCGCTCACTCCCAAGCTTCTCATTTTATTCACAAACTTCCTATGCAGGACCGTATCAAAAACTTTGCTGAAATCCAAGTAGATCACATCAAGCACTCTTCCTTGATCCAATTCTCAAGTCACCCAATCAAAAAAATGAATCAGATTTGTCTGACAGGACCTTCCCTTAGTGAATCCATGATGCCTCGGGTCCAGCAACCCACCAGATTGTAGATAGTTCCTTCAGCAGGGTCTCCATTAATTTTCCCACCACTGAGATGAGGCTAACCAGCCTGTAGTTTCCAGCCTCCTCTCTGCTCCCACTCTTGTGAAGCGGGACCATCATCACTCTTCACCAATCCCGCAGAATCATTCCCATTTCCAGGGATCTATTGAACAGGACCTTCAGCGGACCTGCCAGCACATCTCTGAGCTCCCTCAGTATCCTGGGATGTTCCTCATCAGGCCCCATAGCCTTGTCCACTTTCAGTTTTCCTAGCTCTTCCCATACATTCTCTTCTGTAAATGGAGTTTCATCTACCCCATCTCCATCTACATTCTTGTCCATCCAAAATGGTGCTTCTCCAGGGTCGTCTTTAGTGAACACCTAACTGAAGGATTTGTTTAATATTTCTGCCATTTCTTCGTCTCTCTCCACACATTGATCCTCATCACCTTTCAGTTTCACTTTACCACTTTGGGCCTTCCCTCTTTCTCTGATGTATCTGAAAAATGTTTTGTCACCTCGCTTTACCTCTTTGGCAATTCTTTTGCTTTCTTGGTTTCTTTCTTCGTCTCCCTCAGTTTCACCAGGTATTCTTCCCTGTCTTCCTCTTTTAGAGATCCTTTATACTTTTTGAATGCTGTTCTTTTTGCCTTTATTTTTCAGTCACCTCCTTTGAGAACCAGATCGGTTTCTTTTTCCTCTTACTCTTGTTAGCTTTGTAATCGCTCCTTTCAGTTTGACCCACTGTTGTTCCACCTCGTCCATTTTCTCCCAATCTTCCAGTTCTTCCTCTAGGAACATTCCCAGTGGTTTCATACCTTGAACTATAACCTAAATTTCTCTGTTTACACTGTGAAAAGACATGAGGAAATAGTGTAGAATTATAGAGCGGTGACTCCAGCTTTTTGTGGCCATGGCAATGTGGACAAAATTTGAGGTTTATGCCAAGGAGATCTTTGAGTGTTTTTGTAATAACTTTCATGATTGCAGCCATTATTCCAAATTGGACTTATTAAATATCATTCAGGGACTGGAACCTATCTAGAAAGACACACATAGATGCAGCATGGATGGAAGGGGTAGGTCTAGCAATTCCCCAAAGCAGGAACAGTATAAACTGAGGAATCATTCTCCTCCTCTCTTGTAGGAATGATACCCTCCAAAAAGCTAAAATGATAGGAGTTGTGTGGCATCTTATCTGCATCTGACGAAGTGGACTCTGTTCTCGAAAGTTCAGGCCTCAATACATTGGTTAATCTATAAGGTGCCACCCTACTCCTGTCATTTTAGCTACACCAGACTAACACAGCTATCTCTCTGAAGATTTTTCACTCTCCAAAAAGGTTGATCTTGTAGATTCTTCAGAAAACTATCAATATTAGATACTTCTTCTGGATCTCTAAACAAATAAATGTAACACAAGGAACAATCGTTACCCACAATAACTATTAAAATTCATAAATTAAGGAGAAACAAAAATATTATCAACCTTCTTTTTACCAACAAAACATTTTTGGAGCATTATTAACACATTTATAATTTCATTTGAAATATGGCATCAAAATCAGGTCATGTGGCTATCATATTCAACCTAATGTTTCAACTCTCCATGATGTCAGCATATGCTATGAAAATACCCAGCCTTGTGTCTAGTAAGAAAAGTTCTTTCATAGCTTAGCCTGACGTTTTTCAAAGTTCTCCTTTGGGACCACTTTAACTTCATAAACACAATTTATTTATTTATTAGAAAAAATGGTACTTAGCTTCAAAACGGTTCATAAGAAGACTGTCCTGAGTCCCCAACATTGATCTTTTGAGTATGACCTCTGACTCAGGGAACCTGTGAAAGACTGACCCTCAAAATGGTGAACTAAATAAGCCTGTCTCTTCATCACACAGACTTCTGTGAAAGCTACATGTGCAACCCCATATTTAAATGTATCCTCCTCGATCGATGCAGGTGACCCCCCAGGGTTCAGCGCTCTCAGCCACTCTATTCAACATTTACATGCTGGCTTTGTGTAAATTGCTGTCTGATCTAGAAATCACCTTCTACCCATACACCGACGACATTCAGTTTTACATGCCCTTCTCCGATTCCACTGATTCTCGCGGCACACATGAAGAACTATCCAAGCTCAAACTAACTCTCAACACAAAACAACCTGAAATCATTCTACTAAGAAGAAACCTACCTATAGCAAATCCACAGTCACCAGATCTGGGTAACTTTAATGTTACCCCTTCAGACTACATATGGGACTTAGGAATTCAGATCGAGAACCTATCAATGGAAAAGCATGTAAATAAATTAATAAATCAGGCTATGCTAATCTGTGATTACTACACAGACTGAAATCATTACTGATGCACGGAGACTTCTGCACAGTCTTGCAAACCCTCGTCTTCTCAAACTTATATTACTGAAACTCACTTCTACTCGGAGTGTCTATTTATTTATTTATTTGAGTGATTTCTATACCGTAATTGCATGTGAGAATCACTAGTTCATAACAGTACAGGTTTAACATTCATAAATGAACGATGAAATACAGAGGTAGGCATACAGAGGCCAAAGGGTGTGTTTCTAAGACAGATATATTAAACGGGGTTGAGAGTAGGCGGGTATAGTTCAGGACATAATTTGGTTATCTGACTCATGACAAACTGGGGGTTTCTGTCAGACAGTAGGCATTTTTGAATAGCCAAGTTTTCAACCCGTTCTTAAATTTCTTATTGTCTGTTATTGTTCGTAGTTCTTCTGGCATGGAGTTCCATAGTTTTGGGTCAGCGACTGATATCACTCTCTCTCTTGTTTGCATTAGTTGAGAGTTTCTTATGGTCGGGATTTCTAGGAGGCCTTTTGTTTTGTGATCTGAACATTCGTGAGGGAATATGTGGTTTAAATGTTATTCCCATCAGATCATGGTTCGGATTAATGTTATTGAATATTATTGTAAGTACTTTGTAAATAATGCTTGATTGAACAGGGCTGCAGCATTTTGCAATCATTGCAGAGGTTTTAGTGACAGAAGAAGAGAATTACAGTAGTCAAGGTTTGAGAATATTAGCCATTGTAAAACCATTCTGAAGTCTGCTCATAATGTTTAGTAAAGGTTTCAATCTGTTCAGGATTCGTAACTTGTAGAAACCAGATTTGATCAGTTTGCTAATGTGGGCATTCATCCTTAAGTTTTCATTGATTTGAACTCCTAGATCTCTCACATGTTGCTGGGATCTTTACCTGGTGGAATAGATTTTGGTCGGTTTCAGCTCAGCCAAATTAATTCTGTTTTTTTGGGGTTCAATAATAGTTTCATTTGTGCAAGTTTTTCTTTTATTGTGACCATATATTCGGAGATAAGTGATGCTGTTTTTTCAAATGAGTACCTAACTGTCTTCAAAAAACCCAAAACTACTACAAAATGCTGCAGCTAGACTCTTAACAGGCTTAAGAAAATTTGATTACATCTCACACTCACTGATAGATCTTCATTGGCTGCCTATACAAGCCCGAATCTATTACAGAGTCTTAACATTAATTCACACCGCCATCCACTCTAATAACTCTGGTCTGGTAGGTATAGCACTGCAACCATACAAGCTGCAGAGATCACTAAGGATTACTAGCCATGCCATCACTACAGAATACTCATCTAACACAAATTAGAGACTGTATGTTCTCCATAGCAGGCCCAATGCTATGCAACTCTGTACCTGAGCCTTTACGACTGACTCCAGAAACAAAGAATTTCAAATGTGAACTAAAAACATGCCTATCTGCTTAAAAATGCCTGAACTCAGATCACGTATCTACAAAGAACATAACAATTGAACTAGATACCACACTTCATCCCTACTATGGCCACTAAATGTACTAGTACATCCCTGTAGACCTACATCACCCCTGATTAATAAGTGTCGATCTGTAATATGTTAGTCAATGCATGTGTCGATCTACAATATGTATGTTATTTGTTCACATTAAGTCAGTGCTCATGTAGATTAAAGTTTTGTATGTCATTTGTAAACCGATGTGCTCTTCATTTGGAACGATGGTATATAAAATGGCTAAATAAATAAACAAATAAATACTATCTTCAAAAACACTTTTTTATTGGACAAATGTAATTGGACAAAAGATTTTTGTACAAAAGCATTTTATAGATACTTGTTTTCGCTAGAGGTTACAATAGACTGATTTTTGAAAGTTCTCTAAGTAATGCAAGAAGTTTTCTTACTAGACACGAGGTTGGGTATTTGCATGGCATACGATGATATGTAGGGTTGAAAAATTGGGTTCAGCGATCCCTATGTGACCTGGTTTTGATGCCATGTTTCATATGAAATTCTAAATTTATATATGTGGCATTGATGCTCCAAAAGTATTTTGTTGGTTAAAAAAAAAAATAAGGTTGATAATGTTTTGTTCGCACTTATTTGTATGCATTTCACTAGACACAATAAGCATCGAAAGGTTACTCCCACCTCTCCCAGCTTTATATGAAGTTGGAAACCCATGGCACATGGGATGGATTGCGCAATCCCAGGCAACCGCATAGCACAGCAAACTTCCAAAGCCAGAGGGCCCAGCTTCGAAGTGGCCTGTGGGAGCCAAAATCTGAAATCCAGTCCCGTGTGAAAGATCGTAGGAGCCCCTACAGTTTTCCCTTAAAATGATTTATTTCTCTTTACCACTATATTTTACTTTATTATAATAAGAAAAGGTAAATGGCAGCCTCCATTGCCCAAGGCTGAAATGAAATACTTGATTAGCTTTGGTCAGGCTATTCCTGTAAGTACTGAGGCATAGACAGAACAAGTCTACACTTCTAGTGTATGCATTTCTCTGGGAGCCATTAGAGGCCTAGCCCAGTGATCACAGCAACTCTCCCGCCATGTGCATGACCTCTGCTTCTCCCCTCATTGCATCTACTGGATAATATTTGGACTGTCTTTAGCTTGTGGGCCAAGGGAATGGCCTCTGATGGAAAGTCCACTGTCTGTATGAGGGAGGCCAAAGGAAGTGTCACGGGAGAAGAAGATATATTTAGTATCTGTCAGGGAATTCCCATTAACGCAACGAGAGTCCTCCCTGCCAGCGCCCGGAGCAGGAAGCCCATGACTTGTGGACGGGCTGAGAAGCAGACGGGACATTGCTAACAACTGTGACCACACCAGCAGAGCTGGAAGGGACTAGACAGGGCAGCCCCAGCTATTTCCCCCTCAGCCAGTCTGGCACACCCCGCCAGCCCACTTTGCATGCGGGTCAGTGGCAGAAATGTTCCCCACCTGGAAGCCTGCCCTGGCTGCAGCTGAAAGGGAAAGGGATGGAGAGGAGCCGGCAGGGAAGCGAGGAGACTCTCTTACCTCCTGGAGTGGTGCAACGCTGAACTGGGGCCACTGGTAGGGGATGTGCAGGGGCAGGAGGGCGGCAGTGAGGGTAAGGCACCCCATCCCTTCCCAGAGGAGAGGGCTGGCACCACCCCCGAGTGTGGCTGCTTGTGTTTGCTTTATTTTGTGGAGGTTGTGATTATTTTAACAAGCAGTAATGTAAGGGTGAGCACTCAAGCCCTATCCTTCTGAACACTTTTCTTAAACAAGTAGGTCCTTGTGCATTTTGAGTTTAATTGATAAATACCAAAAAAAAAAAAAGAAGAAAAGGGTGCTCGTCATTGCATCTGTCACCCCCATTTAATTACCTTAATTAGGCGCTAATGCCATTCCACTAAAGAGAGGCACCAACCATACAATTAATGAACAGAAGTGTGAGGGAGAGAAGGTGCACAACCCCCTCCAGCGCTGAATAAGCAAAATCTTTCTGCTGCCAACCAAGGAAAGACCCAAGACAGGGATAACTCTGGGACTCTTATTCTCTGTTCTTCACCTCTGGCTGCAAGGCTTTCACAGCGCCCCATGGAGCTGATGGTGTTTGGTTCCCCTCCACCCTCTTGTTATCTAATCTTTGACGTAAATGGCATGCAGTCCTTGTTCTTGAGAGAATCATTGCAATATGACTTTACTCCTAACCTGGGCGCTCACTGTGCTTGGATTTTCCTGCTGCATTCACTAAGTATTTAATTACAGTGAGGAGAGAGAGTGTTTCCGACGGCACTGCACAGCATTGATTACAGAATGAAATATATTAACTTCCAGCACACCGCATCTGTTTCCCCCTCTGCCTGAGCAAGTACAGTAAAGCCAAATGTGAAACTGAATAATAAGGTCTTAAAAATAAGCTGGAACAAGCCCACATCTGCTAAATATAGCGCATCACCGTCTGAGTGACAGTAATGACTTACGGCCCAGCACAGTCTCTCCCTTTCTCTCTGTCTCTCAGGAAAGAACAGAAACGCATAATAACTTCTGATTTAAAGTATTTGGCTGATGCCAGAGTTATTTTCGCTCATTGTGAGCCTTCATGCATTTTCCATATTGAGCTGCAGCGTTACAGCAAGTCCTGAAGGAGAAAGCACTGACATCCTCGTGCTTCACGGCCACCGGTGGCAGAGGATTCACGCATTTTTGTTTCTGTTCAAACTATTTTACAAAATGTCTATGAGCAAGCAATCTTACCGCCATCTCATTGCCATAGTAACTGGCATTAGCTGGCAGCAGTGTGCCAGACTGGTACCACCAGGTAACGAACGCCCTTTCATATGCACAGGGCTTTCTAACCTTATAAAAATAACACATTCTGAGTGCCACAAACCAAGAGAATTAACAGGGTGCGCCCCATCAGAGCAAAGAGTTACCAGAGTTACAATTGCAAGAAATGTGATATTTCATGAATACTTTCAGCTTAGGAATACAAGAACTGCCATGCTGGGTGGGACCAGGGTTCACCAAGCCCTGCATCCTGTCTCTTAGGGGTGACCAGTCCAGGTCACAAGAACCTGGCAGATCCCATAGAGCAGATCTAATTCCTGCCACTCACTCCCAGGCATAGCGATGGCTCTCTGAAGTCCCCCTGGCTAAGAGCACAAGGGCAGTAAAGGTCTACAAAAAGAGAAGAGGGGTGGAAGCGTGTGCAGAGGGAGAGAGAGAAAATTCACTGGGAGGAGGCAGGTATAGAAGGCACAAGAGTTAACTGGGAATTTCATGGGATTTCCTGCACAGTTTCATGTGGCATGGTAAATGTAAATGTTTTTCTACATATTAAATCAGATTATAGTGCAGGAAACTGTTAAGGGCAGTAACTGCCGCTCCGTGCAGGTTACCCCCATGTTTCTGTTAAGGGCAGTAACTGCCGCTCCGTGCAGGTCACCCCCATGTTTTCTGTTAAGGGTAGTAACTGCCCCTCCGTGCAGGCTACCCCCATGTTTCTGTTAAGGGCAGTGACTGCTGCTCCGTGCAGGTTACCCCCATGTTTCTGTTAAGGGTAGTAAATGCTGCTCTGTGCAGGTTAACCCCATGTTTCTGTTAAGGGTAGTAACTGCTGCTCCATGCAGGTTACTCCCATGTTTCTGTTAAGGGTAGTAACTGCCGCTCCGTGCAGGTTACCCACAGGTATCTGTTAAGGGCAGTAACTGCCACTCCGTGCAGGTCACCCCCATGTTTCTGTCAAGGGCAGTAACTGCCGCTCCGTGCAGGTCACCCCCATGTTTCTGTTAAGGGCAGTAACTGCCGCTCCGTGCAGGTCACCCCCATGTTTCTGTTAAGGGTAGTAACTGCCGCTCCGTGCAGGTTACCCCTTGTTTCTGTTAAGGGTAGTAACTGCCGCTCTGTGCAGGTTACCCCCATGTTTCTGTTAAGGGCAGTGACTGCTGCTCCGTGCAGGTTACCCCCATGTTTCTGTTAAGGGTAGTAAATGCTGCTCTGTGCAGGTTAACCCCATGTTTCTGTTAAGGGTAGTAACTGCTGCTCCATGCAGGTTACTCCCATGTTTCTGTTAAGGGTAGTAACTGCCGCTCCGTGCAGGTTACCCACAGGTATCTGTTAAGGGCAGTAACTGCCACTCCGTGCAGGTCACCCCCATGTTTCTGTTAAGGGCAGTAACTGCCGCTCCGTGCAGGTCACCCCCATGTTTCTGTTAAGGGCAGTAACTGCCGCTCCGTGCAGGTTACCCCTTGTTTCTGTTAAGGGTAGTAACTGCCGCTCTGTGCAGGTTACCCCCATGTTTCTGTTAAGGGCAGTGACTGCTGCTCCGTGCAGGTTACCCCCATGTTTCTGTTAAGGGTAGTAAATGCTGCTCTGTGCAGGTTAACCCCATGTTTCTGTTAAGGGTAGTAACTGCTGCTCCATGCAGGTTACTCCCATGTTTCTGTTAAGGGTAGTAACTGCCGCTCCGTGCAGGTTACCCACAGGTATCTGTTAAGGGCAGTAACTGCCACTCCGTGCAGGTCACCCCCATGTTTCTGTCAAGGGCAGTAACTGCCGCTCCGTGCAGGTCACCCCCATGTTTCTGTCAAGGGCAGTAACTGCCGCTCCGTGCAGGTCACCCCCATGTTTCTGTTAAGGGCAGTAACTGCCGCTCCGTGCAGGTCACCCCCATGTTTCTGTTAAGGGTAGTAACTGCCGCTCCGTGCAGGTTACCCCTTGTTTCTGTTAAGGGTAGTAACTGCCGCTCTGTGCAGGTTACCCCCATGTTTCCTTTAAGGGTAGTAACTGCTGCTTTGTGCGAGTTACTGCCAAGCAGAAAAGTAAGCTTTTGATGTAACAGAAGTAACCCCATTTGATAGATTTAGAATAAAATGAAATGATGAAGGGGAGGATAGATGGGAGCAATTGGATAGGGGGGGCGCATGTATGGGGGCAATGGGTGGAGAAGGCAGGAGAAGGTTAATGAACACAGAAGCTGGTTGCATGCAAAAGTTTAATTGTACTCTGAGTAGGAAAGAGAGTGCTTTTATCAGGGTTATTGTTTAAGTATTACCAACAAAACTTTATGGCTGATTTCACTGAGCAAATATGAAATTAAAGTGGAACAGAAACCCTAAGTGACTTGCAATGGCTTCAGCAGCTGCTGGAAAGTTTGAAGATAAATGCAGTTCATTTCTAATCTGCTTGAATATATTTTTTACCCCATTGACCGATATCATTAAACATTTACGTGAAGTAAAACATCCTAAAATGGTATATTTTTACAGTAGTGCTGTGCCAGGGATGAGAAGGTTGCAGATAATTATTACCTTACTGTTCTCTGTAATGAGGATGGTAAGAATTGTCTTTTAGCACAAAATCCCTATCCTCAGGCTGGAAGCGCGGGCTTGCACGGGCCCCGTCAGATGTGTCAGTAAGAGCAGGCACTGTTGTCATTTTCTGCAGACTGGCATGCGACTTGTCCATGCCGAGGGAAGATTAAAGAGACACCTGAATACTCGGCCTGAGGAAGGGGTCGCCTGGCCTTCTGCACCCCCTCCCCATCCCCCCACTTCTGCCAAACTCAACCTCACCAGACCAAGGGCCGGCATGAGGTTCGACCACTCCTCCACCTGCAACCAAAGCGCCTTGCTTTCGGGGAAAGGGCAAAGGCCATGGCTATTGAACCAGGCCCTCCCCAAGTGGGCGCATTTGCAATGCTTTACGCCATGACGGTGGCGCCCAGTCGGCCCGATTCAGTAAAGTCCGCGGGAGAGCGGACGAACGCCCGCTCTCCCGGTGTGCGCACAGGCCACTCGCCTCTGCACGCGATACAGTATTTAAATTAGGTGGTGCGGTAGAAACGGGCAAAAGGAGGCGCTAGGGACACTAGCGCATCCCTAGCGCCTCCCTTTGGACAGGAGCGGCGGCTGTCAGCGGGTTTGACAGCCGACGCTCAATTTTGCTGGCATCGGTTCTCGAGCCCGCTGACGGCCACGGGCTCAGAAACCGGACGCCGGCAAAATTGAGCCTCCGGTTTTCAGCCTGACAACCGCCGGCCCATTTTAAATGTTTTCTTTTCTTTTTTTTTTTTTTTAACTATTTTTACCCTTCGGGACCTCCTACTTAATATCGCTATGATATTAAGTCGGAGGGTGCACAGAAAAGTAGTTTTTACTGCTTTTCTGTGCACTTTCCCGGTGCCGGAAGAAATTAGCGCCGACCTTTGTGTAGGCGCTAATTTCTGAAAGTAAAATGTGTGGCTTGGCTGCACATTTTACTTTCTGTAAGTCGCGGGGAATACCTAATAGGGCCATCAGTGTGCATTTGCATGTTGCGGGCGCTATTAGGTACGGCGGGTTGGACGCGCGTTTTCCACACCTTATTGGTAAGGGAAAACGCGCGTCCAAGGGCAGCTTAACAGTGCGCTCTGCCGGAGTGCACTGTACTGTATCGGCCTGAGGAAACGAAGCCTTAAATTGTCTGTGATCCGCTTCATATCTGGCAAAAACCGGATTACAAATGTCGGTAAATAATAACCATGAGCATTTCTTACATTCCTTTCAGAGTGAGGTAGCCGTGTACCTTGCAGATTTTATAGCCATACAGGTAACAACGGATAGAGTGTGTGTATGTATGTGTTTGTGTATGTATGTGTGTGTATGTATGTGTGTGTATGTGTGGGTGTGTGTGGGTATGTGTGTGTGTGTGGGTATGTGCATGTGTATGTGTGGGTGTGTGTGGGTATGTGTGTGTGTGTATGTGCATGTGTATGTGTCTGTGTGTGTGTGTATGTGTCTGTGTGTGTCTGTGTGGGTGTGTGTGGGTGTATTTTTATGAGGTATGCAGGTACTGTCCGTTTATACCCGTATATTATAAAGTCCGCTAGGTGTATATGTAGGAGTGAAACAGATGTAAGAAATGCACATCCCTAGAACATACCTGGAAGCTTTGGCACCCAGACTGCTAATAATGCCTTGGATCAGGTGCCTGGTTAGATGGTTTTTAATACTTCTTGGACAGCTGACTGCAAGTGGGTAAGAAAGCTGAGCTAGCATGGACGTTAGCAGAGGCAGCAGCCCTTCATGTGAACAGCTTAAATAAAAGGAGATCATAAATGGGCACCTGCAGGCCTGAAAGCCTGTAAATAAATGGACTCCAGCAGTACTTGATGTGCTCGCTGAACGGGCCGCTGGCCCGCAGAACACGAGGTGTCAGAAGACCTGCATCTGGCATGGAGCCTTGCGGTGCTTTGCAAATCTCTCTTGGCTTGTGGATACGGGCAGAGGAAAGCGCAGATAGCAGACCCGGATCTCAGTGCCGAGAAGGGACGGCAGGACACTGGGTCAGTGCCCACTTACCCTGGCTTCCGGAGACAGGATTTTCCCTGCCAGAACAATGTTCTCCCACTCAACGCGGCTTAGCGGAGGCTTTGGAGCGCACATTGAAGCCTCAATACCCACAGAGCAAACAGCGACGAAACCTGGAGACTGTCAAAGAGGCGATGCTGAGACGGGTGCACAGGATTTCTAGATAAACCTGGAGACTGTCCAAGAGGCGATGCTGAGACGGGTGCACAGGATTTCTAGATAAACCTGGAGACTGTCCAAGAGGCGATGCTGAGACGGGTGCACAGGATTTCTAGATAAACCTGGAGACTGTCCAAGAGGCGATGCTGAGACGGGTGCACAGGATTTCTAGATAAACCTGGAGACTGTCCAAGAGGCGATGCTGAGACGGGTGCACAGGATTTCTAGATAAACCTGGAGACTGTCCAAGAGGCGATGCTGAGACGGGTGCACAGGATTTCTAGATAAACCTGGAGACTGTCAAAGAGGCGATGCTGAGACGGGTGCACAGGATTTCTAGATAAACCTGGAGACTGTCAAAGAGGCGATGCTGAGACGGGTGCACAGGATTTCTAGATTAAAAGTCCTTAATGAACGCCGACATTGCGCATCTATTCACTTTTTCCTCCCTTTATTTTAAGCCCCTTCTGGGTCACTTTGGCAGCTCGTGAAGCGATTGTTATGCCAGTGCAGTTTCCTGAATCTGAGAGGGAAGGGAAAGGGGGGGGGGGGGGTGGCGCAGAGAGTTCCTGCACCAAGGAGCCCGCAGAAGAGACCTTTCAGGTCCTGGACAGTGGCAGGGAGGCAGGATTCCCGGCAGTGGAAGGGATCAGGGAGGGAGCCCTGGCTAGAAAAATGGAGGACACTGTCTGCACAGGAGGGAGAGAGGGGCATGATATTTATTATTTATTTACTTATCTATTTATGGAGGTTTCATGTTCTCTCTTTTCCCACAGTTGGTCTGAGGGCGGATTAGAATACATTTAAATGAACAGAGACATTTTATGAAATTGAAATCAATAGAATGAGCAGTTAGAGTAGCGTTGGGATTCAGCATGGGAGACCCATTTATGAAATGTTTCTAGACCCAGGTGTGGATAACACAGCCTCTCAGCCTGAATTTGGATATTTGAATTGGAAAGTGAGAAGAGGAGAAAAAGTGTGAGAGATAGGGGGAGGTGAGAGAGAAGAGAAATAGTGTGAGAGATAGGGAGGTGTGGAAGAGAAATAGTGTGAGAAATGGAGTGGGTGGGGGAAGAGGAGAGACTATGAGAAAGGAGGAAGAGAAACTAAAAATAGTGTGGGGGAGGGAGAGGGAAGAGAAATAGTGTGACAAAGGGGGGAGAGGGAAAAGAAAGTGTAAGAAGGGGATGAGAGGGATACAAAGAAATAGTGTGAGCGAGACAGAGATGAAAAATAGTGGAGGGAGAGGGAAGAGAGAGAGAATAAATAGTGTGAGAGAGAGGGAGGAGAGAGAGAGAGGAGAAATAGTGTGAGGGAGGAGAGAGAGAGTAGAAATACTATGAGAAAGGGGAGGAGAGAGGGAGGAGAAATAGTGTGAGAGGGAGGAGAGAGAGAGGAGAAATAGTATGAGAAAGGGGAGGAGAGAGAGGGAGGAGAAATAGTGTGAGAGAGAGGAGAGAGAGAGGAGAAATAGTGTGAGAGAGGAGAGAGAGAGGAGAAATAGTGTGAGAGAGAGAGAGAGGAGAGAGGAGAAATAGTGTGAGGGGGAGAAAAGAGAGATGAGAGAGAGGGAGGTGCCACACGGAGGAGTGAGGTTGAGGAGAAGCAGTGTGAGAAGTTGGGGAAAATGAGCTGTTTTGGTGATTAAGGTAGGAAGCCTCATGAGCTCCTTCTCCTTACAGTAAAAAGCATCCAGGCCGTAGTTGAACTAGCAGGAAATTGAATAAGAAAATCTATTTCATATCCTGCTAGCAACTGGCATTGAAATAAGGTATCATCAAAATCCCCAATAATCAGCTTGGGCTGGCTGAAATAGGAGAAGAGGGTAAGATATTGGAGGAAAGTTGCTGCTATTTAGCTGTCTCTTAGCAAATGAAAGAGATTAGGGACTCTCACACATCTATTGGGTCTCTCTTCTACTGAGAACAGGACATTTTCACCAGGGACCTGATGACTAAATCTTCTGTACACATTGGATTGTAATGTCGGTCACCTCACCAACATGGCAATAATTGCCATGGCCAAAATCCAGCACAGCTGCTAGTGGATGAGGAAAACTCTTTGGTTAGATTTTATAAATGCGTTCCTTGGAATAACTCTATCTTGAATAGGCAGTGAATATAAGAAGCTGTCGGAAAAGAAAAGCAGAGGCAAGTGGCTTCTTTGATTATCTTCCAGGCTTAGAGGGACCAAGCATAGAATCCTTCCATGATTTCAGGGAGGAGACAATGGAGATAAGATACAATTTTTGGATAATGGTCCTAATCCAAGCTATGAGAGGTTTTTCTTGTACTCAGTACATCTCGTGCTGCTCAGAATGCAGCCCATGCTCTCTATACTGCTCAGAATGTGTCTGCTCTCCTTATTCAGTCGCGCTGTGCTCTCTGTACCGTTCAGAATGTGTCTGCTCTCCTTATTCAGTTGCAGCGCACACTTTATCTGCTCAGAATGTGCCTGCTCTCCTTATTCAGTCACACCGTGATCTCTGTACTGCTCAGAATATGTCTGCTCTCCTTATTCCGTGGCACTGTGCTCTCTGTACTGCTCAGAATGTGTCTGCTCTCCTTATTCAGTCGCACCGTGCTCTCTGTACTGCTCAGAATGTGTCTGCTCTCCTTATTCAGTGACACCGTGCTCTCTGTACTGCTCAGAATGTGTCTGCTCTCCTTATTCCGTGGCACTGTGCTCTCTGTACTGCTCAGAATGTGTCTGCTCTCCTTATTCAGTCACACCGTGCTCTCTGTACTGCTCAGAATGTGTCTGCTCTCCTTATTCAGTGGCACCGTGCTCTCTGTACTGCTCAGAATGTGTCTGCTCTCCTTATTCAGTGGCACCGTGCTCTCTGTACTGCTCAGAATGTGTCTGCTCTCCTTATTCAGTGACACCGTGCTCTCTGTACTGCTCAGAATGTGTCTGCTCTCCTTATTCAGTGACACCGTGCTCTCTGTACTGCTCAGAATGTGTCTGCTCTCCTTATTCAGTGACACCGTGCTCTCTGTACTGCTCAGAATGTGTCTGCTCTCCTTATTCAGTCACACCGTGCTCTCTGTACCGCTCAGAATGTGTCTGCTCTCCTTATTCAGTCGCACCGTGCTCTCTGTACCGCTCAGAATGTGTCTGCTCTCCTTATTCAGTCGCACCGTGCTCTCTGTACCGCTCAGAATGTGTCTGCTCTCCTTATTCAGTCGCACCGTGCTCTCTGTACTGCTTAGAATGTGTCTGCTCTCCTTATTCAGTCGCACCGTGCTCTCTGTACTGCTTAGAATGTGTCTGCTCTCCTTATTCAGTCGCACCGTGCTCTCTGTACTGCTCAGAATGTGTCTGCTCTCCTTATTCAGTCGCACCGTGCTCTCTGTACTGCTCAGAATGTGTCTGCTCTCCTTATTCAGTCGCACCGTGCTCTCTGTACCGCTCAGAATGTGTCTGCTCTCCTTATTCCGTGGCACTGTGCTCTCTGTACTACTCAGAATGTGTCTGCTCTCCTTATTCAGTCACACCATACTCTCTGTACTGCTCAGAATGTCTGCTCTCCTTATTCAGTCGCACCGTGCTCTCTGTACTGCTTAGAATGTGTCTGCTCTCCTTATTCAGTCGCACTGTGCTCTCTGTACTGCTCAGAATGTGTCTGCTCTCCTTATTCAGTGGCACCGTGTTCTCTGTACTGCTCAGAATGTGTCTGCTCTCCTTATTCAGTCGCACCGTGCTCTCTGTACTGCTCAGAATGTGTCTGCTCTCCTTATTCAGTCACACCATACTCTCTCTACTGCTCAGAATGTGTCTGCTCTCCTTATTCAGTCGCACCGTGCTCTCTGTACTGCTCAGAATGTGTCTGCTCTCCTTATTCAGTCGCACCGTGCTCTCTGTACTGCTTAGAATGTGTCTGCTCTCCTTATTCAGTCGCACCGTGCTCTCTGTACTGCTCAGAATATGTCTGCTCTCATTATTCAGTCACACCATACTCTCTCTACTGCTCAGAATGTGTCTGCTCTCCTTATTCAGTCACACCATACTCTCTCTACTGCTCAGAATGTGTCTGCTCTCCTTATTCAGTCGCACCGTGCTCTCTGTACTGCTCAGAATGTGTCTGCTCTCCTTATTCAGTGGCACCGTGCTCTCTGTACTGCTCAGAATGTGTCTGCTCTCCTTATTCAGTCGCACCGTGCTCTCTGTACTGCTCAGAATGTGTCTGCTCTCCTTATTCAGTCGCACCGTGCTCTCTGTACTGCTCAGAATGTGTCTGCTCTCCTTATTCAGTCACACCATACTCTCTCTACTGCTCAGAATGTGTCTGCTCTCCTTATTCAGTCGCACCGTGCTCTCTGTACTGCTCAGAATGTGTCTGCTCTCCTTATTCAGTGGCACCGTGCTCTCTGTACTGCTCAGAATGTGTCTGCTCTCCTTATTCAGTCACACCGTGCTCTCTGTACTGCTCAGAATGTGTCTGCTCTCCTTATTCAGTCACACCGTGCTCTCTGTACTGCTCAGAATATGTCTGCTCTCCTTATTCCGTGGCACTGTGCTCTCTGTACTGCTCAGAATGTGTCTGCTCTCCTTATTCAGTGACACCGTGCTCTCTGTACTGCTCAGAATGTGTCTGCTCTCCTTATTCAGTCGCACTGTGCTCTCTGTACCGCTCAGAATGTGTCTGCTCTCCTTATTCAGTCGCACCGTGCTCGCTATAATGCTCAGAATGTGTCTGCTCTCCTTATTCAGTCGCACCGTGCTCTCTGTACTGCTCAGAATGTGTCTGCTCTCCTTATTCAGTGGCACCGTGCTCTCTGTACCGCTCAGAATGTGTCTGCTCTCCTTATTCAGTCACACCGTGCTCTCTGTACTGCTCAGAATATGTCTGCTCTCCTTATTCCATGGCACTGTGCTCTCTGTACTGCTCAGAATGTGTCTGCTCTCCTTATTCAGTCACACCGTGCTCTCTGTACTGCTCAGAATGTGTCTGCTCTCCTTATTCAGTGGCACCGTGCTCTCTGTACCGCTCAGAATGTGTCTGCTCTCCTTATTCAGTGGCACCGTGCTCTCTGTACCGCTCAGAATGTGTCTGCTCTCCTTATTCAGTCACACCGTGCTCTCTGTACTGCTCAGAATGTGTCTGCTCTCCTTATTCAGTGACACCGTGCTCTCTGTACTGCTCAGAATGTGTCTGCTCTCCTTATTCAGTCACACCGTGCTCTCTGTACTGCTCAGAATGTGTCTGCTCTCCTTATTCAGTCACACACCGTGCTCTCTGTACTGCTCAGAATATGTCTGCTCTCCTTATTCCGTGGCACTGTGCTCTCTGTACTGCTCAGAATGTGTCTGCTCTCCTTATTCAGTGACACCGTGCTCTCTGTACTGCTCAGAATGTGTCTGCTCTCCTTATTCAGTGACACCGTGCTCTCTGTACTGCTCAGAATGTGTCTGCTCTCCTTATTCAGTGGCACCGTGCTCTCTGTACCGCTCAGAATGTGTCTGCTCTCCTTATTCAGTCACACCGTGCTCTCTGTACTGCTCAGAATGTGTCTGCTCTCCTTATTCAGTCACACACCGTGCTCTCTGTACTGCTCAGAATGTGTCTGCTCTCCTTATTCAGTCACACACCGTGCTCTCTGTACTGCTCAGAATATGTCTGCTCTCCTTATTCCGTGGCACTGTGCTCTCTGTACTGCTCAGAATGTGTCTGCTCTCCTTATTCAGTGACACCGTGCTCTCTGTACTGCTCAGAATGTGTCTGCTCTCCTTATTCAGTCGCACTGTGCTCTCTGTACCGCTCAGAATGTGTCTGCTCTCCTTATTCAGTCGCACTGTGCTCTCTGTACCGCTCAGAATGTGTCTGCTCTCCTTATTCACTTGCATCGTGCTGTCTATACTGCTCAGAATGTGTCTGCTCTCCTTATTCAGTCGCACTGTGCTCTCTGTACCGCTCAGAATGTGTCTGCTCTCCTTATTCAGTCGCACTGTGCTCTCTGTACTGCTCAGAATGTGTCTGCTCTCCTTATTCAGTCACACACCGTGCTCTCTGTACTGCTCAGAATATGTCTGCTCTCCTTATTCCGTGGCACTGTGCTCTCTGTACTGCTCAGAATGTGTCTGCTCTCCTTATTCAGTGGCACCGTGCTCTCTGTACCGCTCAGAATGTGTCTGCTCTCCTTATTCAGTCACACCGTGCTCTCTGTACTGCTCAGAATGTGTCTGCTCTCCTTATTCAGTCACACACCGTGCTCTCTGTACTGCTCAGAATATGTCTGCTCTCCTTATTCCGTGGCACTGTGCTCTCTGTACTGCTCAGAATGTGTCTGCTCTCCTTATTCAGTGACACCGTGCTCTCTGTACTGCTCAGAATGTCTGCTCTCCTTATTCAGTCACACACCGTGCTCTCTGTACTGCTCAGAATATGTCTGCTCTCCTTATTCCGTGGCACTGTGCTCTCTGTACCGCTCAGAATGTGTCTGCTCTCCTTATTCAGTGACACCGTGCTCTCTGTACTGCTCAGAATGTGTCTGCTCTCCTTATTCAGTCGCACTGTGCTCTCTGTACCGCTCAGAATGTGTCTGCTCTCCTTATTCAGTCGCACTGTGCTCTCTGTACCGCTCAGAATGTGTCTGCTCTCCTTATTCAGTCGCACTGTGCTCTCTGTACCGCTCAGAATGTGTCTGCTCTCCTTATTCACTTGCATCGTGCTGTCTATACTGCTCAGAAAGAACCCGCTGCTCTTCGGGATAGCGGGCACAATGCGGGCGGGGAAAGCGAGACCGGGTGGGTCGGGGGACGGGGAAAGAGCCTGGGCCTGGCGGGAGTTTTCCAAGATATATTCACATTTTATATAATTGAATACAAAAATAACAAAACATTCATATAACCATCACCCATAAATATAACATTTATACAAATACAACAGCATTTTTTAATCTGTTTATCACAAATAAACCCAGAAACGTCCCACTTACCAATTAAAACCCTCATACATAGACACATGACCCTATCCACCGCCCCTTGCAGAAGAAAGCCCACTAATACAGTCATCTATTTCCCAAAGCTATTAGCATCAAACGGTGTCACTGCTTAAAAACCACCTTCCATCAACATTTCACTCCCATCAACTTCACCAAAAACGATCTTCCAACAGACCTTTGAGTGCTTGGATAATCACCGGCACAAAACTGCTATACAGTGAAATGTAAATCGCTTACTGCCCAGGATGTTAATGTCCAGCAGGATATAAATTCACACTACTGAACATGAGCTCGTGTTTCGCCTCAATCCAGAGGCTGCATCAGGGAAAACCCACTTGAAACCACAAGCACATTTCAAAAAGCACTTTTTGCAAAACTTCAAAACAACTGAAAATATAAGCCTCTCAGGGGGAAAACCCGCAAAAAAAGCAAACAGAATGTAAGGAATTATTGGGAAGGGAATGGTGAATAAAACGGAAAATGTCATAAAAAGCCTCTGTATCGCTCCATGGTGAGACCGCACCTTGAATACTGTGCAAAATTCTGGTCGCCGCATCTCAAAAAAGATATAATTGCGATGGAGAAGGTACAGAGAAGGGCAACCAAAATGATAAAGGGGATGGAACAGCTCCCCTATGAAGAAAGCCTGAAGAGGTTAGGGCTGTTCAGCTTGGAGAAGAGATGGCTGAGGGGGGATATGATAGAAGTCTACAAAATCATGAGAGGACTTGAACAAGTTAATGTAAATCAGTTATTTACTCTCTCAGATAATAGGACCACCAAGGGGCATTCCATGAAGTTAGCAAGTAGCACATTTAAGACTAATCAGAGAAAATTCTTTTTCATTCAACGCACAATAAAGCTCTGGAATTTGTTGCCAGAGGATGTGGTTAGTGCAGTTAGTGTAGCTGGGTTCAAAAAAGGTTTGGATAAGTTCTTGGAGGAGAAGTCCATTACCTGCTATTAATTAAGTTGACTTAGAAAATAGCCACTGCTATTAATTGCATCAGTAGCATGGGATCTTCTTAGTGTTTGGGTACTTGCCAGGTTCTTATGGCCTGGATTGGCCACTGTTGGAAACAGGATGCTGGGCTTGATGGACCCTTGGTATGACCCAGTATGGCAGGTTCCTATGTACTATATAATTATGCTTATCTATAAAAAAAAAAGTAATCAGATTATTGATGTTTTCTATTTATTTAAAGCAAATGATATCCTGAAATAATTATTTCCATTAAAACAATTACTTAAGTAAGAGTTTCAAATCCCAATATTATTTGTGTTATTCACACTCAGGCATACTTGGCTCATAGTGAGCATAGGAGGAGGAATAGCCTAGGGGTTAGAGCAGGGGGGGCTATGAACCAGGAGACCAGGGTTCGAGTCCTGCTGTCGCTCCTTGTGACCTTGGGCAGGTCACTTTACCCTCCATTGCCTCAGGTACAAACTTAGGCCTTTTTTTTTTTATCAAAATGCGATAAGTATCGCATGTGATAGCAAATGGGGTGTGTTTTATGCTAATATATGCAATTTGTACTAATTACCTATGCGAAGAGCTAAGTAAGTGCAAAATGAGAGAGAGAGAACACCTAGCCACCTAGTTTACTGTTCCCAACTACCATGTTAACTCCATTTGATTGTATGCTAATTGCATATTTTGTATGCTAATTGCATATTTTGTAAACCGTTATGATGGCTCTACCGAGTAACGGTATAGAAAACTCAATAAATAAATAAATAAATAATGTCTTTTCCCTAGACAGGTATTTGTATCCCTATGGGATGCCCACCTAGTAACTCAAGGTGAGGTTTAGGTATTAGTGTAGGGGTTAGGGGCCACTTTGACATTCTACGTGACACATACGAACAGCACAGTGCTCTCTTGTGAAGATTTTATGGCCTTTGGAGTGAGGAAACTCACCCAAAGATGAGATTTGGGCAATGTTCTCTCAACCTAGCTTGATGTTACTCTCTCTCTCTCTCTCGCTCATCCACTAAAAAAGGTGTAGTTAAAATCGACGTTAAGTCTGTGCGACCACATGCGTTAAAGACCTTATCGCATGCGAAAACACCTTAGCGCATTTTGATAAATGAGGGGGTTAGATTGTAAGCCCTCTGGGGATAGGGAAATACCTACAGTACCTGAATGTAAACCGGTGGGATATCTGAGATCAAATGTCGGTATATAAAAAAAATTTGAACCCTATTTATAGAAAGCATCACAGAAGAAAATGTTTGTCTACTCAGCCTGTCAAAACGTAGAGGGAACTTTGGTGTCTGTTCACCTTTTGTCCAGAAGTTTCTGTAAAATAAGGCAATTCTTTTCCGTCTTTCTGTCCCTGCTCAGACTGAAGCACTTGAGGAAAGCTCGTTTTCCTTTTGAGTACCGTGCACGAGAGCGAGTCTCTGTAATCTGCCTGTGCATCTGCTTCCCATCAGAACAAATGCATTCGGCTTTGCTGTCAGTTCACCCTGCTGTTGTTGTTCAATTTAGGTTGGGCGTTGAATGCTAATGTGTACCATGTACCTTGATTAAATCCAGCCTCTGGCTCCCTCATTTCAGCACTCTGTTAATTCCTCAGAAAAACAAATTGCATTTGCCAATGCCTTATGGAAATATGCCATTCATTTCCTGACAGGACCTCCAGGTCTTAGTCCTCATCCATGCCATCTCTAGACTGAAGTATCTGGGGGGAGCGAGAGAGGTAACTGGGAGACCAAGTAACCTTGGAAGTGGACAAACCAACATGACAGTTCCATGCATTTCACCCATCCCTGTGGAATTGGCCTCGCATTTTCTGTTTGCAGCACTACCCTACATCTTTCTATCCCATTGCTATGTGTGCTGCCTGGGCCACAACAAGATATTCTGAGGCACAGGACAAGCTGTGAGTCGATGGTCCCCTGCGGCAAGGTAGAGATAAGCAATCCACAGAGAGTCAGCATCAGGCAGGAGCTTGGAGAATGGCAGGGATGTAGCCTGAGCTGCACCCTCTTCGATATATACAGATACCCTCACTCTACTGCTCGACATCTTCAGCTCCAGAACCAAAACTAAATAACACAGAGAGCAAATGCCTGCTACATGCAGATGAACCGCTCATGTTACCCATATTTCAGAAGGTCTGCAAAAGAATGTAAATCCATAAGAGATCTACTGCAAATCAAAGTTTTCCTAAATAATGAAGGTGTAGACCAAGACCATAACCTACACTATGGCCTCACATTAAATTCATCTCAGAGTGTTAAACTGGCTATCGGGACTCTACAACAAAGAGTCTCCAGGGCCCACTTTCTAACCACCAAGATAAAACTACTATCAACATTAACCCATAGTATCATTCAACCAATTGGCCTACAAGGAAGTGATGTCAGACAGTACAAAACGCAGCTGCATTTGTGCTTGCAGGCACTAGGCATACATTTCAATTGTAAGCATTAAGATGCTTGTACCAATTCGGAAGTGCATTAAATGCCAAAGTATTATTAGTTTTATAAACCTTCACGCCCATTGAGATCCTGAGGAAGAAAACTCACTTGATTGTGCCGTCGGCTGGAATATGATATGCATCTGTGTGAAATATGGGATAGGACATTTGCAGTAGCAGGTCCAGTGATCTGAAATGCCTAGTACCAGACAACGAGAGGGTGGAGACATACTTCAGAACAGTCAGGAAGAGGTTAAAAGCATTAATGTTGTAGTCAAGCATTCGGGAGTTTACTACTCTATTAAATCTCCGAGAGTAAAGGAATTTATGAATGTAATTAATGCAGGGGTGATCAGTATTAGTAATGTTTCTGGTCTGTTTATGTGTTTGTGTGTATCTGAGTCCATAAGTTTTTATGGATTTTTCTGTTCTGCGCCTGGCACGGTTTGAGAGTGGTTGACAAAACATTTAAATAAATAAATATGTAGGATGGGAGAGACTCCGTATAAACCCTGTACACATGCACTCTGCACTAACAGAACTAACCCCCACCCTCAAACAGTGGGGCAGGTTCAGATCCTGTTGCACTCAGAATGGGAAAAATCCCTGGATATGTCTGTGCCGCAGAGAGAAAGATTTCCGTATCTTTATTAGCTTTATCTAGCTTCCCGTGCTCTTGTGTATCCCTGTTAGCAATCCTGGCAACTTTTCTGTTGGGTCACCCTAAGACCCAACATTAGTGGGGCATGGGAGTAGAACAATTATCAACCTCCTCTCCACCCCCCCCCCCCCCCCCACAGGACCCTATAAGTCACAGATTCCTGACTTGTGCCCCCTTACTCTACCCTCAGCTGAATCCCAAGTCATGGAATCACAGCTGCAGGCTGAGCTGTGCCTGTTCCGGCCTTTGCCCTACAGACCTTCCCCACATGCTCTCTGCAGGTCCTGCTCCAGGCTCATCCCTCCTCCTCTGTTCCCTGCAAGCTTCCTGAGGATGACGAGGAGGGTGAGTTTGGAGCAGACTCTGCAAAGCAGAAAACAATTGCCCTTCTCCAGTCCCTCCCTGCCTGTTCTCTGCAGGCTTCTTAAAGGGGAGTGACTGGAGCAAGTAAACAGAGCCCCCCAAAACTGATACAAATTCCTGGAGTCTCCAAGCAAAATCCATAGAGTTCCCAGGTGTATGCCTGTTAGGTCTTGGACTACCTTCCCTGAAGACCCTTCATGCTCAGTGTCACCAATAATTTTCAAGAGTTAATGAATGTTTTCCCTTTTTATGTCTCATGTTATTGTTCTGTGTGCTCACTTTTTCTGTCTTACTTTTTCGTTTTGTACACAGAAGCTCAGGCTGTGAGTCACACATAGTCACTTGCTGCTATGTTTAGAGCAGGGCTCTTCTAGGAGTGTTAGAGAGATACCTATACCAGAAAAATTCTTTGATAGCAATGATACAGAGAAATTGAATCAGATTAAATGTAATGGAGCAAATTGAGAAACTAAAGAGTAGCAAATCACCAGAACAGGATGGTATGCAACCCAGAGAAATCATAAATAAAATTGCAGATTGATTACTATGGTACCTGAGGATTGGTGAGAAGGTAACATAAGACCCATTTTTTTAAAAAGGCTCAAGGGTTGATCCAGCAAACTACAGACTGGTGAGCCTGATGTTGGTGACAGGCAAAATGGTAGAAGCTATTCTAAAGAACTAAAATTACTGGCATTCTGGATAGACACAGACTAATGGAGCAGAGCCAACATGGATTTAGTAAAGGGAAATCTTGCCTTACAAATCTGTTACTTTTTTTTGAAGGGGTTAACAAACATCTTGACAAGGGTGAGTCAGTTGATATAGTGTATCAGAATTTTCAGAAAGCATTTGACAAAGTCCCTAATGAGAGATTTGTCAGGAAATTAAAAAATCATGGGATAGGAGATAGTATCTTATTGTGGATTGGTAACTGGCTAAAGATAGAGTAAAACCTCTCCCCTACTGTGGGAGGTGCCACAGAAATAACTCCACCTCTCAGCTGTGTGTTTAGGGACAGACACATGTAATGCGCCCACACAACTAAAGGGTCAGCCAGGGATGGGGAGGAGAGGCTGGAGCAGAGAATGGAACAATAACATAAAAGCCACCTTATGTAGCTACAGCAAGTACTGCATATAAAATCAGTGCATGCACAGTTACACAGCGCATTAGGATTAGCAAACACTGACAAATGGCATTATAATAAAAAAAAAAGAGAGAAGATTTTATTAACATGGAAAAGTGAGGACAATCAGGTTGCAAAATATAAAAGAAAAATCACGAGCCCTACTCTGTATCTCAGTTCAGTTCACTAGCAAAATACTTCACATTCCCACCTAAGTTCTGGCCAGAATAATAATATAAGTTCTCAGTTAAGTCCCACAGGAGTTTTGCTTTCCTTTTCTTTAGACAAGCTGCTCCACTGTGTGCTTGATAAAGCCAATACAGATGCTCAGTTCAGCTGCAGCATCCACTTGCTTCAGGAGATTGGAACTCCTGGTTCTCACAAAAAAAAAATAAATGTATAAATGCCTTCTCTACTCTATATAAAATCCTGATAAATCCTCTGAATTTCCCTGCAACTAAGTCAGCCTGATACTGAATGTATGCAGATACTATTCCAAATACTGTTCTTCGAGCTATAAATGAAACAAAAGGTTAGAAAATACTTGAAACTCACACTCTTTTCCCTCACTACAAAATAACAAACCACTGCTTTCTCGGCACTGCTATATAATTACTATTCTACAGATTATGGCTATGAGGAACGCTCTCAACTATCTGCAATTGCTCTTTCCTTTGTGGTAGCAGCCAAGTGGCTGGGGTAGGAACTTTACCTTATTGCTATGTCCTTCTGTCTTTGCCTCACCCTTTTATACCTAATTTAAAAAAATGGTTCAGTAGTAATCGATCCCCTACACCTCATTGGCTCTGGTCCAGAATTACACCCCAAGTTCTGATTCCAATAACTGCCATAGGTCTATTCAACTCAAAATGTTCCTTCTGCGGAAATATACATTTGCAATTGTAGCCAGGTCCACTTGGTGTCCCTGTAGTTCAGGGCTTCATACCACTGACTTCCAGCCATGGCACCCCTTCCCCCTTTGTAGTGAAGCCAGAGGGCAATTTAACATATGCACAGGTATGAAGGACTTCTGCAGGCTTCAAAGGAAAGCATTTGCAGTGGTCCCTTTCTGTCTCAGTCAACCAGGATCCTGCCAAGTAATTCATATCACCATTTGCTAGTCAGATCAAGAACAATATCTTACGTTTCTGGCTTACAATAGGACACAGAATAGGACTGAATGGTCATTTCTGTCAATGGTAAAAGGTAAATCGTGATGGGCCCCAAGATTCTGGTCGGTGCTTTTTAATAAATGTGTAAATGGTCTGGAAAAGGAAGTGAAGAGTGAGGTGATCAAATTTACAGATGACACAAAATTATTCAAAATTGTTAGATCATGAGCTGATTGTGAGAAATTGAAAGAGGAACTTGCGAGAATGGGGGGATTGGGTGTCTAAATGGCAGTTGACATTTAATCTGGACAAATGCAATGTGATGCATTTAGGGAAGAATAATCCAAACTATAGGTATACAATGCTGGGTTCAATATTAGGGGCCACCACCCAGGAGCAGGATCTTGGAATCAATGTGAATAATACTTTGCAATCCTTGGCTCAGTTTGCAGCGGTTATAAAAGCAAATAGAATATTAGGAATTATTAGGAAAGAAACTGAAAATAAAATGGAGGGTTTGATAATGCCTCTGTATCAAACCACAGTGCAACCACACCTTGAGTACTGTGTGCAGTTCTGGTCGCCCCATCTCAGATACGTTAGGAATGATTTGGAAAGGAATAGAGAATATTATAATGCTTTGTGCAGATCTGTGATGTGACTGCACCTTGAGTACTGTGTGCAGTTCTGGTCGCCCCATCTCAAAAAGGATCTAGCAGAACTAGAAAAGGTGCAAAGAAAGACAACCGAAATGATAAAGAGGAATGTGAGGCCAGGCTAAACGGGTGAGGGCTCCTCAGCCTGGAGAAGAGACAGTGAGGAGGAGATATGAGAGAGGTCTATAAAATCTTGAGTGGGGTGGAACGGGTAAACATCGAATGCACTATAGAGTTACGATAATCCCCAGCATTTCTGTTTCATCCATGCCACTTTGTTATAGTGGTGCTAGGAATTGTATTCTTTCTCCATTCATAATTAGATGGGGAAGGCAATGAATACCTGAAAGAGATGAACCTTGCTATGATGACAAGCATGCCATGTCCTACCATTGAATGCAGAGCATTAGGAGTACTTCCTGTAGCAGGAAATTCACTAACAAGAATCCTGTTCAGGGCCTGGAGAGCAAATGCAGTGCGAAAAGATTTCCACGGATATGAGAGGTCTGACCTAGAAAATAAAATATGAGGCAAAAGGGCATTTTTATCATAAGCAATCTTTCCAAGCAGCAGAGCAGTGAAAGGAGCCTTTGGGAGTGAGGATTAAGAGGCCTAGCTGGGTTTGGAAAATGATTACAGAATGCATTAGCCAGGGCTTCCTGTGCTTAACCTCTTCCTTAACAAATGCTCAGTAAACTTGAGGGGACTTTTGTCCTTGAGCGAAACCTTCAGCTCTTGGTGAAAAATGATTCTGCCCTTCCTGACTTAATTTAGGTTCGAGTTACTTAAAAAGAAAGAAGTGCTGTTAAAAAGCATGCAAGCATTTTTGACGGTAGGAGTTCCTCAGAGCTCAGAAAGAATAGAAAGTGACAGAATCCAGATAAGAGTGCTGGATTTACAGGGAAGGGCTAGCAATGAAGGTTTTGTTTTATTTAAATTATACAATCAAACCCACTTGGTTTATTGTCTCTTGAGACAAGATGTGGGAAGGAGGAGAGGCTCTTTAAATTGTTCAGATTATTATAACATTTTTGTGCTTTTGCATGAAAACTTGTTGGGAGTCATTTTACACTTCCTTGCACTGCCGTCTGACATTCAGTCTGCAAAAAGGCCCCCAAAGCTCTGACCAGACATAGGTAATGAAGAACTAGTCTGATTAAACCTGAGAGAGATTTATTGCCCGTTTCCCTTACCCAGTATACCTTCTAGACCTAAGGAGCCATAAACAAGCTTCCACTGAAGCAGGCTGCTTGCTGCTGGTGCTTCCATCCATTTTGTGCATCAACTGATCCTCTTCTACACCCCACAATGGGGTGCACATGTTGAATTTTACTCCTCTATTTATTTTACTCCTCTATTTATTGTACTCCTCTATTTATTTACTGCACATGTTGAATTTTACTCCTCTATTTATTTTACTGTTAAACAGTTGATAAGAATGTTTACCCCTTTCTTCCATGTAAACCGATTTGATATGACACCCGTCATGAAGGTCGGTATATAAAAAGAATTAAATAGATAAATAAATAAATAAATATGCTGCTTTTCTTATGGCAGCCTCTAAACACCATGCCTATACTCTCATCTAGCTCAAGGGTGGACAACTATGGTCCCCAAGAGCCATAAACAGGACGGGTTTGCAGGATATGCACAAGGGATATGCATGAGAAAAATGTGCATTCAGTTCCCCCATTGTTTGCAGATATCTATCATTCATTGTGGATATCCTGTAAACCAGACCTGTTTGTGACTCTTCAGGGCTGGAGTTGGCCACCCCTGTCAAGAATAAATCCAACCACATAGGAAGTAATTGTCTGAGAAGGTAGTTTCTACCTTCAGTAAATAATGTATTCCTATTGCTCATTTCTGTATGGGCTTTTGAACATATTTGGTCTGCATGACAGAACAAAGACTGAGTCGTACCCTCAGCCCTGAGTCTTGCCTGCTGTGAGGATGTGAAAACCCCCTGTGGGAGGGAATAGGAAAGAGATGGAGGATCTAGAAGTGGTTTTGGTGGTGGTATAATTATCATTGTAATTAGTTGTTACACTGATGCTATTTTGATATACTGTATATCTTTTTATATTTAATGTATGTGCTAGTGCTTTCTTTCTTTTATTATCTGATGTAGACGGGATTGTTTTGATGCTTTTATCTGATGTATATGTTATTGTATTTGATTGCTATGTGGCAAGCCTGCCCTTTTTGGAGGGAGGTGACATATACATAGAAATTGGTATTCTAACTTTTGGAAAAGGTCTTTCATGTTGAGCTCACCTAGCCTGTCAGGTACCCTGTGCATAACCATGGCTCCAGTCCCTAATGACCATATCATCCTGAAAATAGTTTTCCATTTGCCATTAAAACACTTTCATGCTATTGAACTTGAAAGGGATAAGTATCAATCTTTCATAATTTTACAAATATGAGTGTCACATTTTCTGTAATATTTTGAAATTCATAGAATGTTTTTGTATTCGGATTTATCTTTCCCTTTTGACTTTTGGTTGATTTTTAAGACAGCGTCACCCTCTGTATATCATGCAGTGACCTTGGAGCAGGATTTGTATTTCCCGGCCCTCTGGTATTGAAATGTTTATATTAATAAGTGTGCATGAAGTAAATAATCAAAACTGAGCACCTTGCTGTCCCAGTATTTATTTATTATTTATTTTGGAACTTATATTACTTTCAGCGGATTACAACCAAACACACATATTCAGCAATAACACAGTCCAATAAAACAATCAGCATCAGATCAATACTGAGTACTACAATATTAAACAGCCCAAAAGGAAAAGAAAAAACCAAGGAAACAACGAGGAAAGAAGAAACCCAGGTGAAAACTATGCTGGACCTTCAGTGAAAAAACATAATTTGAGAAGCTTTTCTAAAACGAAGCCCATCTGATTCATATGTTAGCTCCGGAAGATTCTTCCATAAGGTGGGGCCTGCGACATAGAAAATCCGTTTCCTAGATTCCTAGTTTAGAGGTAGTATCTCTAGTGGGTGTTGCAAGGAAGAGTGAAGGCCATGCCTCAGTTGATATTTCCAAATTGTTGTAGCCATGGAGGGTCCCAAAAACACCACATCAGTGTTTTAAACTTCACGTGCCAGGCAGCCAGTGTAGGCTCGCCAGATCCGGTGGGAATATGGTCGCTCTGTGCAGTAGCAGTAATAAGCCAGGCCGTAGAACTTGCAGGGAGGAATTGAGAAAACCCAAAAACAAAACAGTACAGTAATGCAATGATGATAGCAGAAGAGACTGTGTGACTGTACGGAACTCAGAAAAACTGAGCAATGGCTTTAAAGGGCGTAATAAACGGAGCTTATATTAGGATGACTGCACTAGCTTGTCAATATGTGAAGAATCAGTAACAACCCCCAGGTTACGTGCCGTCCATCAAAACAAAAATGCGGAGGAAATTCCCCTGGCAGACTTCAGGATAGGAACACCAATTTCCATCTTCTTTACATGAAGTGCTGGCCTATTGTCATGCATCCAGTCCTTAACACTCAAAAAACACGTGGACAATTAGTTTCTCATTTATTCACTATTGATTAAAAATGATATTTAGAGCAAATCTTTTAAAAAGAAATACACTTTAGAAATTTAGCAGGACCTTGTAAGAGAAATACACTGAGTTGTCATTTCTGCTATGATATAGATCAGATGTAGGCAGTTCTGGTTCTCGAGTGCCGCAGGTCTGGGTTTCAGGATATCCACAATGAATATGCATGAGATATGTTTGCATGTACTGGTTCTGTTGTATGTAAATATATCTCACGCATATTCATTGCCTACTCTGGTATAGATATAGCTGTCTAAATTTGTAATAATACCTTGCACTAGATAACTTTTGATGCTTATGATCCACCTGGTCAGCTCAGACATAGATGTTTTCAGTAACAGATGGCATCATCCGTCTGCGCTGTGTGGTATGACAAAGTTGTTTCCAGGGTGTGTGTCCACTCTCTCCTCTTTATAACCCCACCTGTAGGGCTAAATTCTGCAGGTAACCTTCTGCATATAAATATGAAGAAATCAAAAGTATGCATGAAAAGTCATCCCCCAGCCCCAACTCTGACCCAAGGATTGCAGATAAAAGCAGATGGGAAGTCACTTTTACATGTACAAGCCCCATGGGGATTATCCAGTCATAAAGCAACACGTAAGGGGCTTTCAAACACCAACCCTATGAGGCGCTTACCCCAGATGGGACAGAGGCAGGGAAGGAGACATTGAACCTTTTCTCCAGACCACACAACTTGTATGGAGGTGTTCGAAAGTGCAGTTCTTTGTTTGCTGTTCCTGTCTGCTCTGTTTTTAATTCTGATGTTCTTTCAGCTTGTAAAAATATGGATAGAGTTAAGAAAATATGTACCAAATGTTATGCTTTGGTAATGTTCATTATTTATAATAAAAACAGATTTAACATAAATAGCCAAATCAAACATTCTGTGGACTCTGTAAATTGTCAGTCCAAACATTTTGTGAACTTTATGGTGGATGGTGCCTGGACAGTCTCTGAAGTTTGTAGCTCTACTGTTGCTTTATTTTTTTATTGAGACGCATTTCTTTTTCTTGAAAACGGACCTTCAGCCGTATTAGAAGTGTGATGCAATTTTACTAAGCCACAATCAGAGGAGCACTATGGCCCATGAAGACAGATGCTACTCTATCCATAACGTATTTCTAAATTTTCTACATTGATTTTAATTTACATAATTACTCACCCACGTGACCCAATATCAGCTAGTTTCTTGAAACAAATACACCACGTTATTACTTCCGACAGTCACAACCATAATTAATCACTCACTATCAGAAGAAATGATACCACATGAATTAAAACAAGCAGTAATAAAACCGATCCTAAAAAATAAGTCTGGGAGAACGGATGATTGGGACAGTTATCGTCCAATTTCAAATTTGCCGTTTCTAGCAAAAATTCTTAAGAAGGCAGTGTTACCACAGCTTGTAAATCACCTGAAAGATCAAAATATTCTCCTCCCCAAATCAATTTGGATTTAGGAAACATCACTCAACTGAGACAATCCTACTCTCATTAACAGACTCAGTTTTAGAGGGCTGACACAGATGAATCTTAATGCCTTGTGCTAATTGACCTAAGGACGGCCTTTGGCACTGTGGACCACAACCTGTTGTGCCATCAGATGAGAAACCCTGGGGTTCTCTTCATTCCTATCTAACAGAACCTTCCAAGTCCAACTGGGCAACCACACATCTGACACCTTCCAGTGTGATACAGGGCTCCCTCAAGGCTCAGCCCTTTCGGCAACGCTATTCAACATCTACATGCTCTCATTATGTAAATTACTAATGAATCTAGGAATAACTTTCTTCTTGTATACACTGACGACCTTCAATTTTACATACTATACCGAAGATCTTTTGAAAACACAGCCTCAATAATCTCTATTTATGTGAAAGCAATACAACAAGAACTAGCGCAACGTAAACTGAAATTAAACCCTAAAAGACAGAAATCATCTGGCTGAGTAGAAACTCATCAACACTTAAACCACCTACACTAGACCTGGGTAATTTTCAAATTAATCCCTCAAATCAAGTACGAGACTTAGGTCTACAGTTAGATGACAGCCTCACAATGAAAATGCACATCAGTAAAATAATCAAGACAGGTTATGCCAAGTTACATATTCTACATCGGTTGGAACCACTATTAACTCTTGCAGACTTCCGTACTGTTCTCCAAACCCTATTCTTCTCAAACCTTGACTACTGCAACTCTCTACTACTAGGCCTTCCAGCAAGTCATTTAAAACCACTACAATATTACAAAATGCTGCAACAAGACTATTACTAGGATCTAGGAAATTTGATCACATTACACCAGCACTGATCTCACTGCATTTGGCTACCAGTACAATCCAGAATCTACTATAAAGTATTAACGATAATATTCAACATCATTAGCAACAATAAACACCGACTTATTAGGAGTGACACTACAACCTTACAATCCTCAACGAACAGTAAGATCCCAAAATAAAGGACTATTATCTATCCCCACAACACAGTGCACACGTCTGATGCAAATAAGAGATGGAGTGTTTTCCATAGCAAGTCCAAAGGACTGGAACGCTCTGTCGGAGGCATTGCGTACTATACCAGACAAAAAGAAATTTAAAATTGAATTAAAAATGTGGCTGTTCAGGAACGCATATGATTTAACTTAGAATCATCAGAATGTACAGAACCACAAATTCTAGGAGGAGAAAAGATGTTTATTGAACCTTGAAGTGTAAATCAAACGCCTGCAAGATCCCCAGTACAATTCACAGACTAGGAAGTGAAAACCATAACTCTGTACTTTCATTATCCGAACTCTCTGCCTCATGTACTAGATCAATGTTAATATGCACTAGAAAATTGGATTTGATAGATTAATGCCCACCTTTGCACACAGCATATGAAACCAATCAATAATTGTCTGTTAATTGTATCGTAATTATGAATGTCACTTGCTCAAAATTATGGATGTACTTTTGCATAATGAAAACTACGAGGTCAATATTGTGAGTCATCTGAAATGGCTAGTTTGAATATTCCCCTTTCTTATCCAGCTAAAAGTTAGCTGGAGAAGTTTTCATCCAACTAAGACTTACCCGAATAAGAAAGGGGAGTGTTGGTGTTGTTCTGGGGCAGGGCAGAATAAGGCAAATAACTTATCCAACTAAATGTTGCTATCGAATATTAGCAGTTAGTCGGATAAGTTTTGGCTAACTCTAGACGTGCCCGAGAGCACGATTAAAGTTCTCCAGTTAATTATAGCCAGATAACTTTATAACTTACTGACGATATTCAAAAGAATATGCAGTTAGGTTTAAAGTTATCCAGCCACGGTTAGCCGGATAACTTTAATTGGGAATATTCAGTGGGACATTTATGAGCTTTGCTTTTGAACTTGGTCATAAAAGCAGTCCTGTGCTTTTTCCCTTATGTCTACATATCAGTACCCCAGACTGTAAAAGTCAGGGCCTGCGTTAATTGCCCTCTGAATCCAATTTCCTTTTCCCCCCCACGCCGTGAAAGCGGAGAGCAATCAAAGCTTATTGGTTAAGGGTAGTAATCCCCATGCATATTGTTAAGGGTAGTAATCCCCATGCATATTGTTAAGGGAAGTAACCGCCACCGAGAAGTTTACAGCCCTGCTCCCTTTCCTTCACATCTGTCCTTTAGTCTTTAGGGATCCACAGTGTGTATCTCCTGCCCTTTGAATTCTTTGAAACTATTTCCTGATGTTGGTTCTGAGTCGTCCCCCTTGGAGTTTCATTTTGTGACCCCTAGTTCTACTCATTCCTTTCCAATGGAAAATGTTCGTAGTTCCATTTGGTCCTTAGTCGTGTGCACTGCCTTGTTTGTTTGGGGACACCTTTCAGTTTGTTGCAGATCAGCTCTGCCTTAGAGGATGTCCTTTTGTATCTGCCATCAGAATGCACCTCCTGTTTAAGCCCTGCCAGCCACCAGAACCTGAGGGCTCAAGCCGAGGGGGAGGTGACCAGTACAAGCAGAAAATCCTGGTGCCAGGCCAGTCCTGGGCCCTGTGCACGCCAGCCGCTCCTGCTCCACCAGGAAATGTTTAGTGCGGTGCATGCAAATTAAGTAATGCTGAATGAGAGATGAAAGATCCCGATGACCCTGCTTCCTAACCTGTTTTCACAGAATGCACAACAATAAACAACTTCAAAGGAAAACTGAATAAATTCGTGGAGAACAATGTTGCACAGCCACAATTCAATGCAATTGTATCTCACTATGTATGAAGTATGATGCTTTTCCATTCACTGCAGGGAAACGTGGAACCACTGGCGCTGATCATTCAGTGATCCACAGCAGTCCCACAGTTTTGGTGCAGGTTGCACCCATTGCGGCTCCATAGACTTCAGTGAGGTTGATCGTGTGTTTTCCATGGCCCAACAAGCCCCGAGTGCAGCAGACACTCAGAGCAGCCCAATAGATCTCAGGGAGCGGGAGAAGAGATTGACCGGTGGCTACCGTCCTCTGTGGCAGTCGCTGGGCTGGGGTCTCTGCTGGAGTGCGGCTTTAATGAGCAATGGATCTCGGCAATGATAATCTCAGTTAGAAGATCCCGTTTGATCCTCGGTGCTCTGAGCGCTGCGTTCGTGCCATGTGAGGAGGACTAACGCAGGTGACACTGCACAAGGAATTGGTCAGTGTTAAAATTCTCTGAGAGTCTGATGTTGGGGGTTGCTGGAAGGCTTGGAAGGAGTCACAGACGGTGTCCGGTGCTTGCACCAAACACGAGACCCACTGAGTGATTTTAACCGGAGCTGCCTATCCAGGAAAGCTGTTTTGCTTCACTGATTTTATGTTTGCTTCAAAACTGTTTTTGTTCTGCATAGAATAAAGCAGGAATTATAGGCTGGGTCTGCATCCTGCTTCTGTGACGCCCAACAACTCCTGGGGGCATAGACATGGGCAGGGTTTTTATAAATTAAAGAAAAATAAAAACAACAAGACCCGTGCCCCGACCCCTGTGGTCCCTCCTTCCCCTTGAGGAAGGGGACAGTGGTGCTCCAGGGTTGCTTCTGCCCCAGGAGCTCTGCTTGAAACGTGGCCGCAGATGGTGCCAATCTCAGGACTGCCTGACATATTTTACCAGTGGATCTATCCGGGCAGGAGTACCTGGGGATCCTCCTGCCGCTTTGTACAACTGAGACCCCAGGGGTTGGCTGGATTTTTTTAACATATATTCGTAAGCAGATAATGCATGCTATTTGCTAGAAATGTGCAATATTTGCTGAACTGCAAATTTTCAGATAATTTCAGATGAGTCAGTATTTTATTTTGGTTGCAGCGAAGCAAACAAAAACTCATAGAACATAGAAACATCACAGCAGAAAAAGGCCATGGGCCCCATCTTCTCTGTCCATAAACCATTATTAAGGTAGAGTTGCAGAAATCCACTTCTCATCCCTGGGAAAAGCAGCTTGGGATCTTAGCTACCCCTTGGGATCCTGTCAGGTTCTTGTGACTTGGATTGGCCACTGTTGGAAACAGGATGCTGGGCTTGATGGACCCTTGGTCTGACCCAGTATGGCAGGTCTTACGTTCCTAGGTACCACTGCTGAGCTCTACAATCCCTGCCACACCCTCAGAGATCTCCTGCACGTCTCCCATGCTTTCTTGAATTCAGATACTGTCCTTCTTCTTTTCTCCACTGGTGGTGAATGTGGCTCATTCGTGGCAATTTTTCACATCCGGGTAAAACAAATGCATGTCCCTAGAAAACGATTTCCATGCTCTCCTGTACAGGACAGACAGCACCACGGCAGGAAGCTTGTCATTCTTTGCAACTTCTCAGCAAGCCCGTGCTTTAGCATTTTTAATTACTGGCATGCCAGGTAACTCTGCTGTTGTCATGAAATTAAAACATTCAGCATTTGTCAAAAAAACTTAAGAAAACATTAAATTATGCAAGCCAGGGTGCGTTGTAGAACCAAAGGACTGTAATTAAGCTTGGTTTTGAAGCAGTTAACAGAAGATTTGTTAATGCTTAACGTCTTCATTGGTGTCATTCATTCTACAATTTAGACTAATTAAGTCCAAAGGGACAGAATGATTGATTAATGATGTCTAAGTATTACACCAGTACTTAGTCAACTACTGGCTCCTTTCCTTTGCTTAAGTTTTCTGTTTTTTCCATAAATTATTACAAACAATTAATTTGCATGACCTTCTCTTACTGTTTAGATTTCAGATGAAATTCCTTAATGAGTTACATTGACTAATCTGATAGGGATTATCTTCCACTGCCGAACATTCAGGGAGTTTCTCAGTGTGAAAGTTATTAAAAGAGCAGGAATAAGTTGCCTGCTTCTTACAACTGGAGTCATGGGGTCATGCACGTTATTTAACAAGTAAAATGATTTTAACCCAACATTTCATGTTCTGTTTTGTTATCTTCTTGACCATATTCGATGACAGACTTTTTTGTTGGGCTTTCATGATGGGTTCCTACACATTTAGAGAATACCTTTCAAATCTATTCCCATTACTGCATGTACCGCATGAGTGGACACGCAAAGATTTATCCTCGCATTTTATAAAGAGTGTAGCAGGAGCTGTGCAGTTTATAAAGTGGGGGCATAGGATTTGTATATTTCCAATGTAATGAAGCACTACTTTTCCTACCTATTCTATAAACATGCAACGAGTATATTTTAGGTATAAAAAAACAGGTATTTTAGGTAGAGTAAAACCAGTATTTTGTAACATAGAAATACTTTCTGCACGCATATTTTAAAATCAGCAGTTCCACCGATACCTTTGCCAGTTCACGTAGACCCTCCAGCACTTCATCCACACCTCCCAGGCAAAAGTTGCAGACAATAGACAAGTCCGATATCAGTTGCGCTAGTTAATTAGCAGGTGTAAAATTGTGCAAATAAGTTAGATAATTTATATGCAAACATTCATAAAATAATGTGTGTGTGTGTGTGTTCGCCTTGACCCTGCCGCACAAAAGCCCTAGACCACCCCCTTTTTTGTGCCAGTAAATGTGTGTGCAAAACTGAAAATACGTGAATAGAGGCTACTTGCACGTGTATATGCTAACTTTCCATGCTTAACCTCCCTTGAAAATTTAGGTTCTGTTTATATGAGATAACAGTGCACTATCAGCCTTCTGGAAAATGAATTCTTTCACTGGTGAGAGTGGGCTTAACTTATGTGGCTGACCCCGCTCCTCCTCAGATGGCCTCTTGTCCTCCTCTTCTTATCCGGCTGACCCCCTCCTCCTCGGAAGGCCTCTTGTCCTCCTCTTCTTATCCGGCTGACCCTGCTCCTCCTCGGAAGGCCTCTTGTCCTCCTCTTCTTATCCGGCTGACCCTGCTCCTCCTCGGAAGGCTCTTGTCCTCCTCTTCTTATCCGGCTGACCCTGCTCCTCCTCGGAAGGCCTCTTGTCCTCCTCTTCTTATCCGGCTGACCCTGCTCCTCCTCGGAAGGCCTCTTGTCCTCCTCTTCTTATCCGGCTGACCCCACTCCTCCTCGGATGGCCTCTTGTCCTCCTCTTCTTATCCGGCTGACCCCGCCTCCTCTTCAGAAGGTCTCTTGTCTGCCCCTTCTTATCCGGCTGACCCTGCTCCTCCTCGGAAGGCCTCTTGTCCTCCCCTTCTTATCTGGCTGACCCTGCTCCTCCTCGAATGGCCTCTTGTCCTCCCCTTCTTATCCGGCTGACCCCGCTCCTCCTCAGATGGCCTCTTGTCCTCTTCTTATCCGGCTGACCCCGCTCCTCCTCAGATGGCCTCTTGTCCTCCTCTTCTTATCCGGCTGACCCCGCTCCTCCTCAGATGGCCTGTTGTCCTCCTCTTCTTATCCGGCTGACCCTGCTCCTCCTCGGAAGGCCTCTTGTCCTCCCCTTCTTATCCGGCTGACTCCGCTCCTCCTCAGAAGGCCTCTTGTCTTCCCCTTCTTATCCGGTTGACCCCGCTCCTCCTCGGAAGGCCCCTTGTCCTCCTCTTCTTATCGGCCGACCGCTCCTCTCAGAAGGTCACTCCTTGTCCTCCCTTCTTATCCGGCTGACCCCGCTCCTCCTCGGAAGGCCTCTTGTCCTCCTCTTCTTATCCGGCTGACCCCGCTCCTCCTCAGAAGGCCTCTTATCCTCCTCTTCTTATCCGGTTGACCCCGCTCCTCCTCGGATGGCCTCTTGTCCTCCCCTTCTTATCCGGCTGACCCCGCTCCTTCTCAGAAGGCCTCTTGTTCTCCTCCCCTTCTTATCCGGCTGACCCCGCTCCTTCTCAGAAGGCCTCTTGTTCTCCCCTTCTTATCCGGCTGACCCCGCTCCTCCTCGGATGGCCTCTTGTCCTCCCCTTCTTATCCGGCTGACTCCGCTCCTCCTTGGAAGGTCTCTTGTCTGCCCCTTCTTATCCGACTGACCCCGCTCCTCAGATGGCCTCTTGTCCTCCTCTTCTTATCCGGCTGACCCCACTCCTCCTCAGATGGCCTCTTGTCCTCCTCTTCTTCTCCGGCTGACCCCGCTCCTCCTCGGATGGCCTCTTGTCCTCCCCTTCTTATCCGGCTGACTCTGCTCCTCCTCAGAAGGTCTCTTGTCTGCCCCTTCTTATCCGACTGACCCCGCTCCTCCTTGGAAGGCCTCTTGTCCTCCTCTTCTTATCCGGCTGACTCCACTCCTCCTCGGAAGGCCTCTTGTCCTCCCCTTCTTCTCCGGCTGACCCCGCTCCTCCTTGGATGGCCTCTTGTCCTCCCCTTCTTATCCGGCTGACTCCGCTCCTCCTCAGAAGGTCTCTTGTCTGCCCCTTCTTATCCGACTGACCCCGCTCCTCCTCAGAAGGTTTCTTGTCCTCCCCTTCTTATCCACCGACCCCGCTCCTCCTCGGAAGGCCTCTTGTCCTCCTCTTCTTATCCGGCTGACCCCGCTCCTCCTCGGATGGCCTCTTGTCCTCCCCTTCTTATCCAGCTGACTCCGCTCCTCCTCGGAAGGTCTCTTGTCTGCCCCTTCTTATCCGACTGACCCCGCTCCTCCTCAGATGGCCTCTTGTCCTCCTCTTCTTATCCGGCTAAGTTCTAGCTAGGTAACTAGCTAGAATTTAGCCGGATAAGGGCTAACTATAGCCAGGTAAGCCATTACATTATCCATTTAAATGGCTTTTGAAAATGGACCTCTGCATATATTTTCTCATTGTTAAGTATTTTATATCCTCCCATTATTATTATTATTTTACTAAGGATTTGCCTTTGTTTACATGTGAATGATAATCCAAACTGAAAATGGACTTATTTGTTTTGTTTCATTAATTCCAAAACAAATGGAAATGGCGCCATAAACCCAGAAGATTTAGGGATAGCCTTTAAAAGGTTGCGCCCGAGCGTATATGTGTGAGTGCGCTACCTGGCGCGCATACATGTACGCCCGATTTTATAACATATGCGCGCATGTTATAAAATCCGGGGTTGGCGTGCGCAAGAGGGTGCACAATTGTGCACCTTGTGCGCGCCGAGCCGCGCTGCCTTCCTCCGTTCCCTTCCCCCTATCCTGACCATCCCACCCCTTCCCCTAAACTTTCCCCCCCCTAGCCCTACTCTAACCTCCCCCCAAAATGTTTATCTTACCTTTTGCCCTGCCTCTGGCATTGGCCGCTCTGTTGTAGGCCTCTGGCCCCCGCCCTGCCCCCGGACCGCCCCTTCCTGCCCCACACCGCCTCCGGACCACCCTTTTAGTAAATCCCCGGGACTTAAACGCGTCCCAGGGCTTTATGCGCGTCGCCGGGCCTTTTTAAAATAGGCCCGGCGCGTGTAACCCTTTGAAAATCTGGTCCTTAGTTTTCATATATGTAAATTTACCAATTGTGAAAAACAACTTTTCTCAGAAAATCTTGATGTAAACAATAGAGTGCTCTTAAAATTGAATATATAGATATATATTAATATATATAATATATATATATTAATATATATATTATATATATATATATATATATATTATTTATATATATATATTATAATATATATTATATATATATTAATATCTATATTATATATTATATATTAATATATTATTAATATATAGACATGATACGTCGGGGTTCTCTGTAGGCTGTACCATGCAAAAATTAGCCAAAATGCTGATGTTCGTGACCTTTGGGTACCACAAATGTCCCTCCTCCTAGCTTGATGGCACGAATGAAGGAATCCAGGGGCGCAGCTGGGAGGAGCTGAATCAGCCTAAGTCTGCTCGCGTCACAGAGATAAATTCTGACTTTTCCCAGCTAACTCGCAGATTTGGAGCTGACTGGAATATTGGAATCCAGGCCCAAAGCTGTGAGAAGCTGCCTGTGACCCAGGACAGGAAGACGAAGAGCGGCAGAGAGTGGCGAGTGAGGTCGCCCTGGGAATGCTTTGCATTTAAGCATATTCTAAAGCTATTTAGACGGATAACATAGTAGTTACCCGGCTACATTCAGCCCATGAGTTAGGCGGGTAGAATTTAGCTGGATAAGTTAGGGGCAATCCAGGGGCGCAGCTGGGAGGAGCTGAATCAGCCGCGTCGCAGAGATGTCCTAAAGTTAGCCAGTTAATTAATTAAGATAGAGGGCTCTGTTCAATAGCGAGGCTGCAGTGTTTAATATGCCCAGAATTAGCTGTGTCTGAATATTGAGCTCTCAGTGCAGGGCCTGCCTCAGTATAATGCACATTCTGATGCCTCCTTCCCTGCTACAGAGTTTTCCATCGCTGTAAGCAGATAACTTGTCCCAGGTAGAGTCCCCTCTCCTTTCTGTAAAGTTACCCAATAACGTTAAGCCCAAAGTTTGCTGGGGGGAGGGGTTGGAGTTAGACCGGGGCCAGGAAACTTTAGACCTGCTCTGAAGCAGAAGTGAAATTCACTCTAATTAAAAATACAAGCACAATTAAAGCAAGCCTGGGCAAATAAATGAATTGGGATAATAATAAAGCTCTCCTACAGCAGAGAACATCAGTTTTGCATAGATAAGATAGCACTGGTGCACACCAGGGTCTGCGGTGTAGCTGGAAGCAGTGGAGTATCTGATATTTCTCAGTGACTGCTGGGGGTAAGTAGCTGTGACAGAAAAGGCCCATTCCAGACAATCAGAGACTGATTTTGCATTAATCAAAGCACAGATCATTGCTTTGTGGATTCATAATTTAAATTAATTTCATTAACGCTCTGGTTTCAAGACTCACTTTAGAGAGTTTGCTGTGTTATTTCATGAAGGACAAACGTTTGAAAAACTGGAATAATGCCAAACTAGAACAGGCAGCAGCTGTGACTGACACATCTTTACTACGCTGTTTTTCACGCCATTTTACTTGTTGTCCTGTGAAAGTGTGGCATCCTACAAGTGCTGAGCGTGCTACGGCGGGAAGCTGGGACATGGCCTTGGCAGTGCGGGCAGGAATGAGCAGGCAGGCTGGATGGGCAGTGGGTTTTTATCTGCTGCTCCAGCTTCTGTTACTAGGTTTAATGTTATACAGGGGACCGTGTACTAAAACTTGGGTAAAATGTGCATATGCTAAAAATGAAAGTGCATGCAAAAATATAATTTAACAGGTGATGCACTAAGTTTTAGTGCTTCTGCTAAAAAAAATTGTCCTAATAGCGCATGAATGCCATTAGCATAAAACTGTACCTTCTATGTGCTAATAACGTCCGTATGCTAAATAACATGTGCACGCTAAACTGAACATGGCTCGCCCCTATGCTGCAAACCGTCTGAAGGTAAGCCTGGCACCTGGGACAACTTCTCAGAACTGAGAGCATCTGGATTTGGGAGAGAAGAGATTTCCAGGAGAGAGGAAAATGACTGGATTCAGAAGGAGCCTCGCTCAACCTGGGCACTTCCATCCCATGGATAGGAGGGAGGGAAATCTTATCAACCCTGGCATCTAACCGTCCCCTGTAGTGTGGCACAAACGCTTGCTGCTGCCGCTGGACAGACTAATCCCAGTAATGCCAGCAGTGACCCACATCACAAGCCAGCAAAGCAACACCACACTGTGCGCTCCAAGCCCTGCCACAGCATCCACTCCATCCAAATGATGCAGCATCAGCCAGCGGAGAGGCTCTTACACTACAAGTAGAAAGGCTAGAGAGAGGGGTCTAACCTTGGCTAGGAAGAGGCTGCCTGATGGGCTCCCTCCTAGTTCCTGCTTGGTGCCTTCTGTGAGAGACCTATGAACATAAGAACGTAAGAACATGCCATACTGGGTCAGACCAAGGGTCCATCAAGCCCAGCATCCTGTTTTCAACAGTGGCCAATCCAGGCCACAAGTACCTGGCAAGTACCTAAAAACTAAATAGATCTCAAGCTACTATTGCTTATTAATTAATAGCAGTTTATGGAGTTTTCCTCTAAGAATTATCCAAACCTTTTTTTAAATCCAGATACACTAACTGCTCTAACCACATCCTCTGGCAATGAATTCCAGAGCTTAACTATGCGCTGAATGAAAAAGAATTTTCTCTGATTTGTTTTAAATGAGCTGCTTGCTAACTTCATGGAGTGCCCCCTAGTCCTTCTATTATCTGAGAGAGTAAATAACTGATTTACATTAACTTGTGCAAGTTCTTTCATTATTATATAGACGTCTATCATATCCCCGCCTCAGTCGTCTTTTCTCCAAGCTGAACAGCCCTAACCTCTTCAGCCTTTCCTCATAGGGGAGCTGTTCCATTCCCCTTATCATTTTGGTTGCCCTTCTCTGTACCTTCTCCATCACAATATATCTTTTTTGAGATGCGGCAACCAGAACTGTACACAGTATTCAAGGTGTGGTCTCACCATGGAGCGATACAGAGGCATTATGACATTTTCCGTTTTATTAACCATTCCCTTCCTAATAATTCCTAACATTCTGTTTGCTTTTTTGATCGCTGCAGCACACTGAGCCGACGATTTCAATGTGTTATCCACTATGACACAACTATTGCAGCCTTATCCCAGCTGCAACAGCTGTCTCACAAACTGCACCATCCAAGGAGAAAAGATACATGCAGATTGGTTTTTTGCAGAACTCAAACGTTCTTTTGAGGGGCTACCGAGGCAGAGGTAAAAGAATTTTGCAATGAGGAAGAAAGAGGCAGTAGACCTTAAGAAAAGTAGAATTAAAAATAATTTTGTAAGAGAAAGGGTAGCCATCCATGTGATGGCGTGGACAGAAAAAGACTGAGGGAGCTCCCAAGGCAGTGTGTACACGCAGGACGTGTTCCATAAGTTGTATTGAGCTTTGAGAAATAGATCCGTTCGGCACAATCAGATGACATCACCCACGGGTAATGGCTAACTCATCCTGCTGTCTATGGAAAAACCTGTCTACAGGTAAGCAAACTTGCTGCCTGCATTTACTCACATGGGATAAACATCTGAAGCACTGATGCTTTGCATACTCTGCAGTGTTCTCATGTTGCAAGACCACGTGTGTACTATCCTGCATGTACTCTGCACTTCCTACCTGGCAGTGTTTGTACTGCAGCCTGCAAGGAGGAGTCAGTCATTCTGCATCCCTGGGCTATTTCGATCCGGTGCAGTGAACCAGGAGGCAGATCATAACTGAGGCTTCAAGCTCCCCATCCAAATATTTATTTCATCGCTGTAAATGGTAACGCACAGAGAAGAGGTTAGAAGGAGAAGCAGTTCTCTGAAAATGCTCGTCTAATTGCAGTTTTAATAACATAGCACCTGTCCTTTTGTTGTCAGATAAATGAAGTAAGCAGATGGTTGCTTGGTTAGGTGAAAGCTATTCATTGATGAGGGTCTCTGCATCATTGTACGTGGTGGGAAAGCACAGAGAGTCACTGCGATATCAAGGACTGCAGGATCAGCATAACGCATTCGCAGTGAATAATTACGCTGGAGGGGGAGCGAGGTGCTCAGCAATGCTGAGGTGTACAAGGGAGGGATTTTTAATTAAATTTAAATGAATGTTTGCTTTTCAAAAATGCAGACACTATTTGAATTGAGCTGAGTAATTATTGGGCTCCTATCATAAACAGTGTCAGGGTTTGGAAGTTAAATCGCAAGCACGCCGGGCAAAGCAGCAGGCCAGTGTCGCAGTCAGCAAAGGAGAATTCAAGGCAAGGTAGCGAGCTACGTGCTCAGAGGCCTGGTACGGCCCCAGGCACCGTTCATGCTGGTGACGTGCACTCTCCGCCTAGGGAGGAGCAGCCAGGGAAGCCAGCGTTCCAATCCCGTGGCCTGGGCAGGGAGTTACCTGCTGTACCTGAACGCCCTCTGAGTGACCTGCAAGTAGAAAGGTGCAGATTGCAGTCTCCTTCTTTGACATTTTGTTTGGAAACCAGGAAGATTGCAAATCCTGGAAATCAGGTTCTCTCTTGTGTGCTGTTACCCAGCCTGGCTTCCCACCGTGCTGAAATTGTATTCCCCATGCTAGTGCTTTCCAGCCCAGTCTGGACTGGTCGGGCTGGGAAACCAGGCGCAGACCTGCAGACCTCACCACGCTGGCCTGGGCTGTTATTTTTACATTGCACCTGGAGGAAACGGGAACCTGAAAATGTGTTTGTACTGTTACAGGCACACATCTTGTGCACAGCTGGGTTTAATATACCGAGTGCTGCAGCCATGGCACCAGAGAGACAGGTGATGATTTTACTGACATAAAATTACTTTTAGAGATGTCATTTTTTGGTTTGTTGTTTTACTGACTGACAGCCAATTTACAGGATTAACGGGGCAGACTTGATGGACCAGTTACCTGCCATCATCTACCTGTATTACTGACTGCTGGTAGCCCTGCTAAGTAGGTTGTGTCTGACGTTTAAGTCCAGATGAGTCCCTTTTTTTTCAGATAAAGGCCGGTAAGACTTATCACACATTGCATTGGTTTTGTTTGCAGGCTTCCTCTCTTGTTATGCTGTTTGTTTGTTTGCTTTAAATGGAGCCCTGCTATCTGTGGCCATTCTGCAGAGTCACCTTGTGAATGGCTGACCTTCAGATCAGCATAAGAGAGCCAGCGCTTGGTGTATCCGCTGGGCATCCCAGAGTTCAGCTCCCGGGGCATGAAGCTCAGCGACGGGAAGGATTCCTCTCATCTCGGCTTTTCCTGTCCTTGACAGCTGGAAGGAGAGTTCTGAGATCTTGGTGCAGACATTAAAGAGGGATTAGGAGAGGACATGACTTGTGTTCACAAACAGATCTCAGTCAGAAACTTTCCTGCTCAGAAATGAACTTCAGTCGATGCCATGTAAAATTTTCCATTTAAGATGAAAAGAAATGAGCAGCATAAGTAATCCTGTCTGCTTTACTGCCTTTGTGAGCTAATGCCTTACGTTAATCTGCTCCGTTGTTTGCAAGAGGAGGAACAGCGCTGACACCTGAGTTCTCTCTGTGCAGATTGTCCTAGTGACAGCGACACAGGCTGCGGTCATTGTGCTAAATTGGTCTATGGTACCTGCCTTCCAAACTCTACGATGTAAAGCGCTCATCAGCATATGCAGAGCTGTACAGAGAGTCCCTGCTCCATGGACGCCTACATTTTGGGTGTCTGTGGTGTGTGCTTGTTTTGGGGCGTCCTAACCAGGCTCGCTTGTGGGGGTGTGCAGCTGGGTGCACAATTCTCAGACACTTTTGGGAGCGAGCTGCCAGCTATTGGGTGTTTATCCATGGATCCAGTAGCAAGGAAGCCTGAGCTCCGGGCACCTCAGCCTGGCGTCCCCTCTAACCTGAGCCAGCGCTGCTTGGAGGCTCAGCGAGCGTCGTCTCCGGCTGATTTTACTGAGCCCGGTCCCTCCCAGCACAATGCGGGAATAGGACCAGAGGGGGAACTGCCAGGGGTTTCGCCTGGTTTTGGGGCTCCCCTCACTGCTTCATCAGCAGGGGAAGGCAACTCAGGGGGAGCAGGACAGAAGCCCCCTGGTTTTGGTATGGACCCCTCTACCTTTTCGTGGGTGGAATTATTTTCGAGGGCTGCAGTGGGCGGAGCCAGCCAAACCCTAAGGATTCGGGATCACAGGCTGTGGATCCCCCCACGCCTGGTGCCACGGGTGAGCGCCACAGTGAGTCTGAAGCTGCTTCCAGGGTGCCCTACTCGAGATCAATCAATTCTTGAACAGTATCCCTAATGGGGAATAAACATGAGGCTTTAAGCAAAGAGATTAAAATGGGATTCTTCTTTGGCTCATACATGGAACGAGCAACCAGCAGCCCCAGCATCTTCAGCGTCTGGGAGATTAGAGCCGGTAACTCATCTCTAGGAAAGAAACGCTCCAACCCCGGAGGGATTTTCCATCCTCCAGGGAGTAAAGATCGCCTCCATCGTCCGAGCTATCTGGGTTCCTATCTACTTAAGACAAATGTACATGCCAAAGGAGTCTGTAGGAAGTGAATTTATTGTAGGATTTAAAAGCAGCTTCAAAAAGGTGAGTTTTTAAACTGGATTTAAGAAAGGGCCCTTGAGGGAGCCTGATGCACCAACTCGGTACATCTTTTCCAGGCATAAGCGCAGCAAGGTGGAAAGCGTGGAGTTGGGAACTGGTGATTGCGCAGAAGGACACAGATAAGAGCGACTTGCTGGATGAACAGAGCTCACGAGGAATGATACAGAGAAAGAGAAGATAGGTAATGAGAAACTGCAGGCTGAATGCGTTCATAGACGAGTCCGTGAAGCTTGAACTGCATGAGGACGTGGACAGGGATCCAGTGTAGCCACTTAATGGGTCACCTGATGCTGGTAGGCTTCTGTCAGCCTCATGAGAGCGTGGCCTCAAATAGTGGCACTCACAGAATCCTGTGGAACATTAATCCAACATTTTAAAGAATCTTTAGCAAACACAAAAAGTGCTCTCTGTTGTATGTAAGGTTTACACTTTTTTAATATCCTCTCAGGTAACTTCGTTGTCTCATTGCAGTCCTGCCTTTCACAAACACCTGATGAATGTGTCTTGGGGCAAGAGCGGCTTCCCATGCTTTTTGGTGGTTGCCCCGTTTTCTAGTATCACCTGTAAACAGACCTTTCCTGTAAGCTTGGGAGGCAGAGCCCTCTCAATACTTAAAAACTCTCTGTCACCGACTCATAAGACTCAGGAGATCCAAAGGTTGCAACAGCAGAAACCTGTGCAAGGAACAGCCATGGGAAGCTTTGTTATTGTGCATGGGTTAATGCGGAGTTCACCGGATCATAAACATGGAAAATCTAGGGGTTTTCTGTTAGGAGGAGCCTGACGTGGCAAAGTATGAGATCTACGGGATAGATTCACCCAATGAATTAGCCTAAGAAATAGTCAATGTACTTTAGCTGCAGTGAAATTGATTTAATGACTTGCCAATTTATGTAAATTCTTACTAAAAGGGCTTTGATAGATCCAGCTAAGCTCATACAAGTTATGCAATATTAGCAGGCAATGGCAGCAGGATTGGTTCTGTTTCCTGCTCAATTAAACACGTAGCAAATTAATCTCAGCTATCAAGCTAGAAGGATTTATTGATACCACACCTTACGCCTGCTAGAGTCGTTTATTACTGCAAACCAAAGCCAACATGGCTGATTTTTGAGCAGCTAAGTTTGCAGACCAAGTTAAGAAAGGGGAATTACAGCAGAAGTCATCAGCCTTTTCTCATGATGAAGTAAAAGAGTGAGATTGGAGGTTCAGCTGTTAAGCACACGGGTGCATCCATATCTGTGCCAGGAATGAAGGGAGGGCAAAATCTGCACATCCCAGGCCAGGCCAGCAATGAAAAGGAATCCGCCTGTGCACTCTCTCTCTGCACCTCTGTTTGCGTGTTCATTGGTTTCTAATAAGTGCGAAAAATACAAGGAACCATTCCAAATGCAACGAACCAAAAATAGCCTCCTACAAAAATACAAACAATTTTTTGGCTATTTTTGTATTTGTGTGCATTTTTTAAAAAATGGACCTCTGGCGGCCCTGGTTGTGCCTTCCCAACCAAAAAGCGGAGCAGATCAGGCCCAGAGTTGAGACAGGCCCGGAGCCAGTGGCCTTCCCATGTGTCACTGCCAGGACCAGGAATCACGTGCCCCGTTTCCTGAGTCCAACTGGTCAATGGGCAGGAGCCGTGCCTGGTCACTCCTGCTGGCTCCCGGCGCGAGGGCATCACTTAGCGCCTTCCATCAGTGAGGCCGCTGCCACTTTGCTGTAGAGCCGTGCATTTCTACAGCCGCACATCAGAACGGCACTGGCCACGTCGGAGGAAGGCACTGAAGTGACGTCACTTTGGCACCATCCTCCAGGCAAACTGGGTGATTTTAAAGTGCTGGGAACAGGGCAGGCCTGAGTAACCGGAACCTGGACATCAGGTAAGTAAGGGCTGGCGCGGGAGTCCCCTGGCAGTGAGTGGCTCATGCTGAGGGATTTTGCTAGCCTCACTGCTAAGCCTGTTCCGCCCCTAGGGTTAGACCTGGGCTCCAGAAAGACCGAGCCAAGGCAGTTTGGCAAACGATCTAAACTGGCAAAAAACATTCGACAAACCGAATAAAAATGGAAACCCCTCTTCAAAACAAATAAACCAAGTGAACAGAAAATTTAGGAGCTGCCCATCCTTGACGCATGTATTTTATCATTAATGCCTGTGCTGTTTTATTATGAATATATAATGTGTAATCGGCCCTGTAAACAATGTTAGAAGTAGCGGGTTATCCATATTGTTAAATATATATGTATGTACTTACAGCATATGGTAGTGATTAAACTAAACATTTAAGGTGCAATTTTTTTTTATTATAATTTTAATTTGTCGTCATAAGAAGAAAATACATTATAATGACGGAAACATGACAATAAAAATGTTCTCAATATACAGAACTTACCCCCCTCCCCCCAATTGAGAACATTTAGTCACGTAATTAAAGACACTTTTAAGGTGCATTTTAAAAGCCCAGCGCACGACAAAATAGGGAGATGTGTGCACAAGTTGGGCTCGCAGGGACTGCTGCACGCATGACTCAGTGTCCCATTCACAGCAGGGGCTGCTGCACGCATGACTCAGTGTCCCATTCACAGCAGAGGCCGCTGCATGCATGACTTAGCTTCTCAGAGGAGCTGAGGACAAAAACAGTATCAGAATTCAAGTAGAAAGGATCCTCAGAGTGTGTGCAGTACTGCAGTAAGGAGGGGTAGGTGATTACTGCTCTCATCTGTGCTGCTCTCAGTCGACCTCCTGACTGGCTTTGGACCCTGTAAACTGGCAGGCTGCCGATGCTCCATGGAGAAACAGATGAAGGAGTTGGAGTTTGCTTTCTCTGTGTCCTCCCCTTCTCAGAAACCCCACCAGTTCCCATCAGAAAAGTCCTTTTATTTTCAGGCATTCCCTGCTGTGCGTGAGACCCTCCAGGGAATACACCCCCTCCCCCCTCCTTCTAAGCAGTAAGGCTTTAAGCAAAGCTGTACCTGCTGAGGGACACTGGCAGTCCTGCTTCCCAGTGTCCCAGGAGAATTGCACCATGGCTAGAGTTCAGATCCCCTCCTCCCCCGTGTATGTGTGCATTATCTCTATTTCCCCATTCCCTGGCGAAAGGGGATGCAGCCTCCATCACAGGGTAATGTACATCACAGACAGAGAAAGCCTGACTCGCTTTATCTGCCATAGCTCCTACTAAGCATCTGTACTGGGACTTCTTGTATCTTGGTAAGAAGATGGCTTAGCCAACTGCGTCAAGAAAAATAATGTTACCTGCTTGCCAAATTGAAAATTGTTTTGTTTCTGCCAACAGAGATAGTGTATATTGCAGAAGAGAGATGTACCCTAGGGATGGGAGAGTAGAATTGGTGATGCCAGGGGTTTATAGAGATTGCAGGGAAATGCTATTGAAGAATATCATCGTTTAAAATGAGCATTTCAGTTGTGTCCCAGGGCTTGGTGCCTGCCTGTTGGGGACAGGCTGTTGCAGGTCTGGATGCCATTTGCAGGCTGGAAGATCAGAGGCGGGCAAAGGGAAACCCGGGTCCTGGGACGGGATGTATGGAGCTGAGACCAGAGGCAGGCAGCAGCCCTGGCACCAGAAAGGAGACCATGGGATGGACCATGCATGTGGATCCCACATTGTCCAGAGGGGGGAGAAGAAGCCATTACAGTAGACACAGCAAAGAGGTGGTGGGGATTGAGGTAGGAAGAGGGTAACAAGATGATCCTCTGGTTCATTTCACCAGCTGTCAGCTAGTATGCAAGCACATGTGGGTGTGTGTGTATGTATATATTAATATATATATATATATATATATATATATATATATATATATATAAATCTAAGATACAGTGAGTTAAATTGTAATTATGTATGTTGATATAATCATGGCAGTGACTAAAAATGTAACAATATTTTGATCAGTTACTTGTTGTGTTTCCAGTATTCTCTGGATGTAATATTGAATAATATCAAAAAAGATTACAGCAATATTGATGTTTTTGCAGAGTGCTATTAGCAGCCCATTCTCCGCCTCGTGATTTGCAATAATAAGATGACAGATCATGGGTGCCGGTGACATATAAAATGATCAGTTAGAACAAACAGGCTTGGAGAGATGCCGAACCCTGTTGGGAACCCTGACTCTGTGCCACCAGAAAGCATGCCGACCCTCTGCGATTGGCTGAGAGGTGTCGGGCATTAATGTGTGAATGGTATGTGACAGCCGTTTCTTGCTTTCTGTCAGAATAACTACGGCAATTTAAATCATCAGCCCTTGGATTGCAAGTTGAATTTCCTTGGTTGTGCTTTTCATTAATTTCAAAGGTTCTAAGGGTTTAAGAGCCTTGATTCATTGCATGTTTTAGTCGATGGAAATGAAATGAACCACCTTGGGTTCACAGGGGCAAGGCATAGGCTGTTTGTTCTTTCCTTTCCTATTTCAAAGTAGAAAGGAACAATTGCACGGTATAGAAAGCATAAGGTGTCATCTGCAAAACAAGCATTTGCTGTTGCTCCCTTGGGAAACACATATGTTCTCTGCACTTATCTTTTGTGGAAATGTGAAGGTTTGTTGCCCAAGAGTCATGGATGGACACATTTGCTCAGATTTTGTAGAAGGAATTCTGCAGAATTAACAGGTGGCATACGCACCTCCTACGATGAGTGGTCTCCAGGAAATTGCAGAATGAAGTAATTCACTGCTGGTCTAACCATGCTCCTTGGTCCCATAGAGTAGGCAGCAACCTGCTGATGGGATTGCAGGGTTTCTGGAGCCCAAAGTCAAGCAAAAACAGAGCTGGATTTTGAGAACAAAAACCATTTCTCTCTACATCCTGACTCTTAAAGTTCAGCTGTGAGGGACCTCCCTCACCCTCCATGTAGCTTCTGTTAAGCTAAAAACATGAGATGGCTCAGAGGAGCCAGGATGGCTCACGTTCATCTCGTGTCCCCATGGTGAGGTGAGTCAAGTCTTCACTGGGCCTAGAATGGTTCACCGCAGATCTGCGGAAATACAATTGGAGAAGGTCTTTACGTTGAATGGAAACTCTCAATTTAAAAACTGCAGTAGTAAACTAAATGTGGTTAAGACTTGAAATGAAGGCATATTTACTGCAGTTTGTGAATTTAATAACTCTTGATCCATGCTAGCTCTCGAAAACATCTGATGATGTCAGCTCGCGCAAATGGTTGACGTTCATTTCTGCGGAAGCCTTTTGAAGTTGACTTTATTTGGCTCTGTTAGAGACTTCTAGACAGGAATAGAGGCCTCGGTATCTCACAATGATCCTCTTTCATTATGAGCCGACTCGCACTGTGAGCCTGCAGCACAATTGCTTCCTGAGAACAGCACATCATCTTTATAGCAATATGAAACTCCCCCTTTAAAGCTCAGAACTTCCTCAGTGTATGTAGCACACAGGCTGAAGATGTGTAAAGCAGGAAACCATCAAATGCTCCCTTTCATTATTCTTTTAAATTAATCTTTACAAAAAAAGAACCCACAGCATCTGTTCTCTCTAATGCTAACTGGGCATTTCAAACCTGGAATCATGGCTATTGTGCCCGTCTGTGGTTTGCGAGCCACCTCTGAGTGCACTGAGTACAGGATGAGCATGCCGCCTGCACACAATCCAAGATCTAAGAGGGAGAGAATAATTGAAATAAATAAATCTCAAAATATATATAATGGAGCTATAAAAGGTACAGAGAAGGAGACCAAAATGGTAAAAGGGATGGAACAGCTTCCCAATGAGGTCAAGCTGAACAGGCAGGTTCTTCAGCCTGGAGAAAGGAGACGGCTGAGAAGGAGATATGATAGAGGTTTATGAAATCATGAGTGAAATGGAATAGTTAAACACAAATCACTTGTACACTCTTTCAAAAAATACAAAGAGTAAGGGACACACAATGAAGGTTCTAGGTGATACATATAAGAAAAATATGAGAAAATATTTTTTTACTCAACACATAAAACTCTGGAATTCATTACTGGAGAACAGGATAAAAACTGTCAATGTACCTAGGTTCCAAAAATGGACAATTCCTGGAAGAAAATTCCATAAAGCATTATTAAGTGGGAAATCCACTTCTTATCCCTGGGATAAGCAGCTTGGAATCTACCCCTTGAGAACCTGCCAGGTATTTGTGACCTGGCTTGGCCACTGTTGGAAACAGGATACTGGGCTTGATGGGCCTTTGGTCTGACCCAGTTTAGCAAATCTTATGTTCTTATGTAAATTGGAGAATGTATTTTCACTCAGCATACAATTAAACTGTGAAATTTGTTGCCAGAGGATGTGGTAAAAGCTGTTTGTGTATTTGTTTATTTATTTATGTAAAAGTTCTTATATGCTGCCTAGGTGGTATACATAGACACATGACAAACTAAGAACCCATTAAATGATCATTAAAACAGCAAAACCTTACAGCATACAAACTAGTCAAAAGTAAAATACATTAAAACACTATAAAATAGTGGATGAGAGCGTCAAATAAACTTAAAGGAAAAGTTAGTTTGAAGAAAAGGGCTTTTAATTTTTTTCTAAAATTTTTACAATTCGTAATCTCCCAGAGCTCATCAGACAACCCATTCCTCAAGGTAGGATCAACAGTGGAAAATGCCTGCCTATGGGTGGTTGGCAATCTCACATTTTTTGGTGTGGGAACCATTATAAGACCTTTTCCGGCAGACCTGAAAGCATGCAGTGGGACATAGCTAGTTAATTTTTTGGCCAGATAGGCTGGGCCATCCTCTTGAAGGGCTTAAAATTGAATTCTTTGAGCGATCGGGAGCCAGTGAAGTTGGCGGAGCACCAGGGTGATAGGGTCGCTTACAGAACGAGGCCTCCGCATTCTGTAATAACTGCAGAGCTTGTAACGTGTACTTGGGTACAAGGAATTGCTGTAGTCTGTTGTGGTCAAGATGACGGCAGAGACAGGTAGTAGATGCTTTTAAAGGGCGAATCATTCTAATAGGATCGTTTATCAAAATGCGTTATGGTTTTAATGCGTGCGATAATGCATTAACACAACGAAAAGTATAGTAGCGCATGGCACAAATGCAAATTTTTGAGGTGGCAGGATTGTAGGAGGAGTTTGGGCGGGTTTTAGTTAAATTAGGAACCATATTGCACCTTGCGATAGCATAACACATGCTATCACATGGTTTTAATGCCAAAATAACTACTGCGTTTTCCTGGCCGTTAAGCTGTGTGATATGTCCGAAATGGCCATAATGCAATTCGTGATAAATTTTTGGAAATGTCTGGGCTGGGGGAGAGGGAGAGAGTGGGGGGGGGGGGGAGAGAGAGCCTCTAGGGAGGGCCTTACTGTGTGCACCTATTTATATCTCTGTAGGAGGGCCGCCTGATAAGTTGAGGTGAGGGGTTAGTGGTGGTTTAGGGGCCAGTTTCACATGCAGACTGAGACATACGAACATCACCTTGGTGAAGATTTGACGTCATTTGGAGTGAGGAAAGTCTCACAAAGATGAAATTTCTATGAAGTTCTCTCACTCTAGCTTGATGGACTCTATAACAGGGTACCATCAAGCTAGGGTGACAGCACATAGTACAAAATTTCATCTGTTTGAGACTTTCCTCACTCCAAATTACATCAAATGTTCACCAAGGTGTACTGTGATGTTCGTATGTCTCAGTCTACATGCGAAACTGGCCCCTAAACCCTAAACCACCACTACACCTCACCGCAACCTATCAGGTGGCCCTCCTAGCGATAAAATACTTAACTACTATGAGGCCCTTGTAGATAGGTTCTCTCTCTCTCTCTCTCTCAAAAAAAAATTAAAATGAAGGACAACTCAGGGATAGTAAGAGGCTAACCTTTAACTTCATTAGGGGACCTCCTATTGCATAACTAAACTCCTCTGAAATTATTTTCCTAATGGAGAAGATTCTTTAGTGAATTACCAGTTGTACAGAGTGGTGTGGTATGGGTTTGAAGCTGTGTGGTTTGAATAGTTTGAGGTCTCTTAAGCACCTGATTTATTACTGTGACAATCTGGCCTCTGAGTATTTTAGAGTTTCTAATTACCTAAGTTTGAGAAATGCAAATAAAGATCTTGCACAGTTTCATTTACATTGTGATTAGTCTAATTTAGTCTCCATTATCTGCTCTTCTCAGATTTTCCCCTGGAAATGTACTCTAAGGTTTTAGGATATTTCCAGTAGTTGAGCTCCTCTCGTGACAGAATCTAACACAGGATACGGGCTTGAGACAAACAGCAGTGCACTGCATGTCCTGAGCTTGTGGCCTCCTCCTCTCGCTTAAGGTGATGCATCTGTTCTTGTCCGCGTTGAAGTGTCCTGCACTGGGGCAGTTCTGACCCAACATGGTGAGATGCTTGCTGCTCCTCCTCTGCCTCTCCTACATCTTTTTCTAAAGGTGGCAATTCCAGGGGCCATTTTACTCAAGGACATGGAGAGGGTTTGGTTTGCTCCTTCGGTCTTCTAGCATATATTGGGGAATGGCACACTGGGGGCTTTGCACTTTTAATTCTTCAACCTCCTTTCCACCTCACGCAGCTACTGCAATGAGCGTTCCTGCAAAGCTCAGCATAAGTAAACTCTTCAGTCATTCTTGACTGATGACTTGCACTCCTTCCCCTCAAGAGACTGTCAAGCCCTTGATGTCGCGGCATCGTTCCCAGCCACTGCTGACCCCGAAGGACAGAGCTAGGTACTGGAATGGGGCCCGGGCCTGTCACCATCAAGGCAGTTCTCCGGCTCAAGGAGATTAATCGACTTCTGGGATCACCTGTCAGCCAGGATTCCTCAGGTCCTGAACCTCCCCCCTCTCTCCCCCTTAGTGACGTTGTCAGCCCAGATTTCACACAGCAGTCGTGTTTTACGACTGCAAGGCTTGTGAATGCCACAGATGGTTTCGAACAGAATGATAATAAATGCATGCTGTTTGCCCACCGTTAACGCAAGAAGGACCTGCAGGAAAGCACTCAGCCCTTTCCAGGACTCATCCATCACTGGTGTCCTCCTGAACACACAGCCCTCTCGATGGCAATGCCTCTTGCAGAGGACACCTGGAAGCATGTCCTCCATTATCCCATTATTTCCCCTTGTATAAAATGTGGAACGTCGTCATGCAAGCTGCGCAGAGGTAAAGCTGTTCTGTGTGGGATCGGTAGTCCTGCTGCTGTGCCCGCTGCATGCCGTCTCATCACGGGAAGCCTTGACTACACTTAAGCATCTTTACAGTCAGCAGTGACTTTGATGGCTCCCCTACCACCTTTTCTCACTGCAATATATGACAGAGCCTGTTCACCACAATGCAAAGGAGAAGAGATACCTAAGAGCAGTTTGCAGGAGCTGTAATTTAACAATGACGGGGCAGGCTAGAACTGCATAAAAGTGCCCTTTATGTATTGCAACTCTAAAGTGACAGACTAAACAATATCCTGTGCTTTCTCATTTCTTAACATCCTTCCTTTTTTTTCTTTAAAAATAAACACCTTTCTCTTTCGCTAATTCTCACCTAGCAATTTTCCCTTCTGCTTATTTTGCACTGGACAGGGCACCTCGCTCCCAGAAGCCAGAGTTAATGCAGTATATTACGCCTGCGAATCTATTCTGTATTAGGGCCAGTCAGAAGCAGCATCATCCTTGGTGTGTCTGTGGTGGGGAAGGGGTTTCCCGTTCTGTCTGTGGCTTAGGCAGGAGAAAATTTGTACTACAGAGAAACTGAGAGGAAAGGGTGGTGTGCGCCTTTGGGGAGGGATGTGGTGAACAGGAGTGAAGTTAAGCGCATCATGAACCTCTGAACAAGAAAGAGACTGAGAAGTAGTCAAGGCAGTCAATGTAATAAAGAGAAGATATGCTTGGCTGTAGAAGTAGAGACTGTCAGAGAAGTGTGGTGGCAGCAAAAAAACATAAAGGCGGGTAAATAAACAATGACAATAAAATGTAACAGAGGAATAAAACAAAATTATCAGTCATAAAACTGGAATAAAGAGCTCTAAAAATCAACATAGCCATGTTTCAGCAACTTATGCCTACATCAGGCAGGAGTTTAAAAACTATAAACAAAACACATTTTTTAAAATTGTAATAGTCAATATAGAAGGCCCATATTCAAAAGCATTTAATATCTGGGCACTTATCCAGCTAAATTCTAACTGGCTAACGGGCCGATACACTGTTAACCCGCCACTGGACGCGCGTTTTCCCTTACCCCTTATTCAGTAAGGGGCCGAAAACGCGCGTCCAACCCCCCAAACCTAATAGCGCCCGCAACTTGCGAATGCATGTTGATGGCCCTATTAGGTATTCCCGCGCAATACAGAAAGTAAAATGTGCAGCCAAACCGCACATTTTACTTTCAGAAATTAGCACCTACCCAAAGGTAGGCGCTAATTTCTTCGGGCACTGGCAAAGTGCACAGAAAAGCAGTAAAAACTGCTTTTCTGTGCACCCTCCGACTTAATATCATGGCGATATTAAGTCGGAGGTCCCGAAAGTTAAAAAAAAAGTAAAAAAAATAGAAAAAAAAATTGAAATAGGCCAGCAGCTCGCGGGTCGAAAACCGGACGCTCAATTTTGCCGGCGTCCGGTTTCTGAACCCGTGGCTGTCAGCGGGCTTGAGAACCGACACCGGCAAACTTGAGCGTCGGCTGTCAAACTCACTGACAGCCGCCGCTCCGCTCCAAAAGGAGGCGCTAGGGACGCGCTAGTGTCCCTAGCGCCTCCTTTTGCCTATTTTTACCGCCGGGCCTAATTTGCATTCTGAATCGCGCGCACAGGAGAGTGGGCGTTCACCCGCTCTCCTGCGTACTTTACTGTATCGGCCCATAATTTAGGGGCGTTCTGGAGGCAGAACTGGAAGGAGTTGAGTTAGCCGGCTAATTCCCATGTTCAGAGTTAGCCAGCAAAGTCTAGTTGGGTCAAAGAGCCGTCCTAAAATTAGCCAGTTAACATTAAGTTAGCTCTGCGGCTGCCGGCTGGACTATATCTCAATATGGACGTCATAGAAAGATAAATATATACATGAATTAAATATGACAAAAATATCCTTGAACAACTCGGAACTCTATGGTATATAGTGGCACATCCCTGGACTAATGGTGATCCAAGCACTGTATGAGCACATACCAGCCAACAGCTAGCGTCCGAAGCCTCTGCTAAACTGCACGTTTGTTACTGCCGACCTTTGCCACTATCTGATTGGCTACAGAAGCCGGTTTTCTTTTTACCATAAACACAGACGCAGTGACTTGCTGCAGTACTGCGAGTATATGGTCTGTAGCCGAAACATGGCCATGTCAGGCTTGTAGAGCTCCTTATTTCCAGTTCTGTTATGTCATATATATTTTATGTTTTATTTTATTCCACTACTTATTGAATTGTATTGTCATGGTTGATTTAGCCTTTTTCTGCCCAGCACCTCTGCTCCTCTCGGGCCTGCTGATAAGTCTGTCCAGTGCCCTGAGCAGTCCAAGGGGGTGGCATAGCCAGCCATGGGGGTTGGGATCCCTTTGGATACTGATGTGACTGCCTGGCCACCCCAGCTGGTGTCCACCTTCCCATTGTCTTACCTTTACATTTATGGGTTTAGTGTTCCCATCGTTCTTCTCCTGCGGTCAGGATTTTGCCTCTCCATCGTGTCGCTGTATACGGTAAATAGAGATAACAGCAGAAAAGAGGTAATATTGCCCTTGTTTATGTCACTGGTGAGTACTGTGTTCAGGTATGGAGGCTGAAACTTTGAAAGGGCATTGGAGGGTGGAGGCGGGTCAGCGAAGGACGACTGAAATGATGCAAGCCCTGCAAAAGAAACCATAGCGAGAGAGGCTTAAGACATTCAAGATGTACTCGCTAGGGTTATAATGGGAACGGATATGGCAGAAACATTGAAATATTTGACAGTCTTCAATAAATCAAGAGAAAGGGGACATTTATCATAGAAAAGGAAATTCAAGGACAAGGAGTCATGATGTGAACTTGGAGGAATCTTCGAGGGAACGGAAAATAATTGTTTACTGAGAGGGTTATACCTGCCTGCAATAACCTCGCAGAACTTCAACAAAACTCCTGAAACACCTTACTCAACTCATTGGCTGTCAGAAAATATTTTATGCTGGAAAATGACAACCCAATGTGTTCGTGATTCAAAACCAAGTCCTTCATCAGGTGAAAAATAACTTTTCTTTGGTGGGTCAACTTCAAACTCACTTCCAATGGCTTCCTCTGCCGTAGCTTCATCTTCTCTTATTTCCAGCTTTTTGATGACGTCAATTTAAACTAAATCATGTGACCTGGAAACAACCAATCTCGCCACTTGTGATTTAGTTTAAATTAACGCCATCAAAAAGCTGGAAATAATAGAAGATGAAGCTACGGCAGAGAAGCCGTTGGAAGTGTGCTTGAGGTTAACCCACCGAAGAAAAGTTATTTTTATTCCCTGATGAAGGACTTGGGTTTGAAACGAGGCTACTTCGGGTTGTCATGGTAGGACCCAGAAAACCAAGTGGGATCGGATGGCATGTAAGCAAGATTATTATAAATATCACTTTTTAAAAATTAATGTGTCTTTGAGATGACATAACAAGCTAGAGTTTTAGATGGAATATAAAAAATGTTTCAAAAAATATGACTTTGAAGCATTGATTGTTGGACTATGATGTGGGTTGGTGGCAGTTAATGATTAAGATTTAGGGAACAGTAACCTGGATGGTACTGAATTTAGCCACAAATGAAATTGTCGTTTTCCACCATAAAATATTTTCCGACAGCCAATGAGTTAAGTAAGATGTTTCAGGAGTGTTGTCCAGATTCTGCTGGTACTATATTTACACTCCTAGTATGAAGATTGTGAGGATTAGAAATACCTCGCAGCGGAAGTGACGTGATAGAATTCAAGCGTGCTTGGCATAGACAGGGAGGAACGAGATTGGGAGACTGTGGCATTTCAAACTCTCTCCAGAGGAGATGGACGAAGAGAGGTGGGAGCAGATAAGGGAAGAATGACCTACAAGTCACAGCTTACCAGGCTGAGAACCAGCAGGCTACAACTTCCCAGAAGCCAGCTCGGTCAATGCTGGCAGATTTGTGATGCAGTACTTTCCAAAAAAAAAAAGCGATAAGGAGAAAACGAGAGTACGTCATAGCAACACCCAGGCAATGGTTGGAACCAGCCGGCCTAAACCCACCAGAAATCAACCAGGTTAATGCTAGGGGTTGGTGGTAACTGGCAATATTTAGCAAGGTGAGAAAATGACAAGGGTCAGACAAAGAAAACACTATATAGCACACTATAAGCCACGAGCTAACCAGATTAGTCCTATCAGCTAAAACTCTCCAGAAATCAACCGGTTGATGGTATTAGTCAGGTACAGTCTAGCAAGGTTACAAGACCTAGGCAGCCAGATGTTTTGGATAACAACCATACGTACTTTGATATCTGTTTTGATTATTCCAAACCTCGATGGTAAGACACGGGGGGTTATGGGACTCTTGGGTGCTATATTATGAATGAGAATTTGTTCCTAGAAGAAGTGTTCAAAGCCCTTGCAGGGTGCTCTTTCCAGTGGGAATCTACATTCATTTTGTTTTGTGGGTAAAATGATATTTGCATGCATACAATTGATTTTATGTACATATGCAAATGTGTGTAATGGAACAAAACAAAATTTAGAAATGCAATAAAAAAACAAAACCACAAGTAATAAAATGTTTCCTGAGCAGACCCCTGCTGTTCGCTCGCCATGAAAACGCAATACCTTGGAGTTGGATTTAGGGCACTCCCTGCAACAGCGGGGTTAAGTGAGTGAGGGGGGAAATGTGGATCAGTTCCAGCTGCAGCGGGAAAGAGGTGCAGAGCAGCGTGAGTGTGCAGCGTGAGTGTGCAGCTGATGGGAAGAGCACAAGAGCCTGAACGGAATCCGCTAGGAAAGGAGAATGGGTGATGGAGGATGGTGGAGGTGTGGAGGAAAAGAGGGCAAAGGTCGAACGTGTGGAGTGATTAACATTGTGGAAGATGGCAGAGAACGATCGACCACTCCGTCCGGTTTCCCAATTATTCCTGTGGAAAAGGGTAAAAGAAGAGGGCAGTTTTTGGGAAACTCCTCTGCAGAAGATGCACAAGACCTTCTGTTGCAATGTTTATTTTTCAGTATTTGTTACAAGAAGGAAAGCAATATCTACCCAGAAAAATGTCCAGTCCTTTTTTTTTCCCAGTGATTTCTCCTGTTTCTGTTCTTGATGTAATAAAAACTGATATATTCCTGGGAACATAAATAAAAACTGAAAACAGAGGTCCCTGGTGATGCACTACACGTGGGAGTGGGGGGAAACAGGAGTGAACGAGGAGGAGCGGTTGTGAGAGAAAAGTAGCAGGAGCTGCAGCCTCCTTAGTCTTGAATGGAGCAGGAGGGGATACATTTACTGCTGCCCCAGTCCTCTCCTGTGTATGGAAATCTATCTCATGCATATTCATTGTGGCATTCCTGAGAACCCCGAGGGGCTATTTGTGCTTCAGGGGAGGGCAGTGAAAGATCGAGGGCACAGCTGCTGCTTGGGGACTTTGTTAGAAAAACTGAAGCGTGACGTAAGGATCCCCAGAGTTGGGGGCTTATAGGGACAAATCTCTGCAAGCAACTTTTGCTGCATCGTATGAATAATTGTTGTTATTTTTTGTTACCTTCAGGAAAAGGTCCAGACCCCAAATACATCCCGATATTTACCCACTTATCCAGATCTGGTAGAATTGAGTCTTGTGTCGTCATGACATACTGTAGTAACAATAAATCCAAGAAATGCATGGAAAGATACAGGAATACGGGGTGGGTTTTTTTTGTTAGTTTAGAAAAGCAAATTGCTCCCTAACTACATGATGAACAGCTGGTGTTCATAAAATAGCATCTAATCAAAACAAAAAGACAGGGGATTAAAATATTAAAGGAGAGAATGTGCCTGTAGTGTGTGCTGAAGGAAGATTATTGGTTTACAAAGAGAAAAATGTAAGCAAATAAAAAGAGCACGCCAGCGCCTGCAGGATTAAGTTGTGATGTTAGTTCTAAGGGAAAGGGAGCACTGGGGATTTCCATTAATCTTGTGAGCGCTGAAAATTAATTTCTGATAATACTTTTAAGAGTGTGGAAGCTACAGAGCAGCATCACATTTCAAACCTCACTCAATCATAATGGAGTTATGATAATTAAGTTACACGCAGAGCACATGTTGAGTCAGTTGTAGGCAGAAACATCGCATGAGGCTTTCTGGGCAAGCAAAGGAAACTTCTGCTGGATAGTCTTTAGTCTTACCTAATCAAATAATAAATAATTATTATAGATCTCCCCTGCTTAAATATTACATCAGCACATACTGTGCTTTAGGAATAGTTTTGTCTTTTGAGAATGCAGTGAGATATATCTGTACCTATGAACACTCTCAGGGAAACAAACCTATTCAATACTTAAACTCGCTAATAGCAAAGTCAAAGGAAGGAACTCTTCTCCATTTGATAGTTCAGCCAGTCAGTGTCATGCCCTCTACAAACTTCCCTTTTCTCTGCTTTTTTTAGAACAGCATCGTGAGACAAATAGAAGCTGTCAGTCATGGAAAAATATTGTTAGCTCCCTGTGCCCCACCCCGTGGAAGGAAATAGAAAGTGTAGGTAGGAGAATCCATGCATTCGTAAAGAATCCAGAGGGCACTATGCTCAGAATTTCCCAGAAACATCTTCTTGCAGAAAGTGAAGCCAGAAATGTTGCACCCTGGTGCTAGAATACCGCGAGTCTGCAGAATAAGTGTCCCTCGGTGTGAGAGGCTTGCTTTGAAATGAGAGTGCCATGCAGTGATACTGCTCGAATGCCTGCCGTAGTAAGTGCAGGCTCTGTACAGACGCTTCTGATGCACAGTCTTATAGAAAGTGACAGGGTCCTCTGCATTACCTGAGAAAGGAGTGTGAATAGGCAGCAGCAAAGCATACAAGAAGCTCAGCTCTAGTTCTCTAAAAACATTCTTCAGTTCAGAGAACAGAGATTACGGGGACTTGGACCGATTCTGAACTGTTTTTAAGCGATACCGGTGGCTAGGGGCATTAATCACTATGATTCACCGCAGGCAGTGATAACTGGTGTTGATAAAAGCAAATGGGACGCACATGCCATCAGAGTGGAGGTATTTTGGTTTGAGGTTTGCTAAGAATTGCATCTACTTGTTGACAGACTCTGCATCCCGCAGGAAGAGGTGCCAAGTGTGGGATTTTTAACTGTAATGTAGTTGTGTGTTCCTCTCTGTCCAGGGGCATTTGATGGTTCCCAGTACAGAGAAATCTTGATTGCTGGCTGCTGCCCCTTCTCATCTGGGATATTGTTTGCAAGTCTGCCCTGCCGTAATCTAGGATTTAAAAAACAAACAATCAAGATTTTGTGATAAAAATGTAAGACAAGTGAGAGGAGATAAGACATTGCCAGTGTGCGGGAAGGCACTTGATGATGAAAGCAGAGCGCACTGCTCTCGCTTCGGGACTTCCTGACTTTATTCAGAGTGGATTACATTCAGGTACTTTACGTAGTTCCAGTTTCTGCTTTGTGATCAGCTGCCACCAGGGTAGCTATCGGCAGATATAGACCACTAGGCCCACCCTATCTGCCTGCTATACCCGCACAGACCCTATTTGCTGTCTGGTCATCACCTGCGCTGGCCCTTACCACCACCCTCTGCATCTGTTCCAAGCAGGCTTGAATTCGGTCGCTGATATGGCTCCCTGCCATCGGTACAGAAATATTTCCACACATTCCTGGGAGCCTATCTCCTTCCAGCTTTGCACCATTATCTGTTAACCTTTTTGCTTCTTTTTCTGTGGAACGTGACACCTTCATTGTGTTTGAAGGAACCCAACAAACTGCAGACTGCAGGGACATGCACAATCTTAGTGACTTCAACACTGCTGCTCCAGGTTAACAGCTGATGTGAATGTTAATACCACTGGAATTTACCTTCTAGAAAATATCTGCATTCTGTATCATTAAACATTTACCAGCATAAATACCACAAAGGGAGTCAATGTGTGCACAGCTGCCTCGAGTCAGTAGGCTTGGGAAAATACATTGAATGCATTAATCGTTCGTTCAGTGGGTTTATCCAGAGGAAGGAGTCAATATCTAAAAATACATATGAATGCAAATAATTTTTGTAAACCATTTATTCAAAACACTGCATTGGGGAAAAAGGGAGAGACAGAATGTGGCAGATATAAACTAGGACAAACTGTGATATCACTAACGTGCTGATTACTGATGGCTGGACTTGCAGAGCCTGGTGTCGGACGTGTGGCCCATCAGTAAAGCTGCGATTCTAGTAATCGCCATTAACAGCACAGTCATCCTTCCGGATATATGTCAGTGGCTCTATCAAAGCCAAGAGTCATAGGACTCTGTGTTTCCTTCACGTTCCCTCACATTTCTGCTGTGGAGATGTAGCATCCGATCCTTGCATGCAGCTCTTACCAACTACCATCCATCCACATTCCGTGCTTCATTTATTTTGCTCTTACTTTGGCTGTGGCAGAAGTGTTACATCTTCAGCTTTTTCCTTCTTACAATAAAGGCTTCTTTGTACCTTGGGCTATAAGCCGGTTTAGGGGTGCAGGGATCGGGCTGCTACAAGACACTGCCAGCTGCCCTCCCACCGTACTTGCGATCCTAAGTCAGGGAAAAGGCGACGTGTATTCTCCTCAGAAATAGACTTTTATTTATCAGATTTGGCAGGACATAAAAATTTAGAAAATAATAACAATTCCTATCCCTGACATCCTGCCACTAAGCACCAGTTTTCCCTAGAGAAAGTTCTGTATCATGGGTGGCTTCACACATGCCATAAACCTTAGCATGCTTAAGATATTAATACTCGTGGCTAACTTACTTACCCCTGATTCCAACTTCTCTGTTCACCTCTGAAGCAGGAAGCGGCTGGAGAAGGTGGGCAGGGCGGGTGCTGACAGAGTGGGCAGGCTGTGCAGGAAGTAGGCTTAGCTTCTGGCCCTGGTGCTTGCCAGACAGACTGGTTCTCACCCTTCCTTGTCTGACTCCGTGTCTCTCCGCACCTGAGCTGGGGTCTCCTCTCTCCCATCTCCTGGCCTCACCTGGTCTTCTCCCTTCTCAATAGCAGGGAGGGCCGGTTTGCCTCTCCTCCCCCCCCCTTTGCTTCCAGGGACGCCTCAGCACAGGTTCTCGCTCTCGGGGTGTTCAGGGTTTGTGCCTCTCTTGCCCCGGGGGTCCATTGCTTGCTTCCTGTTCTTCTCCTTCCTCCCCTGTCTTATACTTTCCAGCTGATGGATGTGCATAACCTCATGCATAATCTGCTGGTGAGGAGGGGGTCTTTGCTGCATTGCAGGTTTTCCCCCCCTCCCATTCCTTCGGGGAGAACTGCCACGTCTGTAAGCCAAGCTGTGTGTCAGGGTTTTTCTCCAGCTCAGGCTGCCCCCCTCCCCCTTCCTTCCAAGGGTGGGGTCTTTATGACCTCTGCACTCTGCTTCGGCCGATCCATGACTCCTGCTCATGCTTTAGTCATGTGGCCCTTCTGTCTGGTTTCCATCTGATAAGGTATCCTTCAGTGTTTCAGGACATGGCCTCTTCATTTTCCACATCACAAGGGCTTAAAGGTCACCTGGGCAAAGTTCCTTCTTCTTTCTTGCTGGGACAGTGCCTTTTGGGGCCTGTCAGAATTTGGCCTTTAGCATGGCTATTATAATTCATATTTGGTGTTTCATTGGTAAACAAGAGATATCTCCTCACAGTGCACACGTGGGAATGATCACTTACCCTGAGATTGCTAGGATGGAGTCTGTGCATTGTGCACGTGTGGGAATGATCACTTACCCTGAGATTGCTAGGATGGAGTCTGTGCATTGTGCACGTGTGGGAATGATCACTTACCCTGAGATTGCTAGGATGGAGTCTGTCTATTGTCTGTGCATTGTGCACGTGTGGAATGATCACTTACCCTGAGATTGCTAGGATGGAGTCTGTCTATTGTCTGTGCATTGTGCACGCGTGGGAATGATCACTTACCCTGAGATTGCTAGATGGAGTCTGTCTGTCTGTGCATTGTGCACGTGGGAATGATCACTTACCCTGAGATTGCTGGATGGAGTCTGTCTATTGTCTGTGCATTGTGCACGTGTGGGAATGATCACTTACCCTGAGATTGCTAGGATGGAGTCTGTCTATTGTCTGTGCATTGTGCACACGTGGGAATGATCACTTACCCTGAGATTGCGGGATGGAGTCTGTCTATTGTCTGTGCATTGTGCACGTGGGAATGATCACTTACCCTGAGATTGCTAGGATGGAGTCTGTGCATTGTGCACGCGTGGGAATGATCACTTACCCTGAGATTGCTGGGATGGAGTCTGTCTATTGTCTGTGCATTGTGCACGTGTGGGAATGATCACTTACCCTGAGATTGCTGGGATGGAGTCTGTCTATTGTCTGTGCATTGTGCACGTGTGGGAATGATCACTTACCCTGAGATTGGGATGGAGTCTGTCTATTGTCTGTGCATTGTGCACATGGGAATGATCACTTACCCTGAGATTGCTAGGATGGAGTCTGTGCATTGTGCACGCGTGGGAATGATCACTTACCCTGAGATTGCTAGGATGGAGTCTGTCTATTGTCTGTGCATTGTGCACGTGTGGGAATGATCACTTACCCTGAGATTGCTGGATGATGGAGTCTATTGTCTGTGCATTGTGCACGTGTGGGAATGATCACTTACCCTGAGATTGCTAGGATGGAGTCTGTCTATTGTCTGTGCATTGTGCACGTGTGGAATGATCACTTACCCTGAGATTGCTAGGATGGAGTCTGTCTATTGTCTGTGCATTGTGCACGTGTGGGAATGATCACTTACCCTGAGATTGCTAGGATGGAGTCTGTCTATTGTCTGTGCATTGTGCACGTGTGGGAATGATCACTTACTGAGATTGCTAGGATGGAGTCTGTCTATTGTCTGTGCATTGTGCACGTGTGGGAATGATCACTTACCCTGAGATTGCTAGGATGGAGTCTGTCTATTGTGTGCATTGTGCACGTGTGGGAATGATCACTTACCCTGAGATTGCTAGGATGGAGTCTGTCTATTGTCTGTGCATTGTGCACGTGGGAATGATCACTTACCCTGAGATTGCTAGGATGGAGTCTGTCTATTGTCTGTGCATTGTGCACACGTGGGAATGATCACTTACCCTGAGATTGCTGGGATGGAGTCTGTCTATTGTCTGTGCGTTGTGCACACGTGTGGGAATGATCACTTACCCTGATGATTGCTAGGATGGAGTCTGTCTATTGTCTGTGCATTGTGCACATATGGGAACTCATGTGTGGTATGATTGCTGAGCTGCATTTTCCTAACTTTGAACTATTTTGAAAGAAGCTGATTTTCGAATGAGACCCTGGTGTTTCAGAGGCAGCGCATGGTGCACCCTTTACGCATTCTGCATGAGGTTAACGATTTTTGCTCGTTAACTTGCTTAGTACTTATCATTTTCTCCTCCAGGTTCAGCCAGCCAGATAAATATTGTTAACTGAGGACAGCGGGAAAGCATAATGGATTATGGGTGAGAGAGTCTTTCCTTGGCTGACATGCTTTGCTCCAGCTGAGGTCCGCGTTGATGAAAGCTCATGTATGTGGAATATATTTGGTGGTGGGTAGATAATAAATTTAGAATTTCAGTCCATTTCTTAGTAATTCAGTTTCCACTTTTCAAAAACTCTCACAATTGGTACTGCTTTGTGCCCGGGAGAGCGTGGAGGGACTGAATCAGCATGACGGCCAAAATGCTGTCTTAACAACAGTGACAGTCTCTTCGAGACCAGCCAAACATACA